>NC_140599.1:12895974-13328474 GCF_057381915.1 Diplotaxodon limnothrissa | reverse complement strand
AAAATGTTGTTTGCTCTGTATCGTGGCTTCTGCTCCAACATTCAGACAGCAGGTTCAAAATGTGACGTAAACAACGTGAAAACATGAACCCATGGATCCTACCTTCTATCAATAGTTTGGGCTGGTGGTGACGCACTAGTGTGGGACACACTGGGCCACTTAGCACCCAGTGAGCATTGTTTAAATGACACAGCCTCTCTTACTATTCTTTCTTTGTTCATCCCTTTATAACCCCAGTATAACAATCTTCTGATGGCAGCCAAGATTCACCAAGATAACTCACCATGTCACCAACCTCAAACTAGTTTCTTAAACATCAAATCTCAATCCAGTAGAGCACCTTTGGGATGTGGTGGAACTGGAGATAGAAGTGCAACTGACTAATCTGCAGCAACTGTGTGACTCATCATGTCAATATGGACCAAAATCTCGGAGCAATCTTTCCAGCACCTTGTCATGAAGAATGAAGCCAAAGCGAGACCAATCCAGTACTAACAAGGTTTACCTAGTAAAGGGGTCATATGAGTGTACGTGCAGTTATGTAATATTGCTTATTTTTAAAGGCTCCTACCTCATACTCCAATGGGCTGTTAGGAGTTGGAGGACGCTGCTCCTCATTTAAATCTGCCATGGCAGCCATCAAAGCTTATGTGGATTATGTAAAATAACAAGTGACAGAAGGGATGGGAAATAGCAGGAAAAGGGATATAGTTTATTCATATGCTGATTCATATTATTACATTTCAAGGTATTATAACAGCTTATTGTATCTGCAGAGAAAGAACGTTAGCACAAGCAAAATAAAATACGCATTTTAGATTTGAGGTACACAAACATTTACATGTATGAAACCAAAATACTCTTGTTTTACAAAGTAAAGACATTTTATAAATGAGACATGACAATCTAAGAACTTCTTAGTAAAAATCATCTTAAAGGATCTGCATCATCGCCATGATAACAAAGACGCTAGCTGCCCAACTTGTGCCCAACTTATTAATCTATTTAAATATTTCCCTGAGACAGACTTAACTGGTTATTCTATCATTGGTGAAATAGAAGTATATCCCTTTCTTCTTTTGGGGTTCAAAATAAAAGCTTATAACTGGTAGCATTACCAGAATACATACAGAAATGAGTAAATCTCAATTTTCACATGTGCACATATACTACACAGGTCATGCCCATCCATACAAATGCAAAACTATATACCTTAACACATAAAAACTCCTGCATGTGAATAAACTTACCTTTACCGTCAGCACGCATCTTCTTAAGTGTCTGTCTTGTGATTTCCTGGATAGAAAGAACCAATAAGCTTTGAATATGAACCCCAATGCAGATGTTTTACTGTGAAATTTTACCCTGAGACCTTTCAAGAAGCTGCTGACCCCAACAAAATTTTAAATCAATAAGTGATTTTAAACTATTTTTAAAAAACTGACTAAATAAACAATGGCATATTTACCATCATCTGAAAGAGCCCTCCGTTCTTGGTTGCATCTATTGAGAAATAAAATGGCATTGAATAAATATTAATTTCAGCAAGAACTACTCAGCGATATTAATGTGCTTGGTAGGTTCTTACTCTGTGAAACAGCTTCCATGTCTCTTTCTTCTGAATTTGTTCTGCGGATTAAATGAAATTGTAACAAAACTGATAAAATAAATGTCAAAGAAGCTTGGAAAGAAAAGCGTCTGGACTTCTTTAAGTTGCTTGAAGACGTTTCACCTCTCATCCGAGAAGCTTCTTCAGTTCTAAGGTCAAATGGTGGAGAGTCCCAGATATAAACCTAGTGGGAGTATCCCCCCACAGAGGGACAAAAGGACCCCCTGATGATCCTCTAATCGCCTGAGCCAAGGTGTGAAACTGGGCATGGGTCCCAATCAGCCAGAGTTTCGGGTGTGTTCACATTTTGGACAGAGAGGACAGATGGTTCGAAAGAGGAGTGAAAGAAGCCATCTATGTCCACTGTGAGCGACCATCTTTGAACAGAGGCGGGGGTTTACGACACCAACTCTCTGCCATCTATAATCCAGTTTTGAGTTCCCTTCCCAGACGCCTTAACGCCCACTCACATCCTGGGCCATCTGACCTCAGGAATTCGCATGATAAGGTGGGGCCAGGTTTCACAATGAACACACCCGAAACTCTGGCTGATTGGGACCCACGCCCAGTTTCACACCTTGGCTCAGGCGATTAGAGGATCATCAGGGGGTCCTTTTGTCCCTCTGTGGGGGGGTCACTCCCACTAGGTTTATATCTGGGACTCTCCACCATTTGACCTTAGAACTGAAGAAGCTTCTCGGATGAGAGGTGAAACGTCTTCAAGCAACTTAAAGAAGTCCAGACGCTTTTCTTTGCAAGCTCCTTTGACTACGATGACCTGGATGACTGAGAACCATCACAGACTGATAAAATAAATCACAACCATAAAGTCACATCAGGGTCTTCATTTTGATGGTATACTTAAACCCCTACACTGGACACTGATGTGTCACTCCAAGCCCTGCCTGGTCCTTTAATGTTACTATAGATGTATGATGTGTTTCTTTGTAATTATTGTTATTTAGCTGTTTCATGCATGAATTATGATAACCTCAGTCAGGATTTTTATTCATCTTTTCATGCCTAAGGATGAATGGGGGTCCTGATTGAGGTTGGCATAGTTCATGCATGACAGGGTTAATAAGTTCACATGACCACCTCATTCATTAAGTCCTGAAAAGGAGGAAAAAGAAAACGAAAGAAAAAAAGAGGAAAAAAAAAAGAAAGAAAAGAGAAGAAAAAAGGAGAAAGTAAAAGAAAAAAAAAGAGAAGGGTCTTCATTTTTAAAGATTAATATATTAGAGCTGGTTCTACATACCTGACCAGAGTGGGCGCTGCATTCTGAAAGTTAAAATGGTAAAATTGATCATGTTGCGTTAGGATTTTTAAATTACTGCATGTACACAATGAATAGTGTTTCAATATTAAATTCCATAAAATTAAAAAATGTGATTAATTCTACTGTGCATTTTGTCTTTGTTACCTTTTTTTGCATCTTTGTCACATAGTCAATAGCAGCTTCTGCTCTTTTAGACAATATTTTAACTCGTGCCTGTGGGGGGGAAAAAAGTGTGTTAGGGTTTGTTTGGATTTTTTTTGTTTGTTTTTTCTTTTTTTATTTAAACACTACTTCGTCTTAGGCCCCAGTCACACAGGCCTAGAGACTGGCTGGAAACCACTGATTGCTATGAAATTAGAAAGAAAAAAAAAAGTGGAATCCCCAGTCTCAGTCATGCAGACCAGTTAGTAAAACTGGCATCACATTGTGGGAGGTTACTTGCTGTTGCTAGGTGAAACTAATTGCAAAGAGGTATATGGTTCGGCACCAAAAACCTCCGTGATTGCTTCGATGGCTTAGTTTGGATGCAAGACACTGACTTATTTACAGCGCCAACTACTCGCTAAGCAGTACCGAAACTGTAAGGAGTACTACAGCAACAGGAAATTAAGACAGCTTATCTTCAAAAGTTAGACTTTTTGAAAAGCATTGGTTTCAGAGATATTCAAAAATACAACTTTTACTTTAATGGCAGTGTTCACGCTTCTTCAAGTTTCACTCCTGCTCATTTTTTAGTTAGCAAGTGTTAGGAGACAGGCCGTCGTCTCACATTCAAACTACAGGCAACCATGGCAATCTGGTAGAGACCAGAGGAGGTTCTGTGGCACAGCACACTCTTTACAACCATTTTTACCAATTAACAGCAAGCAACCTGCCACAAACACTTGCTCAGTGATTGGGGAATAAACAATATTTTCCCCAAGTAACTGGAGTTGCAGACTCTCTAGACCTGCAAAAAAAAAAAAAAAGGTGCGCACACAAATTTAGCTCGATTCCCTCTAATCAAGAAATAAACTAAGAAACAATATAAGAAAGCAGAGCCTAAGTATAGATGCCCAAAAGTTTTACCACTTGCTCTAAAATTTAGGAACAAATGCACACAAAAAAAAGAACATGACAGACCTAGAGACTGATTTTAAGATAGCTTGGTGACATTAAAACAGGGAAGCATGGAGAGAGACAAGAAGAAAGACTGGAAAAAAGAAAACCACAATGGGCGGCGATGAATATGTCCACACGTGAGATGGCATTAATTAAAAACTGGACAGATATGTAAACATATGCAGTACTGACCTCAAGTTTTTCAATGGACCTTTCAAAGTTCACTCCATGTTCAAGCTTTTGAATACTCTCTATTAAACCCTGGAGTTTAGTTTCAGTTGCACTGGGAACCTCCTGCTCCATCAGCTTTTGCACCTGTACGCAAAATCACATGTATACTGCTGTGTTCATTTTTCAAGTGAAAAAAATATATATTTTGTAGCTGTCTTGCACACACAGCATATTTATGATCAACAGATTTTCAAGGCTCCTTCAGGAAGGGGCTGTGAAGGTAATCTAAGAGCTATCGCCTGAATGTCTTGGGGTAATTTACAAAAAGTCTTGTTTACATCATTGTTCAGGAGTAGAACATTTTCCCCTTAAGCGTTCCCATAATAGGGTGCCCAAATTTTTAGACATACCATAATTAACAGGAATCCACACAGGATCAATTAAAAATGATTGTTTGTTAATGAACAAAAAATAAAGTGTTTTGACTGTTTGTTTTTTAATGTTTTTTGGGTTTTTTTTAATTGTGTGCACACAACTGTATACAGATGTTTATCTAACAGAAACAAAGGGCAGAACTGCATGCAGTAGACTCAGATGTTAGTGCTATCCAGCAGATAAAATGGCATGTACAACCATGCACAAAAAAGCAACAGTCTGTTAGAGTGATTTTGTTAAAAGTTGTCATTGTTGTGCTTTAAATTTGTAAACCTGGGGTCCGTTCTTCGTACCTCGCTTACTACATCCAAGATCAAATGACACATCCAAGATCAAATCATCGCGCCAACTTTGAGCTCGCTATTCCGGTTCTCCGAACACACCTGTTGTTGACGATTAGTACAGCTGGATGAAGTAATGTGAGATCACTGGGTGTCGTAAAAGGGGCTACGCATCGATAGTAGAAACATTGATCGGCAACCCTCTGATTGGTCGGCGAAAATGTCGAAGGAGCGCGCTCGGTATTTTTCGGCAGCAGAGCAAGAACTCTTGAGTGAGGGATTTCAGGAGTTTCAGAGTTTAATTAAAACGCAAGGGAACACTGCAAAGGCTGCAAAAGCAAGGAGAGAGGGCTGGCAGAAAGTTGCTGACAAATTAAACTCGGAAGTAATTTAATAATAATAATAATAATAATAATAATAATAATAATGGATTGGATTTATATAGCGCTTTTCAAGGCACCCAAAGCGCTTTACAATGCCACTATTCATTCACTCTCACATTCACACACTGGTGGAAGCAGCTACGGTTGTAGCCACAGCTGCCCTGCGGCAGACTGACAGAAGCGAGGCTGCCATATCGCGCCATCGGCCCCTCTGGCCAACACCAGTAGGCAGTAGGGTAAATTTATTATATTATATTACATTATATCATATTATATTATATTACATTATATCCTCTTTCACATTAGAGCCACGACAGGACCCACTAGAACATGGGAACAAGTAAAAGTGAAATATAAGAATATTCTACAGAATGGTAATATTTATCACTTATATTGCTTTTAGTCTCTTGAAAAGAGTCCCTGAAATAATCTGTTTGTTTGTTTATAACAGCAACCAAGAAAAGGGCAAAGCAAAAAAAGACAGGTGGTGGTCCTGCACCCCCTCGTCAACAAGTTGGTTAAGTAAATAATACCCTCACGGGAAAATCGATATCTCTCTATGAGCACACTGTCGCGCTGAGCTAAAGGATCCTGTCTGTCCCGCAATATACGCTGAATTCTGAAAACTCTCCTTATCAATCTTGCACCTTCCGCAATGGGTTGCTCGCGTATACGGACGGGACATGGCTGCAACAGGCTTCCCAAATCCACCTTCGCTTTTATAGCCGTGGTCTCTCATCTTGATTACACGAAGTAATTTACTATTACTACTCTAAAATATGAATTACATCTGTAATAATCAAATACATGAAATAGAATGATTAATAGTACATTTCCCTTTTTTTTTTAGGAAATGACCTGTATGTATCTGTATGAAATCAATAAAAGAATCAAATACTGCATTATCTTTAGTTACATTGATAATATTTATTTATGGTAAAACGGTGGTAAAATATCGCTGTTGCTTTCGTATACATGAAGCGGACATACCTGAGTGGCCGCGATCTAATCTTGTTTGCATAAAGTGAACCTGCTCCCGAGCAGGTTTACGCTTACGGATCTGTTGCTATGACAGCAAGTCCCGGATGAGCTTCGGAGAACCGAATGATCCAAGATCACGCGAAATCGTCAACAATCAAATCCAGCTAACTTACTTAGCGAGGTACGAAGAACGGACCCCTTGTCTTGAACTGCATGATTAGATATTTTTCTGTTAAGCCTTAAATGTAGGAATTTGGGGCAAGCTTTTTAGCTATAGTTTCCAACTGCAGGCACACTTGCATATAAGGTTCTGGTTTCCTTATCTGGTAAGGAATGTTCACTTCCTGCCCTTTGTGGGCTCACCTATGCTTGTATATGGTGGACCATTAACGGGGTTAAGTCAGATATGGGGTGACGGGAGATGCCCCTTTTATGACTTGAGATGTTGTTAAACGGTTGTAACCAGGAAGTCACGTATACAAACACACATACACACGCACTCACATGCTCGCACATGTATGCACACACACACAGTGCCTTAGCTTTTATGACACACCATATGGGTTTTACAATGGGGTGTTTGTGCTTTCACTGAAAAAAAAAAAAAAAAAAAGGCTGTAAGGGAAGGCTGGAGTTTGAAGTTGGCTGGGATCAGGTGAGGAGCTTGGAGCTCCAAGATCCTGATCGGACTTCACTTGCAACTAAAAACCGATTGAGCTCTGACTGTCTTGCTTTTGTTCACAGTGATAAGTCTCTGAGCTAGCAAGGCCTGCGAGTGCAGAACTAACACAGTCACACAAACTCAAATGTTGTTTCTTACCTCTGACTGGGAGAAGTCCATCTTCATGTTATCGGCTCCAGCAGAAGCTAGAGTCAGGGGTCGCCGCTTCATTCTTCATCCAGACGCACAAACAGAACATTAGTTAGTGACGTGTGTAACTCTGCATCAAGTAGCAAGAGTGTAACTCATAGGTTGTGCCTTGCAGAGAAAGATTGAAAGGTGCTTGCATTAAAACAGTTTAAAATGTTGCCCATACCTTGCAACATTTAACATATTACATGTATATTACCCATTAGCCTTTTCCAATCATGATTATCATACAATGAAAACAAGACATTAAGTTCAAGAATGAAAAGTATCTGAATATTGCCCTCTGCTCCTAAAATCCCTTTACTGCCTGAAGAAAAGGTTCATAGCGGAGGTGTCAAACATACAGCCTGTGGGCCAAAAGCAGCCCACCAAATCACTGGATAGCTTTGGAAAATGTTTACATTTCAAAGAAGGAGGGGTGTATAACTGTATTTTGATCAATTTTAAAGGTTTTCTTACTCCCTTGTTAGTATTAGCCTCTTATTTCTTTATTTTTTACAGTGTGAGCTTAAAGAGCCCTGATGCAGGTTTCTTCTGTTCATTAGTGCTGCAATGATTCGTTGACATAATCAGTGATGTTGACTATAAAACGTTTTTTGACATAATTTTATTGTCAGCACGTCTTAATACTAATACATAAAAGTGTTTTTGTAAGTGCAGTATACTACAGGAAACTATTGGGACAGTATCATCGACATCGTCTGCAAAGACTACACTTAATGCTAACGAAAAAGAACGCTGCACAAACGGCGAAATGGCAGAAAATGGAAACTAAGAATTGTTAAAAATCTGAAAGCATTTCACAGAAAACAAAAACAAAGAAAAAACAAAGTTAAATGCAGACTGCTTTCCATCTTTGACAGCAACAATGCAGTGCACGAGCATTTGATATGCCGGCACCCTGGAGCTGTGACATCAACTCTGATTGGGTCAGTTTTCAGGGGTTACGGTTTTTTATCTAATGAGTGAAATGAGACAGTAAAACATTAAACAGGAGTAGCTACACTGTCTCCTAGGTCGTTTTCTCACATTAATATTATCGTCTATTGTGAATAGTACACCTCTTCCACCTAATGTTAGGTTGTTAATCTGTGAGTTGGGCCATATCAGTAATTAATCATAAATGTAATCAGTTAAACAGTGTAATTGGCATTGAACACTACACTATCTGAGAAACTATCATAGACAACCAAATTTGTAAGTAGTAGCAGCTCTAGTATTGAGCACAAGCGTATAGATGAGTTTGTCCTGTACAGAGGCTCTTGCACCTGTCAAATGGCTGAAGACTAGGGATGGGTACCGGTATCGGTTCTGACATAAACGGTAGTAACCAGATCGAAAAGCAGTGCACATTTCGGTGCTTTATTTCGGTGCTTTTTTTCCCCTGAGATGTCACACACTTTGAATTCTAGCCAATCATTTTACCTTTGCAAGTGTAGCAGGCGGGCCCAGGTACGTACGTTCTTTTAGAGCAGAGCTACAGATTAAAAATGCCCAAAGCGAAGCGGTCAAAAGTCTGGCTGCACTTCACAACAAAAGATGCAAACTCAGCAGCCTCCAACAAGTGATTTAAGGTGATACTGTGATACTGTGCAAAGGAGGTAACACCTCGATTCTGATGAAACACCTGGCGACGCATAGCGGGAGGTTTTTTTAAGCCGAGAAATGCAGCGTATTTTGCTGCAAGAGCTCACACCGAGCACATCTACTGCGGGTGTGGTGCCTGTTATCGGTCCCAGAGTTAGCAACATGAACCCAAAGAGGAGAGTCCTGGCCCCTAGCCCTGCCAGTGTAGCAGAAATGATGACGGATGATGATGGCAGCAACAGCCGTTCTTCTCTGAGTGAGTGGCTTAATGTTGTTCGTGTGTAATTTACGTTGAGTACGCTAACCACGTTATTAAATTAATGCATGTAAGGTGAACTAGCAAACACCGTCGCACTTACATGCGGCTGTCTTCTTGTTTGATGGCAGATACTCCCTTCACCCTGGCCAAAAAGGCCAAAATGACCAAAGAAAAAGAGGGAAACAGTTAAACATGAGGTTTTTGGATAAAGTTTGTGGGGTTTTTTTTTCCATTGTTTAAGCACTGCTTCCAGCCAAGAGTGATACCATATATGCCCCATAGCTGCAGAAAAGGCTAACATTGTTATCTTTTTACAAAAAACAGCTGAACATGAGAGGTTTTTGGACAAAGTGTGTGTTCTCCATTCTTTAAGCACCGGTTCGAGCACCGGTTCGAGCACCGTTTAAGCACCGGCACCGTTTCAAAAGTACCGGTTTGGTACTGGTATCGGATAAAACCTAAACCATACCCATCCCTACTGAAGACATGACAGAGAGCATCATCTCAAAGATTAGAGCAAGCGTCACTCCAGAGCACTTTTTTTTAAATTAAATACTAGTAGCACTTTAATATGTATTACCTGACATTTGATATTGAGTAATCCTTTAATATTTTTTGGGAACGCAGGCATCTGTTTAAAGAAAATGGATTTAATTTTAACAAGTCAGGGGTGAAACTGTTCACCTCCAACTTGTTTTATTCCATACGTCATTCATCTGTGCTTGGTGCCAAGGATGAGATAAACGAGGAGTTATCTCATAAAGAGGAACAAACAGTACTCCAAGAACAGACAAAGCCCAGCAGAAACCTTGAGGAGCAGCTCCATCTGCCCCCACCCGGGAAGAGCCTCAGAAAGGAGAGACATCTGAGGCAAGAAGAGGGGTCCCTATTTGCCTCCAACTCTCTCAACAACACCAACGACCAGGACCAGGACCAGGGACCACGATCTTCCCCAGTCCTCCAAACCCCTGACAGGCCATCACCCCCATCACCCTCCTCCCCCTCCCCCTCCCTTTCTCCCTCCTCCCCACACCTGAAATTCACTGAGGAGATGATGGAGCAGGTCAATGCTGGGCTCAGATCTACCCCCCGGCCCAATCCCTTTTTGTCCCCCATAAACCCCCCACCAGAGCAGCCAAAGGTTCGCCACCGAGCCCCACCCTCAACAGATCGATCGAAGTCACATTGCCCAGCCTCGCCCCCCTTAGTTCCTCCTTACCACCTTCATGCTTTGTCTCCGCAGTCTGATGTGTGATGTGTGGAGGGTCCGAGCTGCGAGGATTATGGCAGTGGTGACTTTTTCCAGGAGAAGCTGGGACCCTGTTTACTAGAAGGTTTTAAAATCTCTGTACTTTCAGGTGACAGAAGGAGACATGTGGCCTGGTCAAAACACAGAGAGCTGCACTTTAAAAGATCTTTAAACATAGTAAACATACCTTGTGTGCCACAGACTGCTCCCAAACACGAGGGGACAAGTAATGCCTCTAAAACACTTAAGTTGGCTTTATTAAACGTTAGATCTTTAGCTGGGAAAACATTTTTAATTAATGATTTAATCACTGAGCACAGCCTTGATTTTATGTTTTTAACTGAAACTTGGTTGGACCAAAGTAACAGTGGAGCTGTTCTCATCGAGACGACCCCTCCTAACTACAGTTTTATCAGTGAGGCCAGGGTGAGCAGGAGAGGAGGAGGGGTTGCTGTCTTATTTAATGAATCATTTCAATGTAAGCAGCTATCTCCTGGAAGTTTTCAGTCTTTTGAATATGTGGCTTTACAGCTGAAGGCCCCATCCAAAATTGTGTTTCTTAATGTTTACAGGCCTCCCAAATACTGCACAGACTTTTTTAATGACCTCAGTGAACTGCTGTCTGTGCTCTGTGTTGATTTCGACTGTGTAATTGTTGTTGGGGATTTTAACATCCATGTGAACAACCCTCAGGACAAAGGGACTAAAGACCAGAGTAACACTCTGGGCAACTTTGGGCTGACTCAGCATGTAACAGAGGCCACACATGATAGAGGACACACTCTTGACCTACTGATCTCCAAGAGCCTGAGCATTTCAAACATTACTGTGTCTGATGTGGGCCTGTCTGATCATTACTGTGTTTTCTTTGAAAGTAAAATCTCAGCCCACACAAATATATCAACAGCAGTGATCACAAAACGGTGTATAACTGAAGACAGTAGTGAGATCTTTAACCAGGTCTTCCCATTAACACCTGGGCCCTATTTCAGGAAGCCGGTTTAGAAAACTCAGAGTGGAAAAACGATACTCAGGGTTGAGTAACCCCGAACTGTCCAACTCGGAATATTCGGTTTCAGAAAGGCTGATAACAATTAGTTCAATCAACGCGGAGTTGCTTTAACCCCAAATTAAGCGCGCGCACGAGGATACATAAAGCCCTGATTAGTGGAGCACAGATTAAGCGAGTCACCATGGAGACGGAGGGAAAGAAGGCGCGGTCAATGCATTTTACAGCGCTTGAGGCCGAAATTCTGATGGCAGCATATGCCGATAACATGCAAATTTTGCAGAAAAAAAGTAACACAGCCTCAGCTGCAAAAGAAAGGGAGCATGCATGGCAAAACATAGCCGACAGAGTCAATGCGTGAGTGTTAATTTAAACATTGATCTAGGGATTTCCACCCATTTAACACGTTATTTTATTATTTTTTATTTCATACATTTGATTTTGTGATGTGATGTGAGCGCAGGTGCAACCCAACAGGCCCCAAACGTTCCTGGCAGCAAGTAAAAATGAAATATAAAAATATAGTCCAAACAGGTAAGGTGTAATTGTATTATGAGCCATAGTGCTTGGTCTGTTTGTCCCATGTAAATCAATTGCAGTTAGAGGCTACATTAATTACCTCTCTGTAAGCACTTATTGAAATTATCTGAGAACATTACAAGTACATATTTGCTTACTCTGTATGCTCAAATGTGACCCGTTATGGCCACTAGAAAAAAAGCGGAGGCCCGAAAAACAGGTGGGGGTCCTCCACCACCACCACTCACAGAGCCTGGCCACTTGGCTTCCATATTTGTGATAATGTTGGCAGCATCACATATGATCTTCACAGTGCAGAGAACGCAAATTAGCATCCATTACTAATAATGAAATAATTTGTTAGTTTGAAATGCTACAGGGAACTATGTACCTGTACATTAATGCTGTGGAAAGACTTCCTGTTCACATAGTCTGTACAGTAACGTTCACACAGGAAATCATCAGGAAATGATAAAATGTCCAAACGCGCTCTAATCACTCTCTCCCGGCGGAGAGCTCTGCGGAGAATTTGGGCTTCAACATCTACTGGCTCTTCAAGGAAGGGACACGCCATGTCTGACACTTCCTACAGTCAGGTTTCCGACAAAGAGGCGGAGAACGTCAGGGTTAGTTGAAGTAAACCTGCTAGGGGGCAGGTTAGCTTCACGGAGTGTGTCGTCATAGTAACTCACTCAGAATTAATCTAAACTCGCTTTGTGAAACCGAAAACCCAGAGTTTTCGTTAACTAAGGGTATACTTACTCAGAGTTTGCACTAAACCGGCTTCCTGAAATAGGGCCCTGACCTGTCCAGAGGTTCAGTCAATGAGCTCGTCAATAGCTTCAATTTAAAAATGTTAAATGTAATGGATACAATTGCTCCCATTAAGGTGAAGGTTATCTCTGGAAGGAAAAAGTCTCCATGGAGAAACTCCACACTAGTGAAAAATGAAAAAAGAGAGTGTAGGAAAGCTGAGCGCAGAGGGAGAAAAACAAACCTCCAGGTTCATTATGACATCTATAAAGAGAAACTTCACAATTATAATTTACAACTGAGGAGTGCAAGAAGGTCCTACTTCTCTGACATCATCACTAAAAACAGCCATAATGCTCGGGTCTTATTTTCTACAGTTGACAGGCTAACAAACCCTCCTGTGCCAGTGGCAGCTGAACTTCATTCAACCATGGCCTGCAATGACTTTGCCAAATTCTTCACAGACAAAATCCAAAAGATTAGACAAGCAATTGGTACATCAACAGCAGATCCAGACTATGTACTGTGTCCACCGAAAAACTGTTTAAACACCATGAAACAGTTTGACCCTATTAACAGCAAAGACCTGGAGGACATCTTAGGTCAACTGAACTCCTCCTCCTGCTGTTTAGATGTCCTGCCAACAAGTTTTTTCAAAAAGGTCTCAAAGACTTTAGAGTCAGACCTATTACAGATTGTCAACTTTTCTTTAATATCAGGTGTGTTTCCGGAACCACTAAAAACTGCTGTAATCAAACCTATACTGAAAAAGGACAATCTTGACAAGACACAAATGAACAACTACAGGCCGATCTCAAATCTCCCATTTTTAAGTAAGATCATTGAAAAAGCAGTTTCTCAACAGCTCAGTTACTTCTTAAAACAGAATAACTGCTATGATGCCTTCCAGTCAGGTTTTAGACAGAACCACAGCACTGAAACCGCTCTGACCAAAGTGTTTAATGACATATGTCTGAATACAGACAGTGGAAAAATGTCAGTCCTAGTTTTACTGGATCTCAGTGCAGCATTTGATACAGTTGACCACAACATATTACTCAAACGACTGGAGAACTGGGCAGGTCTTTCAGGAACTGTACTGAACTGGTTCAAAACATACTTAGAAAACAGGAAATACTTTGTATCAATAGGTAACTTCACATCTGAGCAGACAAGTATCACATGTGGAGTTCCCCAAGGTTCAATCTTGGGACCCCCTCTGTTTAACATTTACATGCTCCCACTTGCACAGATTATAAAGAACAACAAAATAAACTACCACAGCTATGCAGATGACACACAAATATATACCACAATGTCACCAGGAGACCGAGGCCCTGTACAGGCTCTTGGTAAATGCATTGAGGAAATTAATGACTGGTTGTGCCACAATTTTCTCCAGCTAAACAAAAACAAAACTGAGGTAATAGTCTTTGGCGCCAAAGAAAAACGATTACAGGTCACCAGAGAACTTCAATCTATACACCTAAAAACCACAAACCAGGCGAGAAATTTGGGTGTAGTGATGGATGCAGACCTAAACTTAGAAAAACACATTAAGACAATAACAAAATCAGCTTACTATCACCTCAAAAATATATCAAGAATAAAAGATCTGATGTCTCAACAGGACCTGGAAAAACTAGTCCATGCATTCATCTTTAGTAGGCTTGATTACTGTAACAGCATCTTTACAGGTCTACCTAAAAAAAAAATCAGTCAAACAACTACAGCTCATTCAGAACTCTGCTGCTCGAGTCCTCACTAAGACCAAAAAAGTGGACCACATCAGTCCAGGTCTGAGGTCTTTACACTGGCTGCCTGTCCGTCAGAGGATAGACTTTAAAGTCCTGATGCTGGTCTATAAAGCTCTGAATGGTTTAGGACCAAAATACATCAGTGACCTCCTGACCCAGTATGAACCTTCCAGATCCCTCAGGTCATCTGGATCTGGTCTTTTATCAGTTCCCAGAGTCAGAACCAGACACGGAGAAGCGGCATTCAGCTTTTATGCTCCTTATATCTGGAACAAACTCCCAGAAAGCCTCAGATCAGCTGAAACACTCAGTTTATTTAAATCCAGGTTGAAGACTCACCTGTTCTCAGCTGCATTTGAATAAAGCACCAAATCCACACTTTTAAGCTTAAATTTCAAAACTAACATTTTAACTACTGATTTTATCTATTGTTCTGATTTTATCTGTTTTGATTTTATATACTGTTTTGTTTGTTTGTTAATTAGTTAGTTTGTTTGTTTTAATCAATTTTAAATCATGCTTTTTATTTGTTTTTGTTTCTAATGTCTGTGTAAAGCACTTTGAATCACCCTGTTGTTGAATTGTGCTATACAAATAAACTCGCCTTGCCTTGCCTATAGATTCATTTGATTATTTTTCAATTCATATGTTTCCTAGATCATTATTTTAATTTGCTCTGGGATGAGACGGAGTGATAATCACAAGAGAGCAGACTTGAGCACGTGAGGTATGGAGGCTAGAACACATTAGATAAGAGTTACTGAAATAATCGTTGACTAATCAAAGAGAAATTGGCAGATTAGTTGACTACCAAAGTAATATTTAGTTGTAGCCCTACTATTTATTACACCAACATTTGTTTAATGTGACAGACCTACACTCCTGTAAATTAAAAGGTCTCCGGGGTTAAATATGCAGCTTCTCTACACTCACAGAAAGGGGAATTATGAGGAGGTGTGCATTTTGCCAGGTTCACTACTAGCAAGCTTGGGCTAAATGTTTGACATCTATGATTAACAGGAAGGCAGTCCACCAATCAAAGCGCATTCAGGGATCTGAATCTTTTTGCATCAATACACTGGTGGCAAAACAAGCGGCAGGACAAGCAGTAGCTACACAAACAAGCCACAATTATTCCCAAAGCCATACTACTGCTGCTGAGGTTAACTCACTCATCAAGAAGCCACAGGAGCGCTTTTCAAATGCCAATCCAGCGTTCACTCAAGCACACTTCCTTGTCGTGCCTGTCGCCTATCGACTTGTGCAAAAAAGAAGAAGAAAAAAAGCTTGCATTTCTTTAGTCTGGTGGAAGTTTGATCCTGTGGTGCTGACATGTTTTACTAAACCTACAGTGTCAAGAACGATTAGACAGCTATAATCAGTGTTGCCAACTTAGCGACTTTGTCGCTATATTTAGCGACTTTTTTTTTTTCTAAAAAGCGACTAGCGACAAATCTGGCGACTTTTTCTGGTGTGAAGGGAGACTTATTTATGACGACTTTTTGACGAGAAAGCGGGTATCGCCTTTACTCTCAACAAGCAGCGGTGCTGCCGTGGGCACCTCACCCGTGCCAAAGCGTTCACGGGCGGAGGATAGTCCTCCCCCAGCTGCTATCAGGGCAGGAGACGTTCACACCTGTGCGTCCAAACTGCAAATGAATCGCGCATGAGCGAAGCCGCTGCTCCCGCACTGATTGTAACGCAGTCAGTTCTTCCTTTACTGATATGCTGTTTTGTGGATCACAAGGTTTAAAACTACTTATAAACACACACACAAATTAATTCCACCAGAGTGCCAATCTCGGGTCACTTTTGCCAGTCCAGGCCAGGATAAAGGAGCAGGGTTGGAATTGAATCTAGCGACTTTTAGGACAATAAAAGACAATAGCGATTTTCCTTACTGAGGAGTTGGCAACACTGGCTATAATGTGCCAGTAACAACCGCCAATGCAGCTTTTTGGGGGGGGGGGTTCACTCCTATTATGCTGCAAAATGTATTTAGAGTATTGGTTCTAGTTTCCCCAGTAAACCCGCTGAGTATGCAGTAATACAGCGCTGAGCTCGGTTAGAGCTGCCTGTGCTTGTCTCATGATACAGGAAGCTGCTCGTGTCTGTGAGGGCTCCGTTATTACTACTAATAATAATAATTACGAGCCATAATGTCATTTTCTTTGCACACAATGCTAACTTTTTTCACTCTTACGTAATGTTGGATAATTTAATGATGCTTTAAAAAGCAAACAAAAAAACACAGAACAATGAAACTGTTAAAAATGGATTAAACCCCTCGCTAACGTTTAGCTATTTGAAACCACTGGAAACCAGTCTACTGGTTAACCATTAAAAAGCAACAGACTCGCTGTTTATAGACAGAAAGGGCCGCTATCATATCATGCCGTAGTTTCAAAACAGAGAGTTAAAAAATAAATGAGCGTTTATAGCTGCAGTACCTGAAATTGTGCTTGATTTCTTCTTAGCGTTCTTCGTCTTCTTCGTGTTCCTCTTATTGGTGGTTTGGAAAAACCGATTAGCGCCACCCACAGGATTAAACAGTACTGCAAATCAAGTGTAAACAAGCAATGAGTCTAGAAAATTATTCTTATCAACGTGTATGGATACAATAACAGGTCTCTAAATAGAAACATGATGTTAAACTTTAGTAAATTAATTGCAAATTGCAGTAATACATATGGTTCTACCCAGGTAATAACTGGAGGCGATTTTAACCTGGCACTTAACTCATGGCTTGACAGGCAACCACAGAGAGGGAAAGAACCAGAACACGATAGCATTATTTGTGATTTTTGTACAACTAATATGATGGATTATTGGAGGATGACAAACCCAAATACGAAGAAATACACTTGATTTAGTCCAACAAATAAGAACGTATGTTCAAGACTAGATTATTGGCTTGTCTCCCAAACAGTATCATCATATGTTACTAAATGTGAAACCCAAACAACTCCACTTACTGATCATTGTCTGATAAGTCTCTCATCATCTCTACATAAATAACAAAGATCTGCGAACTTATGGAAATTTAACAATAGTTTATTACAAAACAAAGATTTCTGTACACAAGTTAAAAAAAATTCAATTAGAAATTAACAATTTGATGATGACTAATGTCAGTAAATGGGAATGGTTTAAATATAGTGTCAAACAACTAGCTATAGAAACGGGAAAGAAAGTGTCTGCCACACGCATATGTGAACAGAAAAATCTAATCGAACAAATACATTTATTATGTGGTAAGCCTTGTATGACTGCAGAAGAGTCAGAATGCTTACAATCTTTACAAAGTCAACTAGATGAGGTGTACTTGATTAAGGCTAAAGGAGCACATGTAAGGTCTAAAGCCAAGTGGATTGAACATGGGGAAAAAAAATCATCTTATTTCTATAGTCTTGAGAAGCGCAGAGAAACAAAGAAAAAAATAACTAAATTGAGTGAGGATGGCACTATGATAGAGGAACCAAACTAAATTAGTGAGGAAATTAACATATTCTATAGTAATCTGTATAAACCAAGAACCGAAAAAGAGAATGCAGACATCTTTTTTTGATATGATTAAAGACCAGGTAAAAAAAATTGGAAGAGGAAGATAAAATATGGTTAGAAGAAGATTTGAATATATCTGAATTAGAAACAGCTCTAAAACAAATGAAAAATGGAAAATCGCCTGGAATTGACGGCCTAACGATTGAATTCTATAAAACCTTTTGGCAAGACATTAAAGATTTGTTATTTAATGCCTTTTTGGATTGTTTAAAAAATGAAGAACTATCCCCAACAATGAAAACAGGATTAATAACCTTATTGCCCAAACCAAACAAAAATTTACAAGTGCTAGACAATTGGAGACCCATAACACTTTTATGTAATGATTACAAATTATTAGCCTTAGCATATGCAAATAGGATTAAGAGCGTCTTAACCAAATTAATCGATGAGTGTCATAATAACATAAGTTTAATATTAGATATGATTGACTACCGATCCTTTATCAATTCAGAAAGTTTAATATTATTTATTGACTTTTTTAAAGCTTTTGATTCAATAGACCATAATTTTCTATTTAGATCTTTAGAACTTTTTGGATTTGGAAACAAATTTTGCAAAGTGATCAAACTGTTCTACAAGCAGATTTACAGTTATGTTTCGCTCAATCCAGGCATAACACCTAGGATAGACGTATTCCGTGGAATTCGACAGGGTTGCCCAATTTCTCCAAAATTATTTATTCTTTGCACTCAATTAATGGCCTACCTCACTGTGAACCATTCAGACATCAAAGGAATAAAAAATTTTGGTACTGAACTGAAAATGAGTCAGTTTGCATCATAGTAATATTTTTAAAGGATAAATTAATACTTGAGAAAGCGTTGAATGTAATTTCAATTTTTTCTAAAGCTTCAAGCTTGTGTCTGAATCTAAAGAAGTGTGGACTTTTGCCACTTTATGATTGTTTGGAAAATAACGAGGACAATTCCAGTGAAAAATGAAGTCAAATATCTAGTCATTTATTTAAATAGAGACATCAAAACTAGAGAGTCAAAAAACCTAAAAGACAAAATTGATGGTATGTCCAAAACACTAAATCATTGGTTAATGAGAGATATCACAATTTTTGGACGCAGTCTATTATCCAAATCAGAGGGCGTCTCAAAGATGGTTTATCCAGCTTACTCATTATACATTACCCCGAAAAGTATTAAAAAGATTAACTCCATAATCTATCAATTCATTTGGTGCAATAAAACACATTACATTAAAAAATCACAACTTGTCAAAGATTACACCAAAGGTGGTATAAAGACAATTGATTTTCAATCAATGGTTGGAGTATTTAAAATTAACTGGATAAAAGCCTTCCTCTTGAAACCTGACTCCATATGGTTCCATATCCCTAAAAATATTTTCAAAAAGGTGGGAGGGTTGGATTTTCTCCTGAAATGTGATTTTGATATATTGAAGTTGCCTGTGAAACTGTCAGAATATCATAAGCAGGTCTTGTCTTATTGGAAGATGGTTTTTGCCCATAACTTCACGCCACATTGCTCCACCTTGTGGATTAACAGGACCATTACAATTAATAGGAAGTCATTGTTCATTAAAGAGTGGTATGGAAAAAAAACATCATCTTTATAACAGATTTACTTGATGAAAAGGGGCAGTTTCTCCCAGTGGGTGTTTTCACTGCAAAGTTTAACATTCAGTGTTCCCTTAGAGAATATAACAAGGTCTGTAAGGTGATCCTCTTACCTCTGTTAAGTTTGATACAAGGCTATTTATATTACTCTAAGGGACAAATTAGTTTACCTTCTTTACAGCTAAATCAGATTCCTTTAACTAATAAAAAGTGTAATAATAAAATCATAAACAATATATTTAAAAATGAATTATTTCACGATTTTAACAGTAACACAAAATTAAAAGGGAGTAACGTTAAAATAACTAACAAATATACACACTTTTTAAAATGGCCTATCCCCCCCAAAGTCAAAGAAATGCAATTTAAAATAATTAATGGATATTACCCAGCAGCTGAAATGCTTAAAAAAAGGTTTGGGTTTGAGGTGGAGCCATGTGGATTTTGTTTGCAAAATGAAGAAAGTATTGATTTGTTTTTTTCCTGCTCAGTAACGACTGACTTCTGGCAGGATTTGGTAGACTGGTTGAGTGTAAGAATAGATGGGATGACCCCACTGACTCTAACACAGGTTTTATACAATAATGGCGATCCGTCTAAGGAACTTGCCATGCTCCACAATATGGTAATAATTATGGGCAAATACCACATTCATAAGTGTAAATGGCAAAACAAAAGACCTTCACTAAATGCACTGAAGATTGAATTAAAGTCTTTTTTGTCATCTAATTACTGAAGGATTCATGTAAAGATGCTGCTTTGATATGTGAAAATGGGACCCAGTTTCTATTCTTTTAACTGTTTGGTGGTTCTTGAAATTTTGTGAGATGTCACCAGAGATTCTGGCATTTCGGGCAAAATAAATTTATATTAAAAAAATCGATTCAGGATTTTAATGAATCGATTTTACGTTATCCAAGCCAGAATCGATTTTAATCGATGAATCGATTATAAAAACCCACCCCTAATCTGCACCACGTTTGAATTCGTTTCATGCACAATACATTTGTACCTTTCAATTGTGTCTGTTTGTGCGTCATGCAAATAAACCTTTGAAAAGAATGAAATGATATCATATATTCCTTATTGGCCTACATTTGTACAAAATTCCAAATTATATACACAAAGTCATAGAAATCACCACTCCAATTGGTCATCATGATTTTGATATTCTCTTTTTCCATAACAATGAAATACGCCTTGGACAAATATGACACATCAATATTTCATTAGTGTTGTCACATCACATCCTGTAAGCATCGTTTGTCTGTGTCCTTTCTCTGGAAATTAATATTTCCAGCCAATATAGGCAATCCATCAACATGGCTGGAGAGTTGGTAGTTATATACAGTCTGTATAAGTGTGGTTAATCCAATGAAGATTTGTAAGGAGACGGCAGTTACTTTGAATTCACAGCAGTTACACAGTGATTAGTAATAAACAGAGCCAGTGAGAGTGAGTGGATTTAAGAAAGTCAGTGACTCAGGTGTGTCGCTTGGTTTGTCATCTGTGAGACTGGAGGAGACGTAGAAATCCTTTGTTTTAAATCTTAGTTAGGAAGATTCCTGTTTGAAAACAAGCACTTTTTGTGAGAAATGCAAGAAGCACACAGTTACATTCTGTCCATCATGTGGACAAAATAGAAAATGTTGAGCATTGGAAAACTGAGAACGTTGGGCAAGTTCAAAATACGTGTTTGTAAGAACGAAAAACCAAATTGTTCCTAAAATAGTTATGGAAAGTCACTGTTGTATGTCTGTGTTCTACATGTTTATCTGATGGAAAATAAAGTTGCTATTGTTTTATTGCAGTTTATTGCAGTTTCTTGACAATTCTGAGTGGATTTACACAGTACGGGTCAAAATGACCCGCAACAAAATCAATGTCACTTTTTTGTTTTTCAACATAATACAAGGGTTAATTTCCAAAACTTCCATATGATCTTCAATTTGTAGCAGATCCATTATCACACAGCAGCTGGAGCAGTTTCAAATGGAGGTCAGTCCACTACTACCATAGCCTACTACTAGATTAACTTGTGACACATCTGCACCTGCTGCTATGATCACAGTGAGTAGAGGCTGAGTGTCTGCACTTACCCCTGGTACATCCAAATCTACCCACAAACATGTTGAAAGATGCAATGCCAGCAATGTGGATTGTCAACACTGAAAACAATCAGTAAGCAAAGACAACAGGGATCATTTGTTTCTGTTTATTTAGCATGCACAACATTTGTTGTCGCCTTCTGCACAGGGGAAGTCCACACACACTGTGTGGTACCACTTTCCACAGAAGGTGCATTCAGTCTGCAAGATTGAATGAGATTGTCAGAGTCATTGTCTGACTGTTTATTACTAATCACCAGTGTTGGGACTAACGCGTTATTAAGTAACGCGTTACAGTAACTACGTTATTATTGTGGTAACGAGCACGGTAACTAGTTATTATGCCAAAATCAGGAACGCGTTAGTCGTTACTGGGATTTAGATAGGGTCGTTACTCGTTACTTCGTGTGGTGGCTATCGCGGAGCTTCCACAGATTCAGTAACATTAGCAAGTGGTGGAGGCCAGCAGGTGGATGAAGGAAAAGGGACGCAGAAGGAAAAGAGACCCGAGGCGGCCACCGGTCCAAGTGTGAACTGAACTTCAGGTAAGAAGTTATGACCTGCAGTCTCTCTGGGTCAGATATGAACCAGGTTTAGGTGCAGTTTATTTTCGTTATTCTGACTTTTTCTGTACTGCGTGCTAGCTAGCATGACGGAGTTTCTATACAGCTGGGTGGTGCTATGAAGTTAATGATGTTGCACTTTATTTTGTTCATAAGTTATTAGAGTTGCCAACCGTCCCGTCTGGTATTCAGAGAAAATATTACGCGTTTCGTATTGAGGTGAAAAGGAACAGTTTGTCCCGTAATTCAGCTACAATGAAAAAGGCACAAAGCTGGAGTTATTCTGTGTCTTTGCTGCACAGCTGCCTCTTCTTTCATTCTCCCCCCTCCCTCTCCCGTTTCTACTTCAATCATGAAAACTGATCAATGATCAGCTGATCGGCTCTCTTGTTTGTTTATCGCTCACTTTGCGCCAGAAAGAGGAAACCAGCGGATGTCGCGCTAAACAACAGCAGCACGTTTAAGCTTGATCAGCTATTGTTAGAATTTATTTAATATTAAATTCTAGTATCAGCTGATGTTTGCTGGAGCCACAGCTGCAAAAAAGCTGCTGGTCAGGATGTCGGTTTGGATATGTGGTGAGAGGGAAACATGAAGATGAAACCAGGAGATGTCCTTACTGGATCATCAGAGCTGAACAGGTGATGGAGAAACAGGTTTACCTTTTAGGTGACATGAATGAGTTGAAGGGAAGTTATGAACTGTTTCTGAGAGACAAATAACCCCAGGATCCTTTTTTAGGTAGCTGACAGCTGGTAACTGTGCAGGGGCGGATCTAGCAAAGTGTTGCCAGGGCATTAACAGGGAAAAGGGGGCACAAAGAAATATTTTTCTTTCTTATTCTCATTTAAAATGTCTAGCTTTTAAAAAATAATTATCTGAATCTTACAACAAACGATTGATAGATTGATGCATATATACCATCAAGACAGTGAACATCACTGTCACAACAGTGTTTATTTTCATTCAAAGGCTTTATGATTTTTCCTATGATGGTGGGCCAGTCTCTAGTCAAAATGTCCGGGCCAATTTTCTGTCCCAGTCCAGCTCTGTATGCAGCTCATCTGCAGTCTGGTGTTACCTACATCTTCCTATTCAGAAGGCAGAATTTCCAAGTTCTGAGTACAATCGAAAGCACCACGACTGCAGTTTTTGTGTTGGATGTAAAAGGCGCACATGACTCTGTGACGTAGGCTAGAATCATGGCAGCAGTCAATGACGGTCCAGGCGTGGGATTTCTTCTCGTGGAAATATGCACATTATCTTTTCCTTTCTATTGGTAGGTGGCACAGTGCACTTGTGGCAAGTAAGCAAGCTAGAAGACTGGCAAAGTTATGGAAGAAACACATTAACAAGAGAATTCTGAGTAAAACCAAAGTTACTTTCCCTAGTAACTAGTTACTTTGAAAGTAACGAGTAACTTGAAGTAACTGAGTTACTTTTGAGAGAAGTAACTAGTAATGTAACTAAGTTACTATTTTAAAGTAACTTACCCAACACTGCTAATCACTGTGTAAATGCTGTACATTCACAGTAACTGCCATCTCCTTACAAATGTTTATTAGATTAATCACACTTATACAGACTGTATATAACAACCAACTCTAACATGTTTGTTCGCAGAGAAAAGACACAGACTACGCTAACGACATGTGATGTTACAACACTAGTGAAATATTAGTGTCATTTCATTCATTTCAAAGGTTTATTTGCATGACGCACAAACAGACACAATTGAAAGGTACAAATGTGTTGTGCATGAAACGAATTCAAACGTGGTGCAGATGTGTGTCACAAGTTGATCTGGCTGTAGGCTGCGGCACTTGGCCAGAGGTGGCGCTGGTTGACTCGAGTCCATGTTAGTGCACAAAGTAAACTGCTCGCTTTAGTTGTGAAGCAAAAACGCTGAATTCGGAGAAATAAACCGTGCGAGGGGAAGGATAACAACAGTCTCCCGATCGTTTACTCTTGCTGTCCTGTGAACAACATCGGCGTAGTATTACTTGTTTGCTGTTTTCGCGATCGCGTCGCGCATGAGGATATCACCAGGTAAACTCGCCACATTTTTATACATTTTGTTGTTCAACAGCATCAAGACTGACGGAGTGTGTTTGACATAACCTCACAAGTGTCACAGATGACACATTTGCCGTTTTTTTGCTGGTTTGTCGGTAGCAGCTCCTGAAACGCAAGACTGCCACACATCTGTTCGACCAACGCCAGTTGATCTAAACGCCAGTAGATCTGGAACACTGGACAGGAGGACCTGAGGCCTCACCGCATTATTTTTGGTAAGTTAAATGTGTTTGTAAGCTAATCCGTAATTTAGGTCCTTAGCTAGCTACCTAGCTAGCTAAGGACCTAAAGCATCAACAACTCAAAGGTAAACATGATATTAGAAAATGTGTTAGTATATAAGGCCTTTAAAACAACTAAAAAATAAACAGCTGTTGGCAGAACTGTAGGACTGAACAACTTCAGATCCCGAATGTGTGAGGACAGAGAAGGATCAGCTCTATTTCAGATTTGAGATAAACTTTATATTTCAGTTTGTGATGGTTCTGTTTGTGATTACAGGAGCTGTCCTCAGATTCAGACCTCAGCACCACCCAGCGACAGCAGACAGATCATCCTATATCTTCAATCTTTGTAGTAACTCCAAAATTAACTGAAGAAAACAGTACAAAGGTTAAAGTACCACATGTGCTGTCAGTGAAAGCTGCAGCTGTTTTATTGATAAATTTAAAGACAAAAAGTCAAAAGGATTAATCACCCCAGTAACTGTGTCACTATACATCAGCATTAACAGTACCTCAGTTTGGTGTTTCAGAAAACTGCTGAGCTCAGACCTGCACAACTTCTGTTTTAAACACTGAATGTACTCAGCTACATGAAGAGCACGTGATGTTTTCTCTGACACAATTAAATAAAACCTGATTAAAGTCAAAGGTTGTTACTTGTATTTGAACTAAAAACTTGTGATCTGGAATTCTTTCACTGTTTTTGACAATAGTGTGTTATTTATCATAAAGTAATTCAGAGTCATTCATACCAGAGTAACCAGAGAGCACAACATATGTTTAACTTTCTACAGGACTTAAAGATATTCCTCTGAGGATTATCTGAGTACTTCTAACATTACACAAAGCAAAGGTCTCCATCAGTGTTCATGAAATGCTGGGTTTATCCTTCTTGTGAGGGAGCTGCTGGTGAAGATCACGAGCCCTGCTTGATCCCGGCGATGAGTTTCAGTCTTCCTGGTGTTTATGAAATGATGCCTCTCACTGTGGGTCAACAGAACATCTGGCACAGGACAGCTATAATGAAAGAAATTGAAGTTTTGAAAAAAAAAAAAAATCTTGGAAATGCCCTAAATGTGAGAAGCAGATTTTGTATTTACTTTTCTTTTGCCAATCAAGATAACTAAAAGTATAATTTTCACCATACAATTACTAACCTTGTCATATCCTGGACTGTCTGTTTTGGGCTCTGGGCTTGTCCTTCCCAGCACTCATGAGACTGCTTTGCTGCACTGTGGTATGAGGTGCTAACCTGTTGACAGTGTTGCGAAGGTTAATTTTAAAATGTATTCCACCAAAGATTATAGAAGTAATGTATTCTGAATACTTTACAACTACATGAATGTACTATTGCTGTGTGATTTGTTACTATTACTGAAGGCTACTTGCCATACCAATACCAACTAGGTGTTAAAATCATAATATAAATGAGTAACAGTAGGTGGACATTAGGTAAGGCTGCACTTTTTGCTGTGATCTCGTATAGAAAACTATCCCACGCGTATATAAAACAGGTCCGCGGCTCCGAACTGTAGTAAAGGGACCTCTGGCTAATACGTCGGGTTCGTGTCGGGCTCGTAGCTGAAAACTAGCTTTACTTTGTTGTCTGGGTCAACTCTGCTTGCCAGAGACAGAGAGAGGCGTTGAAAGGCTGCTCCAACGGGACTTATTGTTTCAGAGGAAAACACGAACACAGTGTACAGTCGAGACTTGATAGCTTACTTAGGCTACGTTCACACTGCAGGTCTTAATGCTCAATTCCGATTTTTTGATCAAATCCGAATTTTTTGTCTGCTCGTTCACACTACAAATAAAATGCGACAGCAAACGAGCTCTAGTGTGAACGCTCAAAGCGGCCCGCATGTGCAAAAGAAGATGTCACACAACGCGCTCTGTTTAGACACAGAGCAAACAATATTGTTTGACTGATGGCCCTTAATATAAAGACTTCGGACTTCACGTTTCCCAATTTTTGCTTTAAGTTATTTTGTTATTTACATAATAATGTAGATAACCTAATAATTATCCTTATTGCTGTTTTAGAGAGGAGCGGTGCTTCAAAGGATAGTTGCAGATTTCTGTCAGAATCTGCAGATTATGCAGTACAAATAAAATGTTCACGTTTCTCCAACGTTGTCTTCCCAGCAGTTTCACCGGGTGGCCAGGAAGCGTTCGCGATGTCTTATCGGGCGCTTCTCCGGTGCTGATAATTGGCGTCTGTCTTGTGTCAGTGACGTAAAAGACGGATTTAATGCGACTTGACCGTTCACACAGCAGTCGCTTTCTGAAACATCGGATATGTATCGGATTCAGGACCACATACGAAAGTGACCCAGATCGGATTTGAAAATATCGGATTTGTGCCGTTCACACTGTCATACCATGATCGGATATGGGTCGCATAGGGTCAAAAAAATCCGATTTGATGCGCTTTTGCCTGCAGTGTGAACGTAGCCTTACAGATGGGCTTGTCAGGCACTCTTTTTGGCTGCAGTGGTTATTATTATATTTACATGCTTCCAGCTCCCGTTTCTGCCCCGTGACAGCTCGTACTTTTCCTTTCTCTCCCTCCCTCGCTCACAGACACATAACGGGTATGGCAGTCCATTCTCCCTGCAGCACAGACTACACTGCCCATGAGGCTACATTGTTTAGGGCGATGCCTGTAACACTCTGCTATTGCCTTCATATTAAATCATTTTTGTATAATAATTTTTAGAGGCTCTTATTGCGTGCTTTGTTTGGGTTTCCACCAGCGTGGAATTACCAAAAATTGAGAGACCATTGCCTAACATATGAAACAGGAAAATACCGCCATGTAATCCATTTATTTCAACAAACTAACTGTATTCTCAACATCACCTATTGAACGATAACTGTAACAGATACATTTACTCATATTTTGTATTTTAAATACGTAACGCCGGTGCATGTATTACGTTACTGCCCAACACTGCCTGTTGATGAGATCTTGTGCCGTTCCTAAAACACCGGCCTCCAACTCCTAAAGAGACACAGGTGTCCCTAAATTTAGCAAATATTAGCTTCAGGCTAGCTTGCTACGACGAATAGGCTAATACCAGTATTTTACCACAACTTCACCAGATGTAGCTAAAAAAAACTAAACTAATGTCCAGTCCAGTGGGACAGCAAGAAAGATGACAAAAAATGATTACTTACTTGCGGTTTGGAGGGTCAAGCTGAAATTGAAGCAGCCATTGAAAGACGGGAAGAGAGAAAGATGGCAGCTTGGTCAGCGCTAGTGGCCTCCATAATATATGCAAATACATGGGGGCCGGAATCCCCCCCCCCCCCCCCAGCGCACCCCTGGACGCCAAAACAGTGCCAGCAGATTGAAACTGAAAAATGGTTTGAAACCGAAAAAAAATGGATTGAAACTGAAAAAAAATATATATATATAAGCGAAAACAAAAAAATTACAGTTTCAATTAATTGTTTTTCACTATCAATTTTTTTTTCGGTTTCAATACAACATTTTTCAGTACATTTATTTCAGTTACAATATTTTTTTCGGTTTCAATATTTTTTTCGGTTTCGTTTCAAGGTGGCATCGTTCTGATTCCATATTTAAGTTGCTTGAAGACGTTTCACCTCTCATCCAAGAAGCTTCTTTAGTTCTAAGGTCAAATGGTGGAGAGTCCAAGATATAAACCTAGTGGGAGTATCCCCCCACAGAGGGACAAAAGGACCCCCTGATGATCCTCTAATCACCTGAGCCAAGGTGTGAAACTGGGTGTGAGTCCCAATCAGCCAGGGTTTCGGGTGAGTTCATTGTGAAACCTGGCCCCACCTTATCATGCGAATTCCTGAGGTCAGATGGCCCAGGATGTGAGTGGGCGTTAAGGCGTCTGGGGAGGGAACTCAAAACTGGATTATAGATGGCAGAGAGTTGGTGTCGTAAACCACCGCCTCTGTTCAAAGATGGTCACTCACAGTGGACATAGATGGCTTCTTTCACTCCCCTTTCAAACCATCTGTCCTCTCTGTCCAAAATGTGAACATTGGCATCCTCGAAAGAGTGTCCTTTATCCTTAAGATGCAGATGGACAGCTGAGTCTTGTCCTGTGGAGGTGGTGACTCTTTCGCTGGTGTCAGCCCCCTCCCTCACCCGAGGGAGGATAAGAAGGACAGACGCAACAACATTGTCATCCCCTATGTAGCCGGTGTATCAGAAAAACTCAGGAGGGTTTTCTCCAAGCATTTCAGACCCAGCAACACGCTCAGACAAAAACTGGTTCACCCGAAAGACAAAACTCCAAAACACAGACTTAACAATGTGGTGTATGCTGTACAGTGCAGCGAGGAATGCCCAGACCTTTACATTGGAAAGACCAAACAGCCACTTCACAAGCGCATGGCACAACCCACTATCTTTTTATTTTTTTGTTTTTGTCTACATTATATTAAATGTTTCATTATCGGAAACATTTTAAGAGATACTTGTTATTCTTAACATCGTAACAGATACCCTGACCTGTAACTATCGTAAAATGCTTTGACCGGAAGTAGACACCTTTCGCGCAAGTCTTACACATCATGCGTGGACCCTCATTTATAAACACAACTTCTCACCTCACAAATACCTTATCTGGAACAACAGAGATATTTTATAGAAAAATAAATCACTTTTCCTGGAAACTTGGGTCCAAAATGGGATCCTATTGGTGGCTCAGCTGGTTAATAAAGAGGGACAACTACTTACTTACAATGACTTTATTGCACTATATTATTTTCCAATCAGTGTTCAGGAATTCTCAATGGTGCTTGGTGCCATACCCTCAGGGACTTTAATGTTATATAAAAACACTGACAGCTCAATATTTACCTCAGTCACTCTCCCTGATCCAGCTGAGTCACCAATAGGAAAAATCTGCTTTTCACAAGAACTTGGTAACAGCAATAAGAAAATACGTAGTTTATTCCAAGAAGATATCATCTCTCTCCCATATATAATATCTTATTGGAACCGATATGTTCCAGATATCAAGTGGAAGACAGTCTGGATGATCCCCCATAAATATTTGATTGTAAATAAGGTGAAAGAAGTCTCATATAAAATTCTTCATAAATGTTATCCAGCCAGTCACTACATGGTAAACGTGTCTACTTGAAAATCTCCCATGTACGCCATTTCTTTCTTATTGTTGTAATCATGAATCCTTTTCCAAACTTGCTGTGTTCTATTTTAAGATCTTCGTCCATTTCACTTTGTCAGGCAGGTTCTACTTAATTGATTTCTTGGTCTTGCAGAAATCACACCTGATGAATCAATGTCTTTCTCACACAGGGCCTGGTAGATTTGGACATATTTTTTTTCCCTTATTAAAAACCTGAAACAAAACTGCACTCAGAGTGTAATTCCCATGAAATTTTACAATAAAGCCTAAAATATGGTAAGTAGTACACTGCAACATGGGAAAAGAGAAAAAGACAAGACACTGGAGAGCAAGTACGTATGCACACATTAATACCCAGTAGAACACTAGTTACAAACAAATATGTTTTATTTATTCAAAGGCATTTTTCGAAAGGTAAAAGAAAAATAAGCACAGATAAATTGATGTGTTGAGGCTGAGTATTTGTTCATAAATCTACTGGATGTTTGACCAGTGTGCCGCTTGAAGAATAAAATAAACGAGCTCGTACACATGATGTAGTTTTCTGCCGGTCCACTAGGTGTCGGTAGCAGACAAACGTTCAATCTGATGATGTGACCACAGGACAAAAAATGTTAACAAATCACCAAAGCTGCCACAGAAGCTGCAACAGAGGACAAAATAACTAGTATATTGTAATTTAATTGGCTTTTAAAACAATACAAGGAAATGAGCCGTTAACAAGCAGAAACTGGAAATTGAAAAACTGCTAGCCTGCGGAAAACAACTCCACGCAGCAAAATATACACTGACAACATTATGGAGCAACATGAGACTTTAAATCAATTTGGAATTAATACTTCATTAAACATTAGAAATATTTCAGATGCAAAAAAGAAAGAAATCCCCATAAATACAGTTTTGGTTTCAACAACTCAATTTTTTCTGTCAGTATGACCTTATGACATCTACATGGGTATAAAACACACTACAAGAAAAGTATACTAATAAATTCACTCTAAAGATAATAACGTGTTTTATGTTGAATATCTACAACTGAAATGAAAGGGACAAACTATTTCATTTTTACTTTGTAGTGCCATAAAGACTGATTTGGTATGAGTTGCCCAGTTTTAGAGCCATCTGCTGTAGAAATATTCTTTCTTTGGATAAAATAAAACCAGATAACAAGGTGACTGCTTTGTGGTGCTAAAGATGGCTTTCTCAGAATCATAACCCAGTTACTCAAAAAAAAAACAAAAAAAAAAAAAACACAAACCTTGTTACGAATAGTTTTTTTTTCTATAACTGGGCCATGACTTCTTAAAAGGAAAAGACCAGAGTATTTTTATTTGTTTTGGTTAAAGGCGGGGGAATTTGCTCTGAGGAGGTGGCCATTTCTAGGGCGACTCATGCCAAAGCAATTTAGATGAATAAATAACAACACACTCAATTGGGAAAATATGTTAATTTAACTTATCTGATCAGATGCCATGTTCAAAACGTTGATTTATCCACAGTTAAATATTGGTCTGCTTTAAAAATCATTACATCATAACTAAAGTAGAGTCAACATTAACAAACATTTTTGATAAAAGGCATTTAATTACATGAGGCTTTTTACCAAGTGAAACACTAATGATGACAACTTGACAAAACGCATGAATATCATGGTAATCTTGGCCTTTAACACGCTGTTTTGTTCATTTTCAAGTATCGACTTGGGATAGTAAAGCTTAATAACTTCAATTCCACGCCTTTTCCACAAATCTTTATCACCGGTGAGTTAGCAGGTTACAAACTTCTGTGTTCCAAGCTTTATCTAACATTTCTCTTTACAACAAAAACAGCACAGTGCATCTCTGAAGTAATCCAGCACAACTATAATCGCTGATGCCCATGATGGTTTCAGTTCTTTTAAAGTAATGCAAGGAACTGCTGGCAGGTATAACATCTAGCTTACTATTAAAAGCTGACACATGAGTAAGTGCAGAGATGCTAGAAATGTTCCAGTAATGGACCAAGCAGTAACCCAGCCAGAGAGGGGAAAAATATGGTAATTACTTCATACATCGCCAGTCGCATGATGCTATAATCTAATAAACAGTGGTTTCAAAAGAATAGCTTCAAAGAAGCTGTGAACAAAACAAGCATAGTAATAACAAAGAAATGTTCATTCTTCTTTGAAGTTTACACATTTCTATGTCGTTTTAAATCCCAAATCTCACAGCAAATCACTGGTTCCTTTCTAACCATGAAAACACAAAAAGTAACATAAGAACATAACAAAAAGGTTAAAATCCTACATCTTGTATCTCTAACTACTGATTCACTACACTTCTATGCTGTGGTTAATATTTGTTTATTTATATGCCTTTTATTTTATAGATAAAATTTTTATCATTTGAATCTAGCCTTAACTATACACACACAGCAAATATGTACAAAATAAAGTCTGTCAACTATAGATTCACAAAAAAAAAAAAAAGCCTTTAGCAAGTCTAGGAGATGTCAGACAAGCCTCCACACTTTTTCCTTCTTCCACTATTATCCTTTTGGATAAAACAGTCCTGTGACTGGAGTTGGTGGAAAGCAGGAGACAGCGACACAACAGGGGGAGACAAAGCAGAGCTCTCTTCCTGTGTTTTTGCCAAGGGAAAGGGAGGAAGGTGAAGGTAAGTTCTCACAAAATGCAGCAAGGGTCCTCTGGAGCCTCGTCTATGCAGAGCAGTGGATGGGTGATGAAGTCACCTAGGCTCTTGTGGTGTGCATTTGCATCGAGCTGATTTGACCTTATGTAAATGGAGCTAGCCAGCACAGTGTGCCATGCTGGCAAAGGTAAGGTTACACTGTTTAAACAAGGCACTGCAGATCAAATGTGAATCACGGTGCACTTCTCGCCTTAGATAATTGCAGAAACATACTGCAGTGGCTACCACAGACGTAAGCAGGGGAAAAATTGGACTGCCATGTCTCTAAAGGACTTGAATCCGAAGAGTCATCTTTGCCACACTCAGTAAGAACAATGTACCATCAGGAACAAGAAGCTCATGCATAAGATGGACCAAAAAAGTACTAAATGTTTTCTAGATTTGCACCTGTGATTTGAAATGATGCAGAATTTGAAGCAGATTCCAATAGAAAATAAAAAATAAGGGTTAAAAAAAGAATGTTAGATGAGAAAAATTGTTTGTTTGTACTCATATGTTCAAGTTTCCATTTATAGAATTTGAATATTGTTTATATAAGCCTATTATGTCTATTTGCGTTTCCTGAGCACCAGGTACACGAGGCCACTGATGAGAGTCATGGGGAAGCTGATCCACGCCACAACATAAGAGGAGCCGAATGAGCCTTCCTGAAGGTCATGCTTATGAAAGCTTTTGTTCTCGGCCGTGTAGATGGACACCGCGATCATCACACATAAAGCTGGGAGATGAGAGAAGAGATAAGGAAAAGGATGGAAATCATACACACGGATAGTGGATATAAGTTGCATTAGAACATTAAAAGTTAGATGTGTTTTACATACATGCCAATATCTGGATAATGGCTGTGAAAATGAATCGCTCTCCCTGTTTGATCCTGAAGAGCTGAAGGATGAAGACGAAGAAGCTGACGCAACACAATATAGTGGCAAGGATCATGGTAGCCTGGACTGCCTGCAGATAAGCTGAGGAGAGAGAAGTTAGAAGTTGTAGCATACCCAGACATACATTTACAGAGATATAGGAAGTATACACACTGTCTTACCTGCATTCACAGTGTGACTGTCCTCAATCGATTCGCAAGTGGTGTTACATGCGTACCATAAGTCACTAATAATGTTAATGCCAGGTCTTGATACCACCCACCACGCCTACATCAGGGATAGACACAAGCATTGTTAAAAAAAGTGAAATGATTTATGTTAAAGGAGTATTTATTTTCAGTGTGTACTTACATTGTGAATGGTGGCAACGAAGAGCAGGATGGCTGCAGCCAGATGAAAGAGTATGATGAAAGCTAAGACGATCAACATGACTGCCCTTCCGTCTAACTTCTATCTGCTTTTTGTCACCTGTCGGTCAAACTGGTTAAATACCCTGCAGGCCGTTTCCCCTCGCTGTTTGTTTCTCCCACTGGCTGATTGTCAGTTTTGGTGGAACCACTTCTGTATGTTTATGCTGGCTGTCAGACAGGCGGGGTTGCAGACTGATAGTGAGGAATGGATCAAGGCCGCTCACATGAAAAGAACCTGTTGGAAGCAACATGAGTGTAATAGCTGAGTAAATGAAAAAAAAGAAATGATTTCTTTAATCATCATCATCATGCATGATCGATACCAATATCGATATTTGGTGATGTAAAAATTCAGCTCCTATAGATACACAAAACAGAAACAGATGTCCCAAAAATGTGTTATATGTGGTCGTTGATAAGTCCTAGCTAAGATAATATGACAATGTTGTAGGGCTGCACGATTTGCATAAAATGAGAATCACGATTTCTTTGCATAGAATTGAGATCACGATTTTCTTTTCCAATATAAATATTTATTGCGCTTAACTGCACATCAACTTCGTAACAGTTGAGACTGAACATAAAACAATAAATAAACATAAAAACAACAAATGTCTCACGTTTTGTTGTTGCCGCAAAATGTACTGCTTGAAATTCCGTCTCCACCGTTGCTGGACACTGCGTGTATAGAGCAGGTAGTGCAACAATAGAAACGCACTGTGTAGCGTTTGTCGAGGGTGTTGATCATTTTCCTAAATCCCTCGTTTTGCACAGTGTTGATGGGAGCCATATCTTTGGTCAGGTGATAAGTAATAGCCTCCGTAATTTCTTTGTGCCTGCGGGAGTTCGACGGGTATAGGGAAGCGCTGTATAAGGTTCCCGTTATTGATGTTTGGGTGGTTGACCGGGACGGATTTTCTCCTGTCACTTTCTCGTCATCCCTGACGTGCTCTCCGTTGTTTTTTCCCTGCTAATGTTAGCATCACACGGCACAGCTTCTGTATCACGTGGTATAAGGCTCCGCCCTCGTCATTTGTTGAGCAGGAAGAGTGAGCGCTTGTTTTCATGCAGATTACGTCCCAGATCAAAATGCAATACAATCATTGTCGTCTGTGTTTTGTTTTTGTTTTTTTGTTTTGTTTTTTTAAATCGTTGTCATTTGGAAATGAGATCGCACATAAGTATAAATCGAAATCGCGATTTTCTAACGATTAATTGTGCAGCTCTACAATGTCGTTTAAAAATAATCTTCCTTTATTTTCACAAGTGGTCGATTACTCTCGATTACTAGTCGTCGTTGACTGTCGAGTGCAGAGTTGCAGCGTGGTGGACAAACTAAGCAAGATCAGCACTCATGGTTTGAAGGGCGTTTCTCCTGTGTCATCTTTATTTTTTTCATTTTAATTTATGAGCTAATATGTGCCAACATACATATAATGCCAAATAACTAATATTGGCAATGTCAACACAGTCTTTAACTGTTTATGGTCATTGCACAGTCATACCTTGTACAATAAATGGTAAATGGTAAATGGCCTGTATTTATATAGCGCTTTACTAGTCCCTAAGGACCCCAAAGCGCTTTACATATCCAGTCATCCACCCATTCACGCACACATTCACACACTGGTGATGGCAAGCTACATTGTAGCCACAGCCACCCTGGGGCGCACTGACAGAGGCGAGGCTGCCGGACACTGGCGCCACCGGGCCCTCTGACCACCACCAGTAGGCAACGGGTGAAGTGTCTTGCCCAAGGACACAACGACCGAGACTGTCCAAGCCGGGGCTCGAACCGGCAACCTTCCGATTACAAGGTGAACTCCCAACTCTTGAGCCACGATCGCCCAATAGTACAATGAAACTGGAGTACTGTCCAATATCAGCCTTCAAAGAAAAGCAAGCAGTAATTACAATATCGACAGAATAACATACATACAGAACAAAATATAAATTATGTATAGAAATGAAATGTATAATAATATAGCACTGACAGGATTTTTTTAACTATTTAGAAAATATGTAGATAAAGCATCGCTAAAAACTTCAATTACAATCCGTCTATGTATGTTCTGTTACATTGTGTCCAAATAGCTGTCAAAGAAACAGTCAGAAGCCTCAGAGTCTTCCCTTAAATTAAAGAAAACACACATCTTATGTTTTGTCCAGCAAATCATGTGTACATGTGTGTCAAAGAAAGAGTGGGTGTTTTACACAGTATATATACACACATTTACAATGTGTGGGAGTGTAGTGTATACTTTGCAGTGATTAAAGGCCTTCATTCAGACTTTATGGCAGCGAGGACTCAGCAGTAAACTTTTGGGGGGGGGGGGGGGGGGGGGGGGGGGCGGGTGTGGGTGTGTGTGTGTGTGTGTGTGTGTAAATCTGAGATTAACCAACACAATGATACACAATTATCAGTTACAAATTTGATAAAAAGAATGCCAGTAAATCAAGACGCACTGCCATGGATACATTTCAGTAAAGTTTACATATTTCAAATGAACCAAGGGCACTCAGTGTGCAGGTTCAAATACCAGCCTATTCTACTTCTTCTGCAGTGTGACCTTAGCCTTTGTAGCAGTATGATTCAAACTAAATGTCCAGAAGTGTATGGTTTCACAAATCACTGTTGACAGTCATAACAGGTTGGGTGTATCTGTTAGGATAAGACGTATTTGTGTCTGAACAGGCAGTTATTTGAACAATAAGTTACTGTGTTCTCTTTCTGCAAGGTTGCGCCTGATTTATTTTCTTTTGTTATTTTCATTAGTTTTTATTTGTGTATTCTACAGACAAATTCCTCAGAGTGAATAAAAATGTGGATTCTATTAAAAACAAAAAAACAAAAACAAACTCAAGCATACCCAGAAAACCATGTGTGAGAAAATCCAGGGTTGAGTTTTGCTCAGCATAAAAAAAATGCCTTGTCAGCATCATTCGGTTATTTGGCTGCAAATGCTCACATAACACAGGATTCCAAAATCTACAATTCAACTGTGACATTTTACAGCACAGCTTTAATGGCACTTTATAATATAATGTGTCTGCAAATGTAGGCCTACATTTCTGAAACACATACTGACTAGCATCTGCGTCACACAGTGTCACACATCAAACTCTACCGTGGAGATAACGCACATAAAAGAAAACATATTATTTAGATTTCTGGAAGTGCCTCCCACCTAAGGTTCAGAAGCTTACGAGGCACAGACGCAAGCATATTTAAAAGCATGTGAGTGTACACACACACACACACACACACACACACACACACACACACACACACACACACACACATACACACACACAGCCCCAGCCAGACTGCAGAGGAATTAGTCTTCCCCGCCAAAATGGAGTCACAGTAAAAACAGTCTCTGCCCACCAACAGGAAGCAGGTCACAGTTTTTGTGTGCGAGTATGCGGTTGTGTGATGTGCCAAAGGATAGGTCCTCCCTGTCTGGGTAGGGGGGAAGGGGGCACCAGGTGGTAAATAGTAAAAAGGAAGCGGGAAAATAACAACAGCCATCTAAAAGCACAGGGTTCAGGTTTCCAACAAGTATGCGAACAGCAAGGGCTTTTCAAGCCAAAAGATCATAATGATACTGTTCTGAAAATCAAACTGGAGAAGACAAAGGCTTGGTAAGACTCATTTAAACCGAGACCAGAGGTTGTGAGGAAAAAAAAACTACAAAGAAATGGAAGTGAAAATCCTGTCGCACGTGAGCCTGCAAAATGTTTATTCTCAACATAAACGCTTTGAGGCAATAAAAGCCTGCGATGTCTGTGTTTATATGGTAGTTTGGTGTCGTTGTGTGTTTATATGTGACACCTTATATATAAAGTAGCTACTGTATGCCAACTCTCTCAATATCCACACAAAGTAGTGAATAGCACACATATAACACTTTATAATAAATCTGTTTCTGTAAATCTGATTTTAGTTTTTGATTTTACAGAGAAACGCTAGCACAGTGAAGGAAGCATCGAAAGACATTTGGGAAAAAGGGCGGCCAAAGTTAAAAATAAAAGATAATTTAATTCACTTCCAGTGCAATGCATCTCTTTGAGCCTAATCTGACCTGCAGGGACATTCTTTGGAGTGGAAAATAATCCCCAGACATGCACATGTGGGCACACACAGCTGGATCTTCTACTGTCTGCAGCTGCCTTCTCATCTCAGCAAAGAGAGGAGGAGCACGGGAGGAGGGTGGGATCAGAGAAACAAGGAAGGGAACCCAATTGGAGGGAAATGGAGGGAAGGCAGAAAAACAAAAACATGAGCCTAGAGGCACATACTGAGTACAGTCGTGCAGACTTTGATGTATGCACACATACACAGAATGCAAAATCGCAAACATTTGGGAGCTGAGTTAAATATAAGAAAAACATACGATTCGCATAAGGAAAATGTAGATAATTGAAAGTAAATGAAATAAGTGTCTTTTGTGTTGGTGAGTGCTTGCACTGTAAAGATCTTCATTACTTTGACTGCCAGGCCCCGATTATCATGAGCATGATTAAAGAAAAGAAAACAACACTTACTACAAACATACCCTAACATTAGCCTAATGTGGACCCTGCACTCCCAGCGACCCTAATGGGTTTCCCTCAGCGCTGATAGTAGAGTGTGAATTGTCGTTCCTCTGACATCAGGCAACAGCTGACACACAGACACACACACTATCCACATTCATGTTGCATACATTAGCCATGCTTCTTTGACCTGCTTCACACCAACACGGCACAATTTGTCACACCTTATCTATCATAACAGACAGATTTTATTTGCCTCAACTGTGAGGTGTGCGCCACCAGAACAAGTAATAACAAATCTATTGTAACACCATCTTTGTCGTGGTCATTAACAAATGTAATCTGAACTAAGATGTGATGTTCACAAGCGAAATGTAGCTGCTAAAGGGTAACCTACAGAAGTTGAATTTTTGCTGTTATGTTTTCCCTGTGAGGCTAGTGTTTTTAGAGCTATTCAAAGTGGGTTTACATGGTTTAGGGGCTTTAGTTTTGTGAGACCTTCTCAGCACAAAAAAAATGACCATGGAAAGTCTCTAGTCGGAAAAAAGAACAAAGTGAAGCTTAGCTTTTCTCCACATCAGCAGCAGTATAACTCAGGTCATTTTACAGTAAGTATATTATCCTGTGTTTTGTTTGTACAAGATGTGACAGTTCCCTTTGTGTTTAACTTTAGGAAAGTCTGGCATACGGCTAGGTGTAAGCAGAGAAACACAATGACAGATAACTCCAGTTACCTTCCCTGTCACACAGATACACACACGCTGACAAACACCACAAATGAAGCCATTCCTCCTCTCCACTCAGCCTTATAATAGGAGACTGGGGGGAGACTCAGTCAGTGGAAGAGTGCAAGTGTGTATATGTGTGTGCTCATGTCGACTGATTCCCTTGTCTGGTGGAAAATGCTGACTTTTAATGTCCTTTTTTTCCCTCTTTTCATAAAACACAAAGCCACAGACTTAACTGGGCCTCTGCATCTCACTCCCCCGCCTCTCTCACTGTCCCATTCTCCCTTTCTCTCTACTTATCTCTCTCTCTGTGTCTTTGGCCATGGAAAATTGGATTGAGGAAAAAAAAGAAGAGAGAAGGGATAGAAGACTTCCAGTGGAGCCCTCTGGCCCTCATCTGCCTTTACTCTTGAATACTCCTTTTTGTGTATGCACAAATATTCAAAGAAGCTTAAGCTGACAATTGAGAAACATTTGCTCATGAAAAACTCAATCTCCATGAGAAATTAAGACTCATTTTCAGTGCTTTGGTCATAGACTTGGTCATAATGTTAAATTTATATATCATAAGATTCACTTATAGCAAAGGGGAACCAAATCTTTCTGTGTGTATACGACTTACAGGCCAAGCTTTGGATTACCTTTACACAAAAGGTACACTTTCCCAGGACCGATGGCAGAAATCAAGCATTATGTATCTATAAGAGGTCTTTTTTAGATATGATGCTGCATTCTAGATGCAACTTTACAATTACTACAAGGGGAAACATTTTAGTTCATCCTTAGGGACAGTGTTTGGCTACATTTGTAGACCAAACCCTGTATATTGTGTAGCAAGTCAACAGTACTGTGCTGTTTTAGGGGGATTTAAATGACTCAAAGTCATGCAGCATCTGACTGAATTTGAAGGACACAACAAGGATTGGTGAGACTTTAAATGTCTGTGTTGAGGAGACCCAACCTGGCTTCATCTTTCAGGGACTAGCTTTAATGGGACAACACAACATTAGGCTTCAAATATTCAATAAAAGTGGTACTCTGGACTGACTGTTGCTCTATTCCTTGCCATCCATACTAAAATATTAGGAGAGTGTACAATACAGTCTATGAAATTGCAGATAGACCAGTTACTTCGGTGGTTATTTGTGTTATTTGTCTGTGAATGCATACAAATGACATATTCACATCCCAAATAGACAAAAAGACTCACACAATATCAAGTTTTTCTGAGTACTAGAGAAGGGTAACATGAAGTTACAAAAGAGCCCAAAAAATAAGAAGAATCTGCACACATATACACAACTGTTTTCCTTCTGGCTTCAAATACTTCAACACAGGCATTCTTTCATGTTGGACGCTAACATGGTTTTTAGGTGTGTGTGTGTGTGTGTACGTGCTTTTCTTCCTCATGTGACAGTGCTGAGTAATAACTTCCACATGGAGAGACAGAGGGAGAGAGAGGTTAAGTAACACCTGACAGAGAGATGAAAAGGAGACCTCCACTCACATCTCCATCCCTATTTATTTATATTGTTCATCTTTTTCTGTTCTTCTGTCAGTCACTTCACACTTGTTCCCTAATCGCTTTCATCTGTCAGCGACGCTTAAAATCTCTCCATAAGCCTGCTGTCTAATTCCCCTCCTATCATATGTCACTCATGTCTTTCCGCGTGCCACATTCTGTATGAGGGGAAATGCTTGTGGCTCGCTACCTCGTGTCACAAAACATAAGTGTAAGAGGGAAAATGCTTCAGGAGTTATTCTGCCTGAATTATACATCCAAACCCTCTTGCACTCTAAAACTTGACTCTGATGGGATGAAAACACACCACCTTCAATATGGTGGGATGATGGTATCCATCAAAATGCAGCCACGTTTAGCTTCACTCCTGTATTTAGCAATTTATCCATCCATTTGCTCACTCAGTCTCTTGCTTAACGCACTTGTTCACATGTATATTCCCTGTATGTGATTATTAAGAGATATGGAAACCAGATTTCTACTCAAAATATAGCTTAATGTGGGGCGATCGTGGCTCAAGAGTTGGCAGTTCGTCTTGTAATCGGAAGGTTGCCGGTTCGAGCCCCGGCTCCGACAGTCTCTGTCGTTGTGTCCTTGGACAAGACACTTCACCTGTTGCCTACAGGTGGTGGTCAGAGGGCCCGGTGGCGCCAGTGTCCGGCAGCCTCACCTCTGTCAGTGCGCCCCAGGGTGGCTGTGGCTACAATGTAGCTTGCCATCACCAGTGTGTGAATGGGTGGATGACCGAATGTAGTGTAAAGCGCTTTGGGATCTATAGGGACTAAGTAAAGCGCTATAGAAATACAGGCCATTTAGCATTTACCATATTGTGATTGCAGCATGGTCTATACCACAAGTGGCATTGAGGCTGGAGTAAATAATGCTTTGATGCCTCAGTTCCTATTTTCAGGAGCGTGTTGCAACTTGACAGAGCCCCCTCCCGCCAATTTAACTTTGCCCACGCCATCCAGTGTATCCACATTATTGCAGTTCAACTGTAACCCTCCCATTTCATATGTCCTCATATCTTTCTCTATACTTTTATCTTATTTGTTGCTGGAGCTAAAAAAAAATCTGTAACCACAGAATCCTAAAATAACATAGTCTAATGTTATTTTCTATCCACAAGAGGGCGACAGGCATGAAGAGAAACAGGGATCTACCCCATTGAAAACTTAAAGACAGGGATAAAGGCATTACAGTGTGTGTACTGCATTTAGATGGCACCCCTTAAATATATTATAAGCAACATATATAAAGCATAGTCCCGGAAACCACAACCACAGCAACATAACAGCCTTCTGTGTCATGTTGCAGGAAGCCCGATCTTTAAGTCCCAGAGTTCACAGGCGCATATTTTCAGCGTCCATTGAAAAAAACGAAAGAAAAAACTAAATGTTTATCCTCCTTCCCAAAACACTAAAGTTTCTTTCACTGGACTTAAAAATACGTTTTACTCCCACACACATTATCAAAGTGGCTGACAACGCCCCTTTTATTTCCAATGTCTGAACTTGGAGCTGAGTTACAATCTGTGTAAAAATACCCACAGGGCAAAACACGGCAGTAAGGGACCCTTAAACCCTGCAACAAACAGTAAGAGACGGCCTAATGTCCAAATACGCTTAAACAGACATACCATAAAATATATTTTTTAAGGTTCTGTTTATTTATATATTTTGTTGTTGTTGTTGTTGTTTTAATGTATTAATTCATGTATTTATTTATATTTTTTAGACAGCTGTCTTCTAGAGCAGTAAACACGTTACGCTGCACTTCAAACACATAAAGTTGCTCTGAGTGATGCCACAACTCCCACATAGAAAGTTCTGTTTGGCATTTAAGCGCCAAACTAAACTTAAAATAAAAGTTATCAGGAAAGAAAAGTTCGCTCACCGAATTTGGTCCAAGCACGAAAAACAACTCTTCTGTGGAAGAAACAGCCTCGAACGTGAGAAAACAGCAGCTGTCGTTCTCACTAGTAATCAAAAAAACAAAAAAGTACAAATGCACGTCCGCTAGCCCGGCCGTCGAGAGCGCGCGAGGGAGGGAGACCTGGAGCTGGGTGTGGTTTGGACTCGATGTACTGGGAGGTCTACGTGTGCGCGCGCGCGCGCGTGTCGATGATAGGTGACAGGAATTTGGGGCCCGGCGGGAAAAAGAAAAGAAAAGTATGGTGAAAAAAATAGAAAGTTTATATTTCCTCACATGGCTACAGTCTGAATGAGAAAAAACAAGCGGAAGGAGTCCGAGGACAGGGAGGGAGACAAAAGGAAATTAAAGAGATAAAAGGGGATGAAAAGTGAAGGAAAGGAAGGAATGAAGAAGGAATACTGAAAAGGGGCGAGGAGCGGAAAAACAGTTGACTCTGTTACCTGTGTTTTCTTTAATTTAGATTTTTTAAGTATTCCTTCATTTTAGAGGTCAAAATATTTGACCCAGGACCCCCCCTTGTATTCTTATCCACCTTAAACACTCCTTTTTCATTGTTGTGGTATTTCTGGACTTTACCTCCGAGGCCCAGTGTGGGCAGCGTTTGGATTTTCTGCTCATAAAGTTTGGTTTCCAAGTATAGCACTGCTTTCTTGGCAGGCTGCCACAGCTTGTTATAATTAAAAGTTCTTTCTCTTAGGTTCTGCCACAAATTTAAAACAACTGCTTCTTGGAAGGCCCACAGTTTACATCCACACAAAGAGCAATCATGAAAAGACAAGCACAGAAAATGAGATCTCCCTCTTTAAGCTCTCACAAGTCACTGCTTTGCAATCAGAATCCTGCCCTGTGTCTGTTTGCTGACAAGCACTACCAATCTCTAACACTCCAATATGTCATGCAAAAATACACTATAATGCCCAAAATTTTCACTCACCCATTTAAATCATTGAATTCAGGTGTTCCAATCACTTCCACATTCACAAACATTTTTTTTAAAGAATGGGTTGCTCTCATGAGCTCGGTGAGTTCCAGCGTGGTACTTTCATAGGATGCCACCTGTGCATCATATCTAGTCATGAAACTTTCTCACTACTAAATATTCCACAGTCAGCTATTAGTGGTATTAAAACAAAGTGAAAGTGATTGGGAACAACATGAACTGGTTGGCAATGTAAAATCACAGCGTGAAGTCCACGGATGCTGAGGCTCATAGTGCACAGAGGTCACCAACCTTCTGCCGACTTGGTCGCTACAGACTTCCAAAGTCCATGTGAGTTTGAAATTAGCTCAAGACCGTGTATCAGACACTACTGGACTCTATGGAGACATGTTCTCTGGAGTGATAAATCATGCTTCTCTGCCTGGCAATCTGATGGACGAGTCAGGGTTTTCCAGGACAATGGTACTTGTGTGACTGCATTGTGCCAAGTGTAAAGTTTGATGGAGGGGGATTATGGTGTAGGGTTGTTTTTCAGGAGTTGTACAGTTTGGGGATGGTCCCTTCCTGTTCCAACATGGCTGCACAACAGCACACAAAGCACAGTCCATAAAGACATGGATGAGCAGGTTTGGTTTGGAAGAACGTGACTGGCCTGCATAAAGTCCTGATCTCAACCCAATAAAATATCTTTGGGATGAATTAGAGCAGAGACTGTAACCCAGGCCTTCTCATTCAGCATCAGTGTCTGATCTCACAAATTTGCTTCTGGAAAAATGGTCAGAATTTCCCACAAACACTTCTAAACCTTGGTAACCTGGGCAGCACGGTGGCACGGTGGTTAGCACTGTTGCCGCACAGCAAGAAGGTCCTGAGTTCAATTCCACAATCGGGCTGGTGGAGTTTGCATGTGTGGAGTTTGCATGTTCTCCCCGTGTTTGCGTGGGTTCCCTCCGGGTACTCCGGCTTCCTCCTACTGTCCAAAGACATGCAGCTTGTGGGGATAGGTTAATTGGATAATCCAAATTGCCACTAGGTCTGAATGTTAGTGCGAATGGTTGTTTGTCCCTGTGTGTTGGCTGTGCGACAGACTGGCGACCTGTCCAGGGTGTACGCTGCCTCTCGCCCTATAACAGCTGGGATAGGCTCCAGCGCCCCCTGCGACCCTGAAAAGGATAAGTGGAAGTGAATGGATGGATGGGAACTCTTCTTCCCTGAAAAGTTGAAGCTGTTATAGCTGCAAAGGGTGGGCCGACATCCTATTAAACTCCATGGATTAAGAATGGGATGTCACTCAAGGCAGATGTGCAAATACTTTTGGTAATTTAATGTATTTTTGTATGGTATGCAGTTGATGTAGTTTTAGTTAAGGTTAGCATAGTTCCATTGGTCTGCAACATTCGCCTAATTTAACAGAACAATCTAGTAATTTATGTGTGATGGTGTCTTGCAAAGATGTAGATGAGATAATGAAACATAGAGGCTGTTTGGTAGATATGAGGTTAAAGTCAGAAGCTGAACATCAGAATTAACTATGTCTACTTAAAGGGTGTGGCGATAACAAGACTGCATGAAGAGATCTGGAATATTAAAGATCATGGTGCCATAGTTCTTGTTTATATTGTTGAACAAAGCTTCCTCTTGTTTCCAGTATTCATACCAAGCTATAGGTTGGAGTGCCTTACTCATCTGTCTCAGCCCAGAAGCACAAAATGAGCATCAAGCAAGTTCACAAAAGGGTTCAAAAGTAAATCTATTCACTCATTTTGCTAATCTCAATAGGTCCAATAAATGCAAACACAGAAAGTCTTGAGGAATCATAGGAAGTAATTCAACAATCCTCATTGCTAGTTTTTCTTTTGTGGGGTGAATGAAGCCTTCAGTAATACGGATGCAAAATGAGAATAAACATTAAAAAATTTTTTTTAAATGTGCTGCATAAGAGAACAGTTTGACTTCAGCAGAATGCACCTATTCATAAATGTGCTAACAGGGGTGATGCCATGTGCTGAAGAGGCATGTAAAGGTAAGATGAATAAACAGAAATAATTTCTCACTTTGTTTTACTTACTCCGTTGTTCCCACATAAGTGTTTTCATTTATTTACCACTAAGGGCGTTTATATAATGTCACACCCATCTCTAAAGGCGTATCTGCTGTGGGACTGGGTCTGCAAACAACTCTCCCATCAAGACTTGCCATTTGCAAATAATTGACAGCCTAACTTAAACCTCAACAACTATCAGGAATCCCATCTCTTGTTACCACTTCTTTTACACTCGCCAATCTTACATCGTGAGTTTAGGGCATCTTTGTCTCGCCTGCCTTGCTGGCTGGCGTAACCGCTCTGACAAGGTGGAATTCTTTCCTGTGGTCATAAGGAAGTAGTTGGTAAAGACAAGCACGAGGTAATGAAGAAGGCATTGTCCGAGCTCATTGTGCAGCTCATAATTCCGTGCATTTTCCTGGCAGCCGCAGCTCGTGACTGCTGCCAGTGTGACAATGGCTGCAAATGCAAAAAGAGCTGATGTTAAGCATCACCTTCATAGTGAGGCAGCAGTGTTATGCCAGCCAGACACATGGCATTGGGCTGCTTCGTTCAAGAGCTCCACTGATTTAAAACAATAGAAGGAAATGGAGCTTAGAGGCATAACGCTAATATCCTGGTTAAATAAAGCTTCAAAGCTCATGTCCAGACAGTGTAAGATTTTCATTGAAATGAATGTGTGTTCAGGATGTCCTGGTTAAACTTACACATGGATATAATTAAAACAGACAATTCAAGAGCTTTTTGGAAGAAATTAATTGCTTTGATGTATCTTGATGCCATTATTTGTTATCACAAAGTGGGCAGGGCTGGGCAGGAAAGCTGCCAGGATCGTTTTAGAATAAAGCCTGAGGTCATGTTGCTGTGTGAGAAGAAGGTTATTGTGGGCAAAGAAAACACTGGGCTTCGCTTGTTTTGCAAATAATGTATGCATATTTTTAAAGAATGCACACATAATGTGTTGTGCAGGACGGGGTAGGATGGATGTAATCTGCTGTGCAGCTGATGGTGCCACATTCCAATTAATACAATGGATTATCCCTCATTTGCTGGCATTACTTTTTCTCCTTATTGGATTCCTTTCAGCAAGCGTGTCACCACAGAAACGCGCTTTTTTTTTTTTTAAGCAAAGCATCATGCTACAATTTTAAGAGAGCAACTTAAAAACAATATTCCTGGATGTTTTGGTCATCTTTGTAATTTTTCTGTTTATTTTGTCTGCCTGCTTTGGTTTAAGCCTGGTGAACATTTGTTGTTCATTTCAACATCCCTTGTTGCACAGCAAACACACACATTCGCACGCAGATGCACGCACATCCAAAGCCTGTGCCTGTTTAAACAACAAAGCAGTCCCATCCTCTTTAGCCCCTCAGGTGTCCGACCCCTATACCACTGCTATAATGCATAAACACATCATGCAAACTGGTTTCACCTCTCTGCAAGGTGTTGGGTGTCCATCACACATACGACAAAAATGAGAGACTTACTCATGTTAATACACACACACCCACTTACAAGTATGTCACTATGGACACATATCAGTGGCCTGCTATTGTTGTAGACATATAGGTGGTAACAAAAAGCTAAAACCCATCTCCGCCCAAAACCCTGCAGCAAGGAATGTTACTAAAGCAGAATTAGATTTCCGCTCTCTTACTGCTGCCATGTTTGTACAAAATTGAGATGTGATGTGAAGCTGTTTGGGAAGATTTGCAAATAATTTCAAACTTTAAATAAGAATACCCTCATCCACTAATGGGGTTAAATCTTAACCATCCAAAGAAAGAAGAAAAAAGTATAAAAACAAGATCCAGAAGGTCAAAAGCAGCATCTGTAGTGGTCTGTCTGGGAGCTAGTGGACATGGCATGGTTAGCTTGCACCCCAGTGATAGCATGTGCTGCCATTCAGATAATGTTTTGTTTGTTTATCTCAGCAGGACAATGCCAAACTGTATTTTGCATATATTACAGCAGCGTGGCAGCAATGCTAAACTGGCCTGCTTGTGGTTCAGACCTGGAGCATTATGAAATGAAAAAATATGACAAATGGGGCCCGAGACTGTGAACCACAGCAACTGCTCTTGTTCTCCTCCAGAGGAAGTGACGTAGCAACATAAAAAACATGGGACATCCCAACATTTTTGGAAGTGTAAATTCAATACGAGGACATACGCTCACTGGACACTCTATTAGTTACACCTTGCTAGTACTAGCATGGTGCCTTTGGAACTGACTTAATTTTCTGTGGCATAGATCCAACAAGGCTCTTCAGAGATTTTGGTCCATACTGACATGATGGCATCATGCAGTTGCTGCACATCCATGATGTCAATCTTCTATTACACCACATCCCAAAGGCGCTCTATTGGATTGAGATCTGATGACTGGGGAAGCCATCTGAGTAGTAAACTCATTGTCATGGTCAAAAAACCACTTCAAGATTATGTTAGTCTAGTGTGTGTGCATTACACTGTGGTTATAAAGCGACAGGCGTGACCAGCAACAGCGCTCACATAGGCTATGTTGTTTAAATAATGCTAAAGGGCCCGAAGTCTGCCAAGAAAATAGCCCCCACGCTATTGCACTATCACCACCAGCCTGAACCGGTTTAATGAGGTTGGTTAAGATAAGATGACCTTTATTAGTCCCACAGGTGGGAAATTTGTTTCGTTACAGCAAAAGTGCAAAGGTATGTAGCAGAAATTAGAAAACACTGGAATGCAATAAAATAAAATAAAATACTATATACATTAGAATCAAATAGAATCAAATATACAATAGAATAAAATAGAATACAAATGCTATATACAACTGAGTAAGAAAATACAAAAGTACAACTTTGTCAGAGAAAGAATTGCACATATAGCAGTCTTATTGCTCATGTGTGGGTTTGATCAGCTGCAAAAGTCTTTGTTGTGGAGTCTGACAGCAGTGGGGAGGAAAGACCTGCAAAATCTCTCCGTCCCACACCATGGGTGCCCCAGCCTTCCACTGAAGGAGCTGCTCAGTGCTGTCAGAGTCTCCTGCATGGGGTGGGAGATGTTGTCCAACAGGAATGACAGCTTAGCCGCCATTCTCCTGTCACTGGCCCTTTGGATCAGCCTGTTCAGTCTCTTCCTGTCCCCTGCAGAGATGTTGCCACCCCAGCAGACCACACCGTAAAAGATTGCTGAGGCCACCACAGAGTCATAGGTCTTCAGGAGTGGGCCCTCCACTCCAAATGACCTGAGTCTCCGCAGCAGGTACAGCCTGCTCTGCCCTTTCCTGTAGAGGGCGTCTGAGTTATGAGTCCAGTCCAGTTTGTTGTTCAGATGAACACCAAGGTACCTGTAGCTGTCCACAGCCTCAATGTCCATACCTTGGATGTTCAGTGGTTGCAGTGGAGGATGTTTGTGCCTGCGGAAGTCTACCACCAGCTCCTTGGTTTTACTAGTGTTAATCTGGAGGTAGTTCAGCTGGCACCAGTCCACAAAGTCTTGGGTCAGTCCTCTGTACTCCTTGTCGTCCCCATCAGTGATGAGGCCGACTATTGCAGAGTCATCATAGAACTTCTGCAGGAAGCACTGGGTGGAATTGTGGGAGAAGTCTGCAGTGTAGATGGTGAAGAGGAACGGAGCCAGAACCGTTCCCTGTGAGGCCCCCGTACTGCAGACGACCCTGTCAGACACACAGCCCTGAGTTCTCACATACTGTGGTCGGTCGGTGAGGTAGTCCAGAATCCAGGTAGTGAGGTGATGGTCCACTCCAAAGTTCTCCAGCTTGTCCTTCAGGACCGTGGGAAGAATGGTGTTGAAGGCACTGGAGAAATCAAAGAACATAATTCTCACAGAGAGGGAACGATGTAGGAGGTGGATGACGGCATCATCCGCTCCAATGCCAGGTTGGTAGGCAAACTGAAGTGGGTCCAGTGATGAGCTCACCAGGTGCCGAAGCTGAGCTAGGACCAGCCACTCCAGGGTCTTCATCAGGTGGAATGTCAGAGCCACCGGCCTGTAGCAGTTGAGGTCCTTGGGGCGTGAAGTCTTTGGCGCTGGTACAACACAGGAGGTTTTCCAGAGCTCTTCCCAGCCTCAGGCTCAGGTTGAAGAGGTGCTCCATCACCCCACACAGTTGGTCCACGCAGGACTTGACCACCCTTGAGCTGATGCCATCTGGGCCCGCTGCCTTCTTGGCTTTAATCCTCCTCAGTTCCCTCCTAACCTGGGTGGTTGAGAGAAACAGACTGGAGCCTTGTGTTGAGTGTGCATTGGATGCTGTTGTTGGGGGTGGGGAGGAGTGAGCAGGGTGAGTGGAGGAGGTGTGAAGTGTCTGAGGTGTCAGAGGTGAGACAGCAGTAGTGGGGGTGAGTGAGTCTGCAGCCGATGTTGCAGACTGCCTCATGGCTGAATCAAATCTGTTAAAGAAATGATTCAGTTCAATTGCCCACCTCACATCCCTCCCAGGCAGAGAGTTCTGACCTTTGTGGCCCGAGATGGTTCTGAGGCCTCTCCAGACTTCACCAATGTTGTTTTGTTGAAGCTGGTTCTCCAACTTCTGCCTGTAGCTGTCCTTCCCATTCCTTATCAGTCCTCTCAGCTCTCTCTGCACCCTTTTCAACTCCTCCTTGTCTCTGGATTTGAAGGCCCTCCTCTTCTGCTTAAGGACGGCTTTAATGCCTGGGTTAATCCACGGTTTGTTGTTGGAGAAACACCGCACAGTCCTGGTAGGCACGGTGTTATCCACACAGAAGTTTATATAGTCCGTAATGCATGTTACCAGGCTGTCGATGTCCTCTCCGTGGTCGTCACAGATCACCTCCCACACAGTCGACTCCAAACAATCCTTAAGAGCAATCCGGTCTTCTGTTGTCAGGACTGTCACATCGTGTGGTCTTCAGCTGCTGTAACCCATCTGCTTCAACAGTCAACGTGTTGTGTATTCAGATGATCTTCTGCATACCTTTATGCAACCAGTGGTTGTTTGAGTTACACTTGCCTTCCTGTCCTCTGTAAGCAGCTTGGCCATTCTCCTCTGACCTCTCACATCAACATTGTATGGCACCCAGAGAAATGCAGCTCACTGGATATTTTTTTCTTGTCAGACAACTCTCTGGAAACCTCTGAGATGGCTGGAAAATCCCAGTAGATCAGAAGTTTCTGAAATAGCTTGGCTGGCACTAACAACCATGCCATGTTTAAAGTCAGATAAATCAGCTTTCCTCCCCATTCTTGAACTTCAACAGGTGGTTTAGACTGTGTCTTTATACTTAAATGCACTAAGTTGCTTCCATGTGATTGGTTGATTTGATATTTGTGTTAAAGAGTGGTTGAACAGGTGTGCCAAATACAATGATCTCTGCACGATTAACATAAAATTATATATTTATTTAAATGCATATGGTCATGGGCCAGTTGCCTTGAGAGCAGCCTGCTCACAAAAACTAGCATTTTAACAGTTTCATTTCAGAAACAGACACACCCAGCCCACACTGTGAAGGCCACTGTGAATTATGCACTGTTAGTACTGCTGCTTATGTCCCAACTGCTAAATTTTGCATTTACACTTTATTTTAAACATTGTGAATGATAGCAAAATAGTCTAAACTGTAAGAAACTCAAATACTCCTTTAAAAATTGTTCTTCACTTAACCACAAGTCATGGAAAATTGCCTCCCTGTGCACTCTGTTCTGACCTTCATCATGTTAATACTCATTCAAAGACATTTATGCTGTGTGTGACCATGAAAACTGAAATCCTCCCACTCCCCTCGAATTCGTTTTATTCTGCAGTGCTTCTACCACTAGAAGCACGCCAGACGCACACACGCACACACAGGCACAAAGAAACACGACGATCTCCAGCCAGACAGGAAGCACCCCCACCTCCTCTGTTCCTGTTTCTCATAGTGTGTACAAGAGTGTATGTGTCTGTGTGTCCGCGCTCACTCCTGCTACTTTAGGCAATCAGCAGGAGGCAGAATGAACAAGGCAGGAAAAAACTACACAAAGCCAAGAGATAGAAGATACTGCTGTACAGAAGCAATATTATTAGTGAGGGAGAAAAATATGCAGAAGATTATACATTGAAAAAGAAAGCAGTCAGAAACATGTGATTGTGGAACAATGCTGGCAGTCAGGCTCTTTTCTTCACCTCTCTCTTCCCTCCCTTCCTTTCCTCTGGTAGACGGAGGGAGAGGCTCAGGCAGTGTTGACACTGATGCAGACACATTTAAAATAATTGCATTTGCTTTTAGAATTACACGGCAACACAAACAATCATATTTTTTTTCAGTTTGCTGAAGCTGTGTGTCATCCAGACCTTTCAAACACTGCACGAAGTAACCTCATACCAGAATATTATCCGGGAGTTTCAATTAGGGAGGGCCAAAACTCCTCTAACATACTTGTACAGTGTTTGTCCTGCACAATAAAGAAAGTCACAAATGTATCCAAGTTTCCTGTTTTAGAAGTCAAAGCTCCCTGTTTAAAATGAAAAGAGGAGGACCACTTTGGGGGTTTGCACAATTTCAGAGACATAATGAAAAGTCGCCGTCTTATTCGTGTTAGAATTATCCTTATGCTGCTATCACCAGCCTGTGTTAGATGCCAAGTATAAGCAGGAGAAATAATTCAGCAGCAAAACACCTGTCATTACTTTTCCTGCTATTATTTCCTTTCTCTCACCCCACCCTGGTGAGCTGGTTTAGCTAGGACAATCTGGTTGAAGCCAAAAGACTTCAGACACACAAACAAACACAAACGGACTAACACAAGCTACTTTCCGTTGGATTTGCATCCCTAGATTTCCATTCATTTGCGTGAGCATCTGGCCACAGGAGGCACAGAACTTCAGACACAGAGAGCCTAAAGAAAATACACACAAAACAGAAAATGAAGAAACCGAGAGCAGCGACTGCGTGATTTAGGCAGCAAAAGGTCTGCGGCTTCCTAATGCATAAAAAAACCAGTCAGTCAAAAAGGAAATGACAACTGGAACTGTAGGTCTGATAAGAAGGCCAACATTGAAGATCTGCAGTTAGTCATCATGTTTTATCAGCAATTTCTTTCTAAGCTGATGAACATGGATCACTCACAAAAATATGCATACATGCAAACACACGGTTCCCGGCATTTTCACAATGGGCATGTTCTCTAATCACCTAATTATTAGCAAAACAAATATTTTGAGATCAAGGTGATATTGAAAGCCAGACGCTGTACACTAGTCTGGCAGTGTTCATCCTTTTCACTCTTGCACAAAGAAGCAGATAACAGTACTGCTGGTGGGTTAAGAGCCTTCTACGGCCACACCCACCACACCCAGCTCTCAATCAAGTCCATGCTCTTGGCACAGCAATGTTAAACTACCTGTGCAACCTCTGTAGGATCCAGGCATTTACCTAGAGTCACTACATATTACCAGTAGTGACTCTGACCCTAGCCAAATGCAAAAATGAGTGAAGTAAAAGTCAGAAAGGAAGAGGAGGGAAAAATGTGAGTGGCCTCCACTTGTAAAACCAGTTTTGTGTTGGTGTTTGTCTCATTTTTGCCCCTCTAGTGCACCTGTTGGTAATTTCATTAATAAAAAAAGCAGCTTAAATTGATCAACAACCCCCCTCTGCTATTTAACTGACCAGATCAATATCCCAGAAGTTAAATTGACTTGATGTTATACTCCAAAAGAAAAACTGTCCCTTTAAGAAATCCAGTGAGCTAAGCTCAAAATGTGTGTAAGTTTCATGCTTATAGATACAAAAAATATACAGTTACTTGCTGTACATGACAAAATGCTCTTGTTGGACAAGCTATTTTCATTGTGCTCGACCTTTGTGCCCCTCGACTGTTGGAAAGTGAATTTGTGAGTCCAAAAATAGCAAAACACAAAATTCCTTTTGTGAAACACAAAACTTACCATGCCTGTTAGCATGCGTATTCCCTGATATCAGACTGACAACACAATCTGCAAACGGCAAATATTGCATTTGCCATTTGTACGGTAACAAATGTATATATCATCATGTGTACATGAACGCAGTGAAAATACTCTTATGTCTAACATTGTGTGGCCAGAAATAGGCTGCTGGCCAAACTAATCTTCCTTCCTTCACGTAAACACTATCTCACGCGAGGGCAAACACGCACACGCAACCGGCTTCCCGTCCTTGGAACAAAGATACACCCCCCCCCCCCCTCAGCCTGAACTGTTGCACCCAAGTACAAGAAGACATATAAAGAATCCAGAAAGACCAAGCAAGATAACAATGGTTATCCTGGAGCACCCTGCTCAGACAGAGACAGCTGTACTCGTGTTTTGGCGGCTCAGCTTCCTTTTTTGGGACACGTGCTGTAAAGTAGAAGGCTTAATCTAAGGTAAGGCTAAAAGTAAGTCTCCATAAATCAGGATAATGTGCTTTGACATGGTATTAAATTGTGTGTGCATGTGTGTGTGAGAGAGTGTGTGTCATCCCCCTGCACTGTGGTGAAGGCTGCAGGTCAAAGGTGAGGTATTATTATAGCAGTTCACATTTACACACACAATGATTACACTGTCTGTGTCTTACAAAAGTCCCCAGTTTACTAGCCCCTCTGATTACCCGTGTTTACTTATGAACACGAAGCAGATGCCATGGCAGTGTGGTGATTTTGTTTGGGGGGCACCATTTAATTAGCTTGGTCCTGGGAGCAGGGGGTGCATGTGGTCAGTGGTTTGGGTTGTTAGTGGGTGAAATGGAGGCTGGGGGATGGAAGTATCAATAGTTGATGTCTGGGATTCCTCGTGCTACAGCCCGACCAAAATAACCACAAGAACCATTTGAAATTCTTCTCCCTCTACAAAATGCATGTACATGATGTATAATGCTGTTGCTTCTCTTCGTGTAGGATATTTCCCTTGCATGCAAAATGTGTTTTGTGAAATTGTGTCTTTAGGCACTTTCTTAATAGCAGCCTGTCACAATAACACATCATTTTTTCCCATTTATTTAGCTGAATCTTCAAAAAGTACCAAAGATAACACACCAACAAAGTGATTCCCACAGAACTATCATCTAAAAATTCAGCACAGTGTGTACTGTGCCCTTAGAAAATTTGAGTAAACTGGACGAGTGGAAGACGAAAGAAGGCCTAAAAATTCTGAATGAATAGAGTTTAAAAGTCATGCCGTTAAGAAATAGGATAAAACCCTATAGACGGGATCTCGAAGATGCATCCAGCCCTTCAGTTGTTCTCATCAGAAATGGTCCCAGTGGAAGGGTGGCTTTGAAGAAGCAATCATTAAGCAAGTGAAACAGAGAGAAAAGTCTGAGGTATTCTAAATTACACAAGAACTTGAGCTAAACAAGAGCTGGTGTTACAAAGGGATGTTGTTCCAAAGTTGGAATTTTTGGTTAAAATCATCATCAGTGTGTCGAAGGTTGGTCTGGAGAGAGGTACAACAGTGAGTGTCTACAGCCATCTGTTAAACACAGCAGAGGCTCTGTTATGGTTTCTCAGCCAGTGGTGTTGGGGAGCTTGTCAAAATTGATGGAATTCTGAACACACAAAAGTGCCATTGGATTTTAATCCACCATGCCATACCATATGAAAAGCATCTGGCTGCCAACAGCTTCGTTTGCTGGAGATCAGCATGGCTATGATCCCATGCACATAAATGGAAAACTCCTTCAGTGTGTCATTCAAGCTCAGCCATGGATTGGCCTCCTCAGAGGCTGGACATCAACGTTATTGAAGCAGCGTGGAATCATGTTGACAAAGAACGAAAGGCTGCCAAGATCCAAATGTAAATGTCCTGGAGAACTATACCTAAAGAGTACTTAAAGAAATGACAAGAAAATTGCCATGAGAAAGTTCATGCTGTGCTGAAAAATAAAGACGTCATTAGAAAGCTTGTTGGAATTACACAAATTGTTTTGGGGGTTTTTAATGCTCTGATAAATCAATGCAGCTATTTCTTGTAGAAATGTGGAGTGGGTCAAGAGCCATGGAAGTGTATTTCCAACTATATAAAACTAATTCTTTGCAGCCTCTCATTTGTCAGTGCAAATTAATGAATGGAGACTCCATGCATTCCAGGAGAAGTGTGTAGCTGTCTGCATCCCCGGACCAACAAAGGGAGTTGCCTCTAACAAGGCGTGGCTCTTGCAAATAAAGAGCGCAGTTTTATTTTATTTTATTTTTTGTTATATACTTTTATTTGATTTTGTCACACAGTGAGTGTGACCCAAAGTTAAGCCGCAAGTTGTCTCATCTGTTGACCGGCATATATCAATTCACTGTACGCTATTAATTAAATATGGCTTAGAAGAGTAACATCATTTATTTGCATGCGTTATCCCTTGGGCAACATCCACAGTCATTTATGCCCACACATACACAAAGTAATCCTTATGGTGTCGTGAAGCTGTTTTGCATAGCCTGTATTTAATCCTAATGTGGGAGTGGGTTACTTTGCATTTCCGTTGCATTGACAAAATGACAAACAATCCTTTTTCTGTTAGTGTTGAAGGAACCTTAAAAAAGGCAAAAATGTGTGAGACACTTTTGAGTTTACTAAATTTAAAAGAAACACATCTCTGCCAATGTCCAGAAACAGAAGCCATGTGGGTGCAGTTTAAGACAGTCTCCAAGGGAATGACCTTTCATGTCTATAGCAACTGAGAATATCATATGAGAAGAAGAAAAAGGAGGAGTTCAAACAAACAAAAAAAAAGTGAAGAGGGAAGATCTGAAGCAGGAAGATCATCGAGGTCAAATGAAAACTAAGTAATTCTGTTTCTGGAAGCGTATCTATAGACGCAAGCTCTGCTCTGTCACTCTTATTAATAACACCACAGCTCAGTCAAACAAATCTTTGTTTTACTGATTTACTCTAGGAAAAGAAAAAGTGAAGAGTTCACCCTTCAAAACCTCAAATAAAATCCACAAACACTTTGTTTCCAACTGTGTTTCATTTTCTTCACACTGACTTGTTAACATCATATCCTGGTAACACCCAAATATTTTTTTTTCTAAACAGCTTACTTCCTCTTTCCTCTTCACTTGGGTGACATCTCTGGCCCACCGCATACACACACCCACACACCCACACACCCACACACACACACACACACACACAGAAAACTCCCTCTGCTAGGAAAATTGTGAGTTATGTTAAGACTGGCCGTTTGTGTAAATGTGTGTGTGGTACTGCTCCCAGTGTGATGGCTTGGGTTTTGTGCTGAGTAACTCTGTGACTGTCTGTGTGTCTGTGTGTGTGTGCATGCGTGTGTGTGTGTGTTTGTGTGTGTGTACCACTCGCTGAATAGACAAAATCCGCCTGACTTCATTATGTGGTATCTGGTCGGCTCGTATTGCCTGTGTAATACCGAGATTTGAAGATGGTGTCAACACTGAAAAGCTACCAAAACATAATGCCCCATATACTTAAAATGCCCAGAGGAGCTGCACGTAATGGTGTTTGTTGATGGTTAATGGTACACACACACACACACACACACACCCACACACACACAAAGGGAAGTCCATTTTTTGTCATATCATCTTTCCTCCATTCAAATTATTCACAGAAATTGTTTTATGTTTGCACATCCTATGTTCATAGTTTTAATCCCTTTAAAGGTCCCCACAGCAGATCATCTTTCTCGATCTCATCCTATCCCTGGCATCGTCTTCTATCACACCAACCCTCTGCATGTCTTCACAGTAAGAAAAAAAAGCTATAGATTGTACAGCTAAAAACTGGCAGCAGGGTTGACATCGCCTTGCTGTAAAACACAGCCACCATATTGTAATTGTTTTTAGTTTTTACTGTAATTTTTTACAGGAACATACTTTTTTTTAAATGCTGTAGTGGTGCTGTAAATCTTTACACCATTCTTTGCAGTAATAATGTAATTTTTAAAGTGTGTATATGTCTACTAATACTGTAACTTTATCTTTAGTACAGTGATAGTGTCATTTCTACAGTAAATTATCTTGTGAAACTGCAATATTTGAGAGAATATTTGAGAATAATTGAGCCCAGAGGAAATTATGTAACCATGTAATGTAATTATGTAACTAGTTGACTACACAACTGTCCTATCAGTGTTGTAAAAACAAACAACTTCTTGAAAAATCTAAACTTTTATTTAAAATATAAGTTTTACATTCACAGACATATTATCAGTCTTCTTAATATTTTGTTAAAAACACTGATGTATTTATCACACAATTACACTGTAATTACACAGTGTGGCGCATCGATCACACATTCATAACACATTGAGTCAAACACTACATCCATTAACATCCTCTGACGTCTTCCTCTTTTCCTCTCTCACTGCGCCCCAACATGCCTTCCCACTCTCTTCCTTTTCCTCCATCTTCGGCCGACAGTACAGTTTTCACCTTGCTGGTCAACAACACCTGAGGCAGTTGTTGATGACCCAGGCCCCAACTGTTCCAGTATGGAAATCTCCTTCTTTATGAGCTGCGTTTTTGATCCCTCCAAGACTTTAGGGTAGACGCCCTTCCTGATGCAACTCACCCCATTTATCAGGACTTGTGATTGGCACAAGAAGTACACTGGCACCAGTGAAACCATGATCCTATATTTTGCAAAGATAATGTACAATTATATTTACCATTTAAACAGACTGGCACTATGCACCCCTGCAACATGACAGCTTATTTTATAACTTTTTTTTTTTTTTAATCATGGATATGCTGAGCTTTAAGTGTCTTTTCTATACCATTTTAACACTTAGACCCCTGACATTAAAGGGTGTAAAGGGCAGGGGAGGACTTGTGAAAAGGAAACAGGACGGACATCAAAGCTATTTTAAGTACACTCTAGTTGTAATGCTGTTTTTCTCTTCATACAGTCATTACAGTCACTAGGCTCGTCTTAGTGAAACTGACTTTTGGCATCACGTGTGCTCCACTTATTTTCTGTGCAATTTGCAGTCATCTTTAGCTGTGTTCCTTTCGTCTTAGATGACACAGAAACATGTCTGAGAGGAGATCAACAAGCTGCCACACACGTCAAAGCAGTGCACAAAGCTTATTAATGGTTTGTGTGAATAAGTGTGACAGTTAGCAAAGGGAGGGCCAACACAAAGAAAATATCACATTACAAAGTCTGAACACTGCAAACAGTTGGAGGAGGGGAAGGCGCATACACTGAAAAATCACACAGACACACAGGTTCGAACCTTAGAAATGTGAATGAGTGCTTACTATAACAGTACTAGGTAATGCTATTAGACTACTTTGGCTTTTAACACATTATATCCAAGGACACATGCACATACTGGAGCAAACAACATATCTCTTTTGTTTCGCGGTTACAAAGGCGGACAAATGATACTCTCGCAAACAATCACCTTTTCCTGTGATACCAGAGAGCCAATAAGGCAGCCTTGTTCATAAAGTTTAAACGTGTTTGAACACAAACAGCTGCGAACTGTGAAGACCCACTTAATGTGGTGTGTAATACACGTGAACAATGAGAAGAGGAAAAAGGGTTTATATTTTAAATCTGCAGTTTAAAAGTAAAGATTTCAAAGTAAATGTTTGTGATTTGTCATTTTGGTCTATTTTAAGATGAACACTAGCTGTATTGTTGAGGTTACAGTCACTGAATTCTACAGTCCTCCTGAGTCACTGGACTTCTCAATATATTATTAGTCATGTACCCAAATTTATTGTCATTACAATGAAAACAGTGAGATGGAAATTCCATAAAAAGCAGCTTTAATTGTACAGGATTACGACACGGTTGGTCAGAAATATTTTGACTTCAGTAGTGGCTACTGTTGGCTTTGCTATGTTTGATTTGGCAGATTTTCCTTCCTGGTGCAACCTTAAAGGGATTGGTGTTTCCTTCCAGGATCGATATGGGAAGCTATTACAATACACTATGAATCAGGAGTGGGAAATTCATTTTCTCAAGGGGTCACATGAGAGACACAATAAGTTGAACTGAGTTCTGCTCAATTTTAATTTTCTTAATCTCTTGTTGTTCCGGCCCTCCACAACAGTCCATGATTCTCACATATCCCCTTACGAGAAATTAATTGCACACACCTGCAACTTCAGTTCAAGACTTCTAAACCTGAAAATTTGTACCCCACACCCCCACCCTGCACACGTTGGAGCATAATTAAAACAACAACGCTCCCTGGTGGACACACAAGTTGTTTTAGAACAGTTCATTAGGTTTTTTCTCCGTGTACTGTGTATATTTTCATAGAAATGTGGCATTATCACCACTTTTATAACATTATATTATCTTACATTATAAGATAACGCATTAATTAAAATTTTAACTACATTAGGTCCACCGTTACCACAGCATGTGTCTCTGTTAGCTTCTAGTGATACAATTCCCATCCATGGATAGAAAAAGTCATTATCAAAAGTTATTTTCTTCTGTAACACATCTGTGTGAAAGGCCATCATATCCACATCCTCCTGAGACCCAGTAATTCATTTTTGTGCACTGTAGTACACATTTAGTTTTTGCTTGTATCACTCACACTCTACATGCCACTCTGTTGAGTCCTGATGTTTCTTAGAGAGGTCAACAGCACCTTTAAAATGATGTCACATGTGTGGGGGTGTGGCCTTCCCAACTCTCTTTTTCCTACCTTTCAAAATGGCTGGCATGCCCACAAGCACATTTTATGGAAGAAAGACATGTAAGCATGATATCTACATTTAAGATATTTTTTTAAACTCAGATTTTGATTAATTTTCAAAAATAAACATCTAGTAAGTAATTTGAGGGGGTTTTCAGACCTAACTTTATTTAGTTTCACGGAGAAAATGACTAATTTATTAATGTGTACTCTGGTGCACGTCAGGACTTTGTACTTAAATTTATTTCACTTTTTTCTAAACAACTCTTTGACAGAGGCAGAAAGAATTCTTAACACAATCATTGAGGGAATTTCAGACATAGATCTTTCAGAAGATGAGAGTCATATGAGCCAGATAGGAGAGGGTGAAAACCCAGAGAGAGCCAGACAAAGATTATCAAGATGCAGGGTGTAATGGAGAACGACACAGGGTCAGCTGAAATCTGCCGTCATCCTATCTGGTACAAAACCAGCATGTAGGAGAATCAGGAATTTTTGATTTTGAGTGAAAAAAGTATGGGTAACGTGCAGAAATGATTTCCAGTAAATTGATTTAACTTATAAAGATAGTGTAAATGTGTTGCAAGTGAACTATATCGGATATTGGAGTATCTAAATTTTATTTTGCTAAATAATTTTCCATTATCTTAGGTTTATGCCTTTGTTGGAAGAATGCAGAATTGGAGATGATGGTACCCTAATGACACTTAATGATTGGAGCCCACAGCAGTATTTCCAGCAGTACATTGACAAAAAACTAATTCAGGACTTGTCCTTGTTGACCAACCAGCGTATGGTACAGGATTCAGGGTGTAGTTTAAACACAACACCAGAAGAAATCAATAGCTTTTTAGGAATCTCAGTGTACATTGCATGCCTTGGATATCCGAGAATTAAAATGTACGCAGTTATAGCTGATTCCATGACATGTGGTCATTTCTACAAGATCAGGTCTTCGCTGAAAGTAGTCGATGATCTGCCAGAAAATGAGAAAAAAAAAGGATCTCCTGGGGAAAGTCAGACCACTTCTAAAGAGAGTCCTTTAGGTTGCCTCAATCTGCCCAGGCCAACAAAGGTCTGTATGATGAACAGATCGTTCCATTCACTGGCTGTCTCAATTCACAAGTCCCAAGACCTGCAGTGGTTGCAAATATAATATCGACATGGGAGGGGTTGACCTATCTGATCACATGCTCAGCTTCTACAGAATATCTAGTCGGACCAAAAAGTGGACTGTTCGCACCACACGTTATTTCATTGATTTGGTCATCACCAACTCCTGGCTTCAGTACCAACAAGATAGCGAGGACATGCAACAAGCTCAGAAGAACTCCCAATACCTGGAGTTCAAGCGCCTCTTGGCTGAGGAACTGATAAACAAGGGACAAATATATGAACAAGACCTGAATAATACCAGTGATGAAGAGTTCTCTCTAGAAATCAAGAAAAGGATTGAATTTTGTTAGTTTCACATTCGTGATCAATGAACTCCCCTTGTGCACTGTAGTGCACATGTTGTAAAATTTTAATAAAATTAGTTAAAAACAAAATTGTTTTTGCAATGTGTCTTTTACCAACCCAACACTTGATTTATATGGAAAAATCAAAATACTTTTTTTTCCCTTGGGTCTCACCGAGACCCCTGTTCGCTGAATGAATAAATTGTTAAAATGCTAAAATGTCTTTGTTACAACAAAGAATTACTCAAACAATCACAAATTGTCCTCAAAGTTTATCTCACAGACAAATTGCAGTCGACATTGGTTAATAATCTGAGGCTATCTAACTCTATCCTATTACTGATTAGTGTAATCTAACATCTTTGTGAATAAAATTTAACAAATTAATTTCCTCCTTGATGCAGCTGTGGCATCTTTAAGAGCGATAGGGTTGTCTTCATTGTGTAACGGTGAAACTTTTTACTTCATCAGTATTGTTATCTGCCTGTTGGCAGCGTGGACACCTAAGTTGACTGATATCACAGGTGTATCTACTAAAAATCGCGGATGAGTTTTAACCCTGGTGACCTCAACCTCAAGGTCAAAGTCAGAGATCAGGTTTTCTGAAAGTCTTTTGAATTCGACAGCACACCATAGGATTTTCAGATTGATATCAGAGGTGCCTTCACTAAAAATCTTAGACGAGTTCAAATCTCAGTGACCTTGACCTCAAGGTTTTTTGAAAATCTTGTGACCGGTTACAGAAGTAGTTTTAGAATTTGCAATTGTTATACTATGTCTACAGTGACCTCTAGTGGCCAGTGTCTTGTTGTTGCTTTTCGCGGGATTTGGACAGGATATAAACAGGAAGTAACAGTGATCATAATTAATAATAAATAGTGGAGAATACTGGATAAAATAAGAATATGCTTCTTCCTGCTTCTTTAATGTATCATGTTTTCTTGTTAAAATTTCCTTATGTCCTATCCTTTTCCTTTTTTCCTTTCTTATGTTTTTGTTTTGTTTTAGTTTTTAATCTAGCTGCTTTACGATTGTAACATGCTCGAAATAAAGCCTCACAAGCTGATGTATGTAAGGAAAAATTCCTCAAACCGATCCTGAGTGTTTGTATTCACAAGACCGGTACAAATGATATATCTATTGTTTATGTATGTATGTATGTATGGAGTTATTTATTTATTTCCATATTTATTGCTGTGCTCAGTACTGTATTGAGTACATTGAGTGCTGTTGTCACAGTCCCTCGATAAAACTGTTTAAAACTGTACAAAAAGAATAGAATCGACGTTTCACGTTGCGTATCCGGAACGTTTGGAGGGGAAGACTTTAATTGAAGGACACTTTGCAAACATGGCAGACGTACCAGAAAATGCTCCAGAGCGTAAGCCTTTAAACTTACTTTTCTTCAGTTTTAATACCTCAGTCATGTTGTTCAAGTTGTGTGTGGATGTAGGGAATTTACTTTTAACTGTAAGGTCGCGGTGATTGTTAAACACACGGCGGTTGTTCCTCTCTGTTGGAATTATCAACATTAATAGCTTTGAGTCTGTGTTTGAAAGGACATTAATAAGGATGTTTTAGATAATTTAATTTTCAAGGTGTTGTAATTTAATTTAATGAATTTATTACACGTTGAATTCGGGATATTCGGAAAGTTGAATGTGATGCTTATTTAGATCGATAGATAGATAGCTAGATAGATAGCTTATCAGACATCGTTTGATGTATCACTAAAGTGTTTGTTTGTTTTTATTGCTGTGGGCAAAATGCGCATAATATCCACACAAGGGAATGTGAATAGGTATCGCAGTACGTCTTCCAGTTTTGCTGAGTCATGATGACAGTCTTCTACGCAGTTGTATAATTTATTATGTGAATAAGTTTTAATAAAGTCATTTTAGTAGTCTCTTGGCTGAATGTTATGTTAAGCTGTATATAAATGATTTTAAGGGACCATCGCATGAGAGCAGCTTTTCTTTTTGTATTACACGATCCCTTAGCAAAACTAGATGTAATAAGGTACCCATCAAGAATCTTCTAGAACAGTTCTTTCTGGATATTTGACCACTCTTCTGGGCAGGATTGCTAGAGAGCATTTAAATTTGTTTGACCTGGCTTTTACAGTTTTTCTCAGTTGCTTTGGTGCATTTCTCACAACAGAATTGATCTCTGCAACATTACTAAGGCTCTTCTCAAAACAATTAGTGCAAACTGCAAAACATGGTGGATAACTTGCAAAAGTGAGTCACTTCATCAAAAAGCAAAGTCAGTTGCTCAAAATAAGTAGTCAATGCTTCAAAAGCAAGTCCCTTAATCAAAACAGATAATATATTCATCAAAAGCAAGTACTTATATCAAAGTGTCAGGGCTGTCACAATTACAAGTCATTACACCAGCACCTTTGGTCACAAAATCAAATAGTTTGAACATGTTCTCATTGTGACGGATTTCTTTGTAGGTGCGTCCCAATGACATGTCAAGTCTGGACAGCATGCATGGCATGTTGAAAACCATAAATTGTAAAGGAAAATCAAGACACTTCATATGCACTCTTGATAATATTTAATTGAAACTGTTCACAGCATTGTGCAACTGGGGGAATACAGTAAATCAAACATTTTACAGCAAACACAAACTCACTTAGACAGTAAACCTTACTGCAGTAGTTATGAAACAAAAGAAAACTGAAAAACAGACACTGCTGCATATCAATCATTGCTCTCTAGACGCTCCCGTCTGTCTGCCCATATATTTGCATCAACATCACAGCGAATGTCAGTTCTATCGATGCATCGGGGAAAGTATCTTCTGGAGTGTCAAATCCACCCTCTGCAGGACTCTGCTGTGATGTCATCACAGGGATAGCTCTGTGGAAGGGGCAGGGATAGCTCAGTAGGTAGAGTGGTGGCCCCATGATCGGAAGGTCGGGGGTTCAACTCCACTGAACGGCTACCCTGAGGTACCCCTGAGCAAGGTACCGTCCCTACACACTGCTCCCTGGGCGCTGCATTGGTGGCTGCCCACTGCTTCACTGGGTGAATGGGTTAAATGCAGAGGAACTATTTCCCTATGGGGACTAACACACATTAAAACATTAAACATTATTAAAGCTGCATCCATAGCTGCTAGCAGGGTCATTTGGGTATGTGGATGCCTGTCATATACCTTCCACCTCCAGGAAGAGAAAAACTCCTCAATTGGATTTAGGAATGGAGTGTAAGGAGGAAGAAACTCCATAAGCATCCTGTCGTGTGCTCCATCCTGCAAACCACTGCCTCACTACAGCAGAGTGATGGAAGCTAACATTATCCCAAACCACTACATACATTGTCCGATTGTCACCAGGATCATCCCTTTCATTTTGTGGGATTAGGTCCCTATAAAGAGCGTCCAGAAAAGCCAACAGGTGTTGTGTATTGTATGCACCAATATGAGGAATATGGGTGTGAATGCCATTTTCTGAGATTGCTGCACACATTGTAATATTTCCTCCTCGTTGGCCTGGGACATCAATGGTGGCTCTTTCTCCAATGTGATTGCGTCCACGCCGTCTGCCTTTTGCGAGATTGAATCCCGCTTCGTCAAGATATACAAACGTGTGCAGGTGTTCCCTGGCTTCAATTCCAGGATACGCTATACAAAGGATGAGAATAAAAAAAGTCTGTAATGGTGCATTTGGCACAACAGATTGTACAGTTTGAATTGTAAATAGGATTACAGTAACATGCATAAATGTAAGTCCAGTACATGGCCTAAACTTTTACAGTAAACAGAGGTACATATGCAAACATGTTTTACCTGTACATACTGGTGACGGAGCTCCTTCACTTGATCGCTGTTCCGTTCAAATGGTACTTTGTACAATCGCTTCATGGACATTTCATTCCATCTGAGGACTCTGTCTATGGTGGAAATTGATATTGACTGAATATTTCCGAAGATGGTGTCATCTTCTACGACAGTTCTTTGTATTTCTCTCAGTCTCAAAGCGTTGTTTGCAGCCACCGTTGCACAAATTGTTTCCTCTTGCTGCGGAGTCAAAAGTGGACCTCTTCCGCCTCTTCTAGGTTGTCTGGCAGTCCTTTTTGAGATGCAGATGACAAAACAAAAACATAAATAAGCGCAAACATGCTTACAGTAATTGTTACAGGACTATCATTCAAAACTCCTTTCTTTACAGCATTACTGTATTGTACCACAGCACACTATGCCACACCTGGGCCAAGTCTGCACTTCAGTTACAGTACGTCTATATGTAAAGATCTATGAGGTCATGTCCTAATGCAAGTCTCCTGTATGACTATGAAAGTGCAGAGCAAATTAGTTTGTGCTGAATAACTACATTACAGTATGCTCACCTGTTTTCCCGACGAAATGTCTGAATAATAGAACTTACAGTAGTTCTCCCAACATTTGGCTGCACCCTTCGACCAGACTCGGCCATTGTGAGGCCATGGTTTATCACATGATCCACAAGTGTTGCCCTGATTTAGTCAGGAACGTGTCTATGTGGTTGGTCTCTTCTTACCTGGTTTTGTCCTCGTCCTCCACCGATCCTCACCCCTCTTCCACAAGGCTGACGTTCCATGTTCTGCAGTTTTGTAGATTCAGTATGCACCTCATGCCAATCCTGTCTGTTGGTTTACATTATTTATATATATATATATATATATATATATATATATATATATATATATATATATATATATGATGCACGCCCCTGCGGGCGGTTTATCCTTCAAGCTCGGGTCCTCTACCAGAGGCCTGGGAGCTTGAGGGTCCTGCGCAGTATCTTAGCTGTTCCCAGGACTGCGCTCTTCTGGACAGAGATCTCCGATGTTATTCCCGGGATCTGCTGGAGCCACTCGCCTAGCTTGGGAGTCACCGCACCTAGTGCTCCGATTACCACGGGGACCACCATTACCTTCACCCTCCACATCCTCTCGAGCTTCTCGTGTTCCTTCTTCCTGATGTTGCTGTCATTCGGAACCGCTACATCGATCACTACGGCCGTCTTCTTCTGTTTGTCTACCACCACTATGTCCGGTTGGTTAGCCACCACCATTTTGTCCGTCTGTATCTGGAAGTCCCACAGGATCTTAGCTCGGTCATTCTCCACCACCCTTGGGGGCATCTCCCATTTTGACCTCGGGACTTCCAGGTTATACTCGGCACAGATGTTCCTGTACACTATGCCGGCCACTTGGTTATGGCGTTCCATGTATGCCTTGCCTGCTAGCATCTTGCACCCTGCTGTTATGTGCTGGATTGTCTCTGGGGCATCTTTACACAGCCTGCACCTGGGGTCTTGCCTGGTGCGAGAGATAGAGAGAGATATATATATATATATACATACACACACACACACACACACACACACACACACACACACACACACACACACACACACACACTTGTAGAGTAGGGGTTACTATAACGCGATTCACCTGTGACTGGGTAGAAGAGGCTTTTCATTGGTTGCAAGTAAGAGTAACACACACCTATTTTCATTAGTGTGAGATAAGGTTCACCTGAGAAAAGTAATTTATGGAGATGTTCATGGAAACTCCTTAAAAATAGGGTTTTCAAAATGGGTGTACAAATTGTTTGACAAGATGTTCAACAATTTTGAGTGCACTGACACAAGCAATGAAATGAAGACTATTAGTTGTAAGGACAATGACTATTCAACCGGTACAAGTATAAATAATTGTGACATTCATGATAAAAGCAGGGAGATAGTGATGAATAGCAAGTCAAAAGTGACCATTCTTTAGATATTTGTACTTACTCAACTGCTTCATGTCCAAAGGCATTTGGCAATGAACATGAAGCCGCCACAAGGTTGTGCCAAAACGACTACATGTTGTGAAGGTTGAACTAACTATTGTGCAAAGTTTAATTCTGTTGTGAGAAATGCACCAAAGCAACTGAGGAAAAACTGTAAAGTAGTAATTTTCAGTAGGGTTGAGGTTGGGGCTTCGGGAAGACTTAATATTAGTCTGCTTTATCCATTCCAAAACCAGTTTGTGTGTTTGGCTTAATTTTCCTGTTAGAACATCCAACTGCTACCAGATTAGCTGCTGATGTAAGGTGAAGTTGAAGACTTGGGAGGTAATCCTCCTCCTTCATAATTTTGTCCGCTTCATAAATTTCAGTCAAGTTTGAAGGTGTGGATTTTGGAGCAGGGACTTCTTTCTTAGTTGGCATCCTCACATTAAAACTCGCTTTACTGTGAATACAGGGAGTGCAGAATTATTAGGCAAATGAGTATTTTGTCCACATCATTCTCTTCAGGCATGTTGTCTTACTCCAAGCTGTATAGGCTCGAAAGCCTACTACCAGTTAAGCATATTAGGTGATGTGCATCTCTGTAATGAGAAGGGGTGTGGTCTAATGACATCAACACCCTATATCAGGTGTGCATAATTATTAGGCAACGTCCTTTCCTTTGGCAAAATGGGTCAAAAGAAGGACTTGACAGGCTCTGAAAAGTCAAAAATAGTGAGATATCTTGCAGAGGGATGCAGCAGTCTCAAAATTGCAAAGCTTCTGAAGCGTGATCATCGAACAATCAAGCGTTTCATTCAAAATAGTCAACAGGGTCGCAAGAAGCGTGTGGAAAAACCAAGGCGCAAAATAACTGCCCATGAACTGAGAAAAGTCAAGCGTGCAGCTGCCAAGATGCCACTTGCCACCAGTTTGGCCATATTTCAGAGCTGCAACATCACTGGAGTGCCCAAAAGCACAAGGTGTGCAATACTCAGAGACATAGCCAAGGTAAGAAAGGCTGAAAGACGACCACCACTGAACAAGACACACAAGCTGAAACGTCAAGACTGGGCCAAGAAATATCTCAAGACTGGTTTTTCTAAGGTTTTATGGACTGATGAAATGAGAGTGAGTCTTGATGGGCCAGATGGATGGGCCCGTGGCTGGATTGGTAAAGGGCAGAGAGCTCCAGTCTGACTCAGACGCCAGCAAGGTGGAGGTGGAGTACTGGTTTGGGCTGGTATCATCAAAGATGAGCTTGTGGGGCCTTTTCGGGTTGAGGATGCTACTGCCAGTTTCTGGAAGACACCTTCTTCAAGCAGTGGTACAGGAAGAAGTCTGCATCCTTCAAGAAAAACATGATTTTCATGCAGGACAATGCTCCATCACATGCGTCCAAGTACTCCACAGCGTGGCTGGCAAGAAAGGGTATAAAAGAAGAAAAACTAATGACATGGCCTCCTTGTTCACCTGATCTGAACCCCATTGAGAACCTGTGGTCCATCATCAAATGTGAGATTTACAAGGAGGGAAAACAGTACACCTCTCTGAACAGTGTCTGGGAGGCTGTGGTTGCTGCTGCACGCAATGTTGATGGTGAACAGATCAAAACACTGACAGAATCCATGGATGGCAGGCTTTTGAGTGTCCTTGCAAAGAAAGGTGGCTATATTGGTCGCTGATTTGTTTTTGTTTTGTTTTTGAATGTCAGAAATGTATATTTGTGAATGTGGAGATGTTATATTGGTTTCACTGGTAAAAATAAATAATTGAAATGGGTATATATTTGTTTTTTTGTTAAGTTGCCTAATAATTATGCACAGTAATAGTCACCTGCACACACAGATATCCCCCTAAAATAGCTAAAACTAAAAACAAACTAAAAACTCCTTCCAAAAACATTCAGCTTTGATATTAATGAGTTTTTTGGGTTCATTGAGAACATGGTTGTTGTTCAATAATAGAATTATTCCTCAAAAATACAACTTGCCTAATAATTCTGCACTCCCTGTAGTGATGCTGGTGTTTTAGCAGTTTCCACTTTACGGCAGGCTTGACCCTTAGTGGTTCCTGCATTGTTCCTGAACATCTGAACCAATTTCTCACCTGAATATTAAAGACAGTCAAGCGCCAATCAGACTTTGCAGAGATTCTAGATATTTTGTTCAACCACATTTTATTTTAACGACAACCACTCGAAGCAGATCTAGGATATTTAGGTCTCTTTAAGGTGCTCAGATCTTGATGACTGGATTCTGTTTTATCCTTGTTAGACTGTCCGGGTACAACAAGTGAGCAAGCTGGCAAGTCTGCACCATGCCAGGGCTGTCCCAACCAGAAACTCTGTGCCTCTGGAGCCACAAAAGCCCCTGACCCTGGTAAGACCGTGTGCTATTATCTCATCACTTTAATATTTTGATACATATTTGGGCTTCAGCAGATACATTAGGGGATTAGTTAAGAGCTTAAAACATCTCGTTCCCGTGTGTCTGCAGCTATAGCAGAGATAGGAGAGAAGCTGTCAACAGTCAAACACAAGATCCTCGTGTTGTCTGGAAAAGGAGGTGTGGGGAAGAGCACCTTTAGCGCTCACTTGGCTCACGCTCTGGCAAGTGACACCACAAAGGAGGTAATACAGAATATCAGTAATTGTCATGTTCAAGAATCGAGTTTGAGATGATTTCTACCACCTGAGCTACAGCCACCCACAACGAGTGGTTAATGAGTGGTTATTTTTGTTACTGTTCCCTTCCTGTTAGCTTGGTCGGTCGGTTCTCCTTCTACCTCTGACCTCAACAAGCATTTTCACTCAGAGAACTGCCGCTTGTTTGAAATTCAGCAGGTTGCATTGACTAAATGCTGCCGTGTGATTGGCTATTATATTTACACATTTGCATTAACAAGTGGTGTCCAAAGTAGCTAGTGTGTGTAAATCCTGATGCTCTCATATAAAACATTAAAATACACTGACTACTAGAGGTCACTGCAGACATAGAGTAACAATATATTTGAATTCTGAAAGTAAATTGTGTTACACAAGGAACATGGCTGTGGGTCGTCACTGATTTCTATAATAGGTTTGATTCGGATTCACAGGGTCCCGATTCGATTTGAATCTGGGAAATTTTGCCTCAGACAGTCAGAAATATTTTAATTCTGATCATTTATCAGTATTGACTTTTGTGAGACTTCATCAGAGGTGTGAGCATCACAGCAGATTCCTTTGTGTCAAAGTAACTGGGGATAAAGCACAGAAAAACATGGTGTTCCTGGCCTGGATTTTTATAGCAGATGATTAAATTAATTTAAAAACATTTAAAATATTCTGTAATAGATAATAAGCTGAAAAAAACATGAATCAACATATGAATATTACCTGATGCTGCTGAAGTGAAGCAGAGCAAAGTTACAGAGGTTTTATTAGAGACACAGCTAAACATTTTGCAATTTGGTATAATTTTAAAAAGTTTAAATTTCTTCGGTATTGAACAGAAGAAATTAGGCTTTCTTGTCGCTGACACGCTGTACACAACGGTACACTTTTTGCGTAATAAGCAAGCAAATAATGCAGAAAACGGATATTTGAGATGGGAAACTGTTCTTGAAGTACACTGAGAGAGAGAAAGAGCTGTGCGGGAAGTGTGATTTTTATCGTGGTGGAAGAAAAACAGCAATAGTAAGAAGGATCTTCTTTTGTTGCTGCTTCAGTGAATTTTGGTCTGAGAGAGACAAAACCTGCAACTGTATAATCAGTGAGCTGTGAGCTATCAGCACCGACGGCGTGTCCGTGCTGTCGGGTGAGAAAGCCGACAACTCACTGTGTGGAGCTTTGTGTGGAATCTGTTTACCTGCTCGTATTTGCTGTTTTAGCTTTAACCTGAGATTCTGGCATTTCTGGCAAAATACATTTATATTTAAAAATCAATTCAGGGTTTAAATCAATATCGCTTTATTCAAGCTAAAATTGATTTGAATTGGAAAATCGATCATTGAAACCCAGCGATAACAAGGAACACAGTGCTATCACTCTAAAAGAAGCCACAGCTTAATCAAGGAAGAAATTTATTAGTTCCATTCAAAACAATGATAGATTATATTAACCAGTAGGATGGAGTTAGATGCCTCAGGTTATTAGTCTGTCTCCTGCAGTTTTTCTGTGAGATATCTCTCTTTATACGCCAGTTTCTTGTGTAGCTTTCACAGTTTCAAGTTGAACAGGGCAACAGTGTTTAATTAATGTTAATCAAATTAATGTTTTTATTTGTCTTGCATCAGTTGCAGAGTGAGTGCTACATGTATGTTTACTGTAAGCAGCGAACTTGACACTCGATTGTTGACATGAGCAGGACAGCTCTCAGTCCCAGGCTGATAAAAGAACTTGTGTCAAAATTTTGCTCAGCTGCTGTTTTTCATTTCACTTTTTTCCGATAGTATTATACAATGTTAATCACATAATCACAACCTGTTATTAACAGTGGAATGCAGTGGAATTATTATTATAATTATTAATAACAGAACTGACACCAGCAGCAAGCCAGTAAGCAAACCTTACAGATGCAGCACTCTTTCACACATTAAACCCACCTTATCTCATTGCCTCCATCACTACCTATAATTTACTGCACACATCCCTTGATGTACAAATATTTATTATTATTGGCATTATTACTGACACCTGTCTTGGTGATACGGCTAACACAGGGCTCATTAAAGCATTACCAAGTCATTAAAGTTTTTATTAACTTGCAGCCATAAAAGGCTGATGGGATCATTGCTGGCTTCCTGCCGGACGGCGACATGGACACCCGTGTGCGATAACTCAAGAAGGACGTCAACTAGGATTTTAAAACTGGCACCACAGATGTATCTGCTAGGAGGCTGAGGGGTACCACTGGCCGCCACCAGTAGTTTTATTTGACCTGTACAAACAGGCAGGTGGTGGGATCGCTGTTTTATAGAAAACATTTTCAGCTGTAAATCTGCATCAGTTATCTGAGTTTTTAATTCCATATCTCCTGCTCTATCTCCCGCATGAGATGAAGTGCTGGACAACTTTTCTGATGCCGTTTCTCAAATGAGCTGAGAGAGAAAATCATAAATCATCATAAACTGACTTTGAAATCTATAAGAATTCACTTCATTATTGCAGCAACGAACTAAAATGAAGCAGACAATCCTACATCTCACAACTTATTAACAATATTCAGCATAATTCTGCTTTTTTTTTTTTTTATTCGTATCCACCGATAAACTATTGAACATTTCCACTTTCTAAATCTAACAAATTTCTTCTTTACTCTGGAAGAGTTGAGTTGTTTTTTTCCCCCCACAGTAAAGTTTTTAATATTGGAGGTAATATGTTTGCCTCTTGTCCTAATTTATCTAACAGTATCTCTCATTCTTATCAAATTACTGCCACAAGCTCATTTCCAAAGAGTAGCTTCTTGACCGCCACCGTTTCACTGAAACCATGATGAGCCTTCAATGAACCGTAGATGGATAAAGTGTCCAAAGATAAAACTGTGAAAGACTTCAGGAAGCCTGAAGAACTAAATCTAACAAATTTCTTCTTTGCTCTTAAAGTAAAGTTTCCTCGTTGTTTTCAGAGTAAAGTTTCTAATATCGGCGGTAATATCTTAGCCTCTGATGGCAAAGTGCTCAACAGCACTTTAAATTTAATGAAAGTCAGGCTCCGGTCCTGCATCAGAGGCATCTCAATAGAAATCATTGTATATATTGTTAAGTTTATGTACATTTCTTTAAAAAAAGAAAAAAAAAAGTATCTCATATTGACTATTGCTGTCTCACCCGGAGGTATGTGTGGGAGAATCAGTTTTTTAGACATCTGTCAGGGCATTTTTCTAGAATCTGTCCTCATCTTTCTTCCGTAAGATGTACACCACTGTCTTCTGTTTAAAGTATTCTGTTAATAACACTTTGTTAGTGTCAAACTGGCAATCCAGTCATACCAGAGATGTTGCTTTCCTTAAATCTGCACGGCTTAAAATACTTTGATGAATTTGCAATATCTGTGCAGTTCGCCAGAATTAATGATCAAACCAAAAACCTGCTCGTCAGACCTGAATGTACTTGATGGCATGATTTTCACACTTTTCTCTCTTGTTTAAACACTTTGAAACCTCGGTAGAGAGCTAACTTCAGTATTATAGAATGAAACCAAAGGCACCCGCGGTTGCCTTTGACGGTGCAAAACGTTTCGTCGACACTGTTGTGTTTGTTGGGGAGAAAACTTACATACAGTGCAGCACTTCAGAGTCACACTGCTAGCGATCAAAGATTTATGTAAATTTGACAAGCTGAACGCATTCTGTACTGTAGAGGAGACACGGCATGAGATTGAGTGACAATGGCTACAGCCAATCAGGACACAGAACATAATTCGCTGGGGGGAGAAGCATGCAAAATTGCACAAAGCAAATCTGCGAAACAGCGAGGCTGCGAAAGGTAAAGGGATCGTGTTATAGCGAGGGACCACTGTATTACATAAAGTTGTTTCTTAGGCTGAATATAGGTGAATTTGACATATGAAAACTTAGTGTAGTTTGCGTAAATCATTATTTCTTAGTTGAAAGAAAATCTCATGTTAGACTTAGCAGGAGTTTTTATCTTTGACTGTTACCCATAAACCACTGGAGTACAAAGGTTCATTCACAATGATGTCATCCATAGTAAGGGGATCAACTGGACACTCCCACGCAAAACATTCCACTTCCCAAAGTTTTAGCAGTTCCTCAGAGAAAATGCTGATAAAGCAATGCTTTAGGATGGCTCCTAGTGCTGGGATACAGCCCCATTGTTTTGATGTGCTGCCCAGTCAAGCAGACAGGAAATGCCTTGTGTAGCCTTTCGGGAGACAGTTGCCTTCATTATACTGGACTGCCGACTTTTCATGCTTCCACTTTCTTTTTCCTTTTTTTAGGTTGCCCTGCTTGATGTAGACATCTGTGGTCCATCCATTCCAAGGATCGTGGGTTTAGAGGGAGAGCAAGTAAGTCAGTAGGCAGCTGTCAGAAACGGCTGTTATATCTATTGGTGCAACATTTTAATCATAATCTCACATGGACACAAAGATTGAGCTGTCTTTCTGTCGTCTCCTGTGTAGGTTCACCAGAGTGGCTCTGGATGGTCCCCTGTGGTGAGCTGATTTGAACGATTTATTTATTTATTTATTTATTTGTAATTATTTTCCTTATTTAAGCATAATAAAACAGGGGCCTCTGCGTTGTGTTGCAGTATGTGGAGGACAACCTGGCAGTCATGTCTATTGGCTTCCTGCTAAGTAGTCCCGATGATGCTGTGATCTGGAGAGGACCCAAGAAAAATGGTGCGGTAATGTGATGTGTGTATGTGAGATGCTCATGTTTCCAGATCTCACATAGCAACAACCTGTGTGGTGCTTGTGTCCAATCAGGGATCATTAAGCAGTTTTTAAGGGATGTGGACTGGGGGGAACTGGATTACCTCATCGTAGACACTCCACCCGGCACCTCTGACGAACACCTGTCCATCGTCCAGTACCTAAGCGCCACCCATGTTGATGGAGCCATCATCATCACCACACCACAGGTACAAGTCTCGGCTTTAGTGTGAGCAGGTTTACGTTAGTATATGAAGTGCTCTATGGGAGCTTTTTAAAGTCAATAACCTTTGAAAACGCTGCTGTGGTGCAATCTAGGGTTTTCCCTCTTTGTACACACCTGCTTTTATAAAACATTCTCAGATGTTGTTTGACTGATGAGCAGCCAATCATCCTCATACATGTCCAGTTATGAGCCGCTGGGTTTCATGTTCATGTCTGTTTTCACACATAGGCAGTCATGCTCAATGAAGACACACAAACTCCAGGATGACCACCATGAAAACATTTGTAACCTAATGCTAATCAGATGCTTAAAGTCCCTTCACCCAGCTGAACATGGAAATAACAAAGGCGACGTGGCTAAAACTTCAGCTATCCAGGGCTTAGAGTATGGCGTTACTTTTGTGCCACTATTCTGAGCGCACGTAAAAAAAAAATTGAGCGCAAGTGTTGCATTGCATTTTGAGGAGTAATTCATTGAATTTCAGCAAAATTCATAGCTGCGTGCGAAAATGTATTTCAGTGTTTGCTATTATCCACACACACACACAATAACAGCCCCTCTCGCTCAGTTTTTTGCATTTGCGCTTGCTCGCAATGTGTTGCTTGCGCTCTCAACATTTCTGCCCGTGCGCGTTCAACTCTTTCTGTACACCGTTATATTTGCAGTTTGGGGGAAATTCAGTTCAGTTTTATTTCTATAAATCTCAACGATGTTATTGAAAGAAACCCCAATAATCAAACGACCCCATGTGAGTGAGCACTTGGCGACAACGGGAATGATAAGCTCCTTTTTCACAGGAAGAAACCTCCGACTTTATGAAAAGCTAATTTTTGTTTGAATATGCTGTCAGTTATAGTTCTTAGAAAGACAACCAGACAAGGAAATTCCAGTCATTATATTTCAAGATACCCCCTTAATGCTCGCACACACACCTGCAGCTAAACTTCAGCATCTTTCAGTTAACTCTGAACCGTCTGTGAGCTCATTTGAAACTGAAACTTTAGCAGCCCGACGTTTAGCTGCATAGCTCAAGCTGTGTGTCCTAAAAGCTCTCTAATTCTCACTCAGAGGTTTCAGTGTTATTAAAAACTTACTCAGTTTTAGCTCAGCTATTTTACATTAACAATTGCAGCTTTAAAAAGAATAATCTATAAACATGTATTCAAATACTTATGAAAACTACCTGCTATCAGCCTTAAATTGAAATTTGACCTGCAGATATGTCTGCTTTCAGTCCAACGGACTTCACTTGGTGATTCCCTAAATTCCCCCCAAATGATTTTAACAACCTGAACTTCTGTATACAAGTTGAGTCATTTCAGTCATGTAGTATTGACTCTGAAAACCACAGGTAGGCAACTGGCTTACCACAAAAAAAAACTCAGCTCGTTGCATCTTGCCGTATGCAGCTGCCTTCTGTTATGACTAATGCTGCTGCTGGTTTGTGGAATTGGTGGTGCTCCCCCTTTATGGCTTTACAGTATACTGACATGTTTAGGATGTCCTTGAGACCCCTGCTTTTTCAGCCCACTATGAAACGTAAACACAGATGAAATTTGAATTTTGCACCAGCAAATGCACAAGTCCGTGGATCATCCAGAGTAAGGGCTTTACAGCGAATCCACTCGCACTAATGGTTGTCTTAGAATGCACACGTTAATGCACAAAAATAGTGTTTTAAAAATATGATATGACAGGTTTTAATAGGTTGGATTATATGGGACAAATACATTTTCTGTGCAGGTGCTGTTACTGTTGGCAATAAAGCAATTCCACATGGTCATAATCATGGCGCTATGGCCGAGTGTCAATGAAGATGAATTGCTTTTGAGATGCTTTTAGCATACCACAACCAACAGAGGATGCTGTTCCATCATGAAACCATCGTAAAAAGAAAAGCGAGAGCCCATCGCACAGTAAAATGTTATACAGGTTTTTTACAGGCATGTTTGTAGACAACAAACTGTTAAAGAAATGGCATGCTACAGAGCTGTGCAGAACAAAAATAAATTCAGAGTGTTCTATTGTTGTCTTCCACGGCGTGCTTCCTATAAATTTTTCGTATTTAATAGGAAGTCAACTCGGCACAAAAGCGTTTTGCTTCACCTGCTGACATCACATGCTTTTGTTACCTGGTTTGTAAAGGTGATTTTGGTGTGATAAAGCCACAGACAGGATAGGCACAGGGCAGTGTTTTTGCTGAACGGGCAGCAACATGTCTGCCAGCAGGGCATCATGATATTTACACACAAATACTTGGAGGTTAACCCAATGTTGTCCTGCATGCAGACAGTAAAACGACTGTGATCCAGCAGCCGTACTAGTTCTGTCAGTCATGTTTCCTGCTGATGATTCTTAGTGTGGCGAACATTTAGCGCCATGTCAATAAATGTGGCTTACTCTACATGTGCTCAGTTAAGAAGACCTCACTATAAGCTGTGTCAAAGTTCTTATTGTACTTGGTGAAGTGAAGCACCAATTTCCTGCTTCTTAGATTAAGCTCAGTGCGGTGAAGTCAGAAAGCAACAGACACACTTCCTCATTCCGCCTGATCTCACTAACCCACGACCGACCACACACACCCGGTGGGAATTACCAAACAAACAAGCCAGACTAGTGTGTGTGTGTGTGTGTGTGTGTGTGTGTGTGCCCCTCCCTGTCCACCGTATGCTCCCCATCTCCACCCACACATACACACAAACTTCAGCCCTCGCTTTTGCCTTTCTCTTTCTGTGGTTCCTGTTTCCACGTCTGTCTAGGAGGTAGCGTTGCAGGACGTGCGAAAGGAGATCCGATTCTGTGAGAAGGTTAAGATGCCGATCATCGGGGTGGTGGAGAACATGAGCGGCTTTGCCTGCCCTAAATGCAAGGTCACTCTCACACACACACCTGTGCAAAACACAGATAAGCTAAAAATGCACCAGATCCATGTCTCTGTTCATTTTACATCTTTTTTGTCTTTTGTTTTGTTTTTTTGGATAAGATAATTGAGCAAAAACAAGAACCACATTGACAAAAATTTACAAATCTGATCTAATCTGGTGAGAAATGTATACAAGCACTGCGAGCATACGCTTGATTAGTTCTGGTAAGTAAAGAAGTGGAGCACACAGAAAAGAGGAACGAAGCAAAGAGGTCTGAAATATGTGCTCGCATCTGTGCTATTTTAGCTCATTACAAAAAAAACCAGGTTGTGAGGAGGCTTCGTCTGCTATCCTGTGCAGATATACTGCAGATACACTGAACAGGATACAGTGCACTCATTTTCACAACCACAAGCAAGCTCACCTTGCACAAAATCAAATCAACAAAGTTCTGTTTCTCTACATTTTTATGTCTTGTGTTTTTTTCCTTTTAGATGTAATTTCCTGAGGCTCTTACATCCCTTTAAGGGAGGGCCTTATGCCGTTTCCTTTCTATTCAACATCTGACGTTTTATTTTTGGGAGGGGAGATGATATAACAGGACCACAATGTCCTGTCCTATCACTAAACAGTGAAATCACCACACTTTAAAGAAAATGTGGGAGAGTGGGAGATGCCATTTAAGCAACCCTTTTAAATCTGATCTCTCTCTGTGCAGCGTGTTTTAGTTTTCCGGGTTACGGCCTGAGCTTCGAGCTAGAATTCCCAGTGGAAAAATGTCGTGTTTACACAGTTAATCAATCCCAAATTCCTCGTGTGTAGATTAAGAAAGTACCTAGCTGATATATGCATATTTTTTTCTTTAAACTCTTCCTTGTAGAATACGTCACAGATCTTCCCTCCCTCAACCGGGGGAGCTGAGAAAATGTGTGCAGACCTCAAACTACCCCTCTTAGGAAAGGTGCCTCTAGATCCCAGGATAGCACGGAGCTGTGACGAGGGCAGGTCTTTCCTGAGCGAGGTGCCCGATTCCCCCGCTGCGGAAGCCTACCAGAAAATTGTGAAAAGTGAGTTTGTTTTTAGAAAGACACCCACACAAATGAGCATCGTACAATCAGTAACCATAAAAGGCCAAAACAAATCTTGTGTGACTTAAGTGTAGCCGTCAAGGTCAGCTGGACTTGCCTGGAAATCCCCTTCTGACCATCAGCTGGCAATCCTGCAAATAGAATAGAGGTTTTGAGAAGTGGGCGAAGTCACAGGATGCCAAAACTGGTGAATGGGAAGATGGTGTGAAACTGTTGCCAAAACAACAAGAACCAAAAAGAAATCATCTCAGCTCACTTGCAGCAATGTCAACACTATCCCCACCGCTCAGGATGTTACTGTAGAGCTGTCATGTTGTTTTCTCTCAGCTGTAAATGCACACAGTGGTCAGATAGTCAGAGCAGGGATCCAGGAGATGTGCCAAGTATAGAGTTCTGCATTTTATGACTCCCACCCCTTTATTTGCACATCATAAACAAACCCTTTGGCACCTCATACGTCATAGTTTTTCATTTTTCTTAAGAAGGAAGTTAGATGCGCTGTCAGGCATATTCCTCCTTCCAGTGAAGACCCCCGCCGGTTTTGATGACTGGATCATTTAGCTGACGGCTCAATTCCTGATTAAACAATGAAAGAGGAAGCGGTCGCTGTATAAATGGGAAGCAGCCAATCAAAAGAGGAACAGTAGGAGTTGTATCGAAATTCAATTATGCTTAAAGCATGAGATCAAGTTTGTGGAGTCTAATGTGGTTTGCGTAGCAGCTGATTCACTCCTAACTGAAACCATCAGTCGACGCACATTTATTTATCAGCTTCATCAAATCTCCTTTATCATCATCATTCTCTTCTCTCCTCTTTCTCTTTCCCCCCAAAGCCATCCAGGATTACTGCTCCAACAGGGTAACAGAGGAGCAAAGCACAATCTGACCACATCAGATGGCATCCATACAGGAGCAGAACACCGTGGCTGATCACATGACGGCAGACGGGCACCGAATACGAGGCACACGAAGAGCACAAGAGCTCGTACATATCAGAATCGCAGCATTTCTGTTTGACAGTCAGAGAAATCTTATCATTCTTTGTTTTCAGTGATAGATTTCATGCATTGATCAGATGCTGCCGTGCCAGAGCAGTATTTCCTGAAGAACTACTGAGAGTAAATGAAATGAATACATAATAAGAGTCTGTAGAAACTGAAATTACTTCCCATTTCATAAAACAAATAAAGTCATCATCCAAATAAGCACCTGTGCCCGTTTTGAATATGAATGCACTCATTATGGAATGATCTTTATGAGGCTGTCAGGGTTTACAATGATTTACAAATGTGTGTTTCTTTGTTTGTTTTGAAGGAAAGCAATATCACTTTGAGCACTGTAGTTTTAACTACCAGCACATTTGTCGTGGGCTGTTTGCCAGCTGCAGGTTAGACGAACGGTAGTAAAACTGTTAATGGTAGTAAAGGCCCGGCCATGCAAGATGTCAATTTTTGGCGTTTGCATGGGTTTTTTATCAGTTTTGGTGCAATGAATGAAGCTCAGTGGCAAAAAGGAAAAATATGCAGCAGAAAACTCTTTGCCTGTACTGACAATACCGTTTGTAGGATCCATTTTTTTCCTACAGCATCATTAAGCTTGTATTTGCTTAGAGTGAGTCATTTGCTTCAGGTGCTTTTGTGTACATTATGTCAATCCCCTCAGTAGATGAAAAGGAATATAAGAATATTCCACAGTGCCTGAGCTGGTGTGGTAATGTTTGTGTTAAGAGGAGGTCAGCAATTTGTTTTGTTTTTTTTGTTGTGTTTAAACTCTTTATGGCATCAGGTTACTGTGATCAAAGTGCAGATAAAGCTGCCAACAAAGAAAAAAAGTAACTTGGATTTTAGTTCGTCATTAATATCGGTGCTTCTGCATTTCAAATGAGCAGATTGTTTATATTATCCCCTCCAAATACTTCCTGTTTTTGAAGTATAAAGAAGTACAGGTAGGTTCTGAAAACATAATTGAAATTATACCCGAATTTGCTGAAAACAAATTAAAAGCTGGGAAAAAAGTAGTAAAGCACATCGTTGTTATTTTTTAATATGCTGATTTCAAATCATTTTCTTGCATTTCTGAAGAGAGAGTGCAATTTTAACAATATGTGTGCATTACTAATTTACAGATGACGGTGCAGGGGCTGCTTAAAGGTACAGAACAGCTAAACCAAACAGTTTTTTACTTTTTAAAGAAGTACACTTGCAGATTTCTGGAATTATTTTTAAATTGTACATACATTTTCATACCTGTGTGGCAACGCTGGCATCGAACTCCAGGAAAATAAGTTGGGGTTTTTTTTTATTGAAAAATGTTCAAAGTTAAACTTTTGCAATTCAAACCGAGCATCAGAGATCAAAAGTTACATTTAGGGTTAGGTGATTTTTCACATTCTCAGCTGTCATAAATATGTGGTCATTTTACAAATTTTGAACCACTGGATGTATTTGGTGTTTTCATAATTGTGTTAAAATCTTCATGTCTAATTATTGATGTGACCGATGACCAAATGAAAACGGCATCCATTCATTAAACACGCTTCATTTGCGTTGTAGTATTCAAATTATTTCTTTGTTTTTTTGGCTCTTTGAATTGTTTTAGTATCAGTGGTGTGGCATCAGGTTTGCCAGGTGTGTACTGACCAGTCTGGTTGGAAATTTTTGTTTCGCAGTCTGTGTGTGTTTGTGTCCTTATGTGCACTACACTCTCCACACTTGTAGTTCCTCCAATGCTAAGCAGAAAATACATGTGAAACTGTATCTGCATCCTGCAAGCAGACAAAACAATCATAACCACACTCTTATAGCTAATGTCTTTCCCACAGTTATGATACATAAAAGAGTAATATCTTTATTGTAAAGCATACCTGTAAAGCTTCAGCTTTAGCTTGTGAGTAAAGTTAGATTTACTCATTATAAAACACTCCAGGAAATGGTTGGAAAGGTGAGACAAAGCTGGTAAAACTGCTTTTTCTTCCATTATTTGAAAATAAATCATTATCACCAATAAACAATAAGAGCATTTGACTCCCAATTACTTAAAACGACAACAAACTGGCTCCTCAGGTACACAAAGAAGGTGCAGCTCAATTTCTACTAAGCAAATGAGCAATGCTAAACATGGCACTGAGGCATGCGTAGTTTTGCCAAACCGGTTTTAGTCCCTGCCTAAAAACTTCACAGTATGGTGCATAACATTGTATCGGTTAACACAAGGACTGCACCTTCACATTCACAATGTGACCCGCAGAGAAGGCTTTACATTTATGTGGGGGGGGTTCTGTGTGAATTTTGTGTTTGTTCTGTTTATGAGCTTAAGGGGACAAATAGGTAAATGTGCAGCCTTGGTGATTATTTGGTGATTAAGTCCCCAAATCATAACTAAATAGTTTAATAAAATCTATTGCGTGTGATTGAGCTGAAAAACAGCCCACTTGTGCAGAAGAAAGTGTGCAGTGTGGCACTGCCTCTTTCTTAACATGAAAAAGCAGAAAAATGACAGCCATGTAATCGAATTTGGGCAAAATATTAAACCAGCTGTTAAAAAAAAAAAAAAGACGGGTAAATTTGTTTAAAGACAAAATGTGTGATGATGAAAGTTTGAGACTGCCATAATGTCTTCGATCAGATTCCTTTTCTTGTGTAACTTCACTTCCTTATGATACCAATAATAACATTTCTGGCTTTGGGAAATAACACCTCCTACCATTCATGCGACCGCCTCCCGGATAAAATCACAGAGTCCCTTTAAAAATAAAGAACAAACTCAAATAACTCCAATACGCTGCTTCTATTGTTACTCCTCCATGCCCAGGGAGCCGACACTCTTGTCATGGCTCATTTTGAGGAGGTCCTGGACGAAGTCCGCTCGGCTCTGACCTGGGCTTCACCTGCTGAGATCCGAGCTCTGCTGGAGGGTCTGGTGGAGGAGCAGATAATCTCAGAAGCGTACAGCAAGAGCTTGGGTCTGCATCGATTCATTGACGGGCTTGCGCCGGAGCTGCTTTGCGGGGAATCAGGGTTTATACCGGGATCTGATGAGACCGATGGGGAATTTGCTTCTCGAGCATCTAGCACCCACCAGCATCTCAGCCATGGACCACTCATTAAGGTAGGGAAAGGTGGGTCACAGTCTCCCTCCGTTGACTACCACCTGGCGGGATCAGAGTTTGTCCCATCAGTGGATGATCATTACAGCACAAGACTGGAGCCAGAGACTTGCTCACTATATGAGGATCAAGTTATTTCCAGAGATAAACTCATTCAGGAATTGAGGGAGGGGACAGCAATGGACGAACACTACCCCACACAAAGGCTCTACTCTGTCCCCACAGTGTTTGATGGCAGACTTTCATTAAATGATGAAATAACTGAACTGCTGACAAGTGCACCTTCAATGCAGAAGCTGGTAAGTGATAGTGAAAGGGTAAATCAGGGGAATTTGGAGATTGAGGGGGAGTGGTTAGAGCAGATTGAAGAGGCTGCTAGGCGGATAGCTGTACCTCTGTGGCAGCACTGGGACAAAGGAAGGAGGATGTTACAGCCTTTAGTTTATTATAACACAACTGGATGTACAACTAGTGATAACACAGTGACATACAGCGAAGCACAATGTGCTATTTTAGATCTGGAAGAGGAAATGGAGCTTGCAGCCGCTTGCAGGACACTCGATGCGTGCACTGGCAACTTTAACGAAAGCTTCACGCTGGATGCTGAGGACACACCTGAGGAGTTCTATTACCCTTTATATGATGAGTTGGCGACACCTGGAATCTGCATGGATCGCTTTAAAACTTTCGAAGAAGGAGGAAATGCATCACCTGTGGAAGCCTGTGAAGCCACAGACTCAAACAACAACGTCACAGACAATATGGGGGGCCTCCTGGATGCGTGGTGGCCAGGCGAAACTGCAGACGACCTGTGTTGTCTGCCTGAGGACACACAGTGTGGCGCAGGTTCGGCACTTGCACAATTTACCTTTCAACATTTGAGTCCCTCGTTTGCACCACAAGATGCTTCAGTTACAGCGGAAGATGACATGATGGCAGGGGTCACCGAAAATGTTTATGGAACAGCAATCTGGGACATAGATGGAATAACAGGCATAAAGGACACTATGGAGTCACACTGTGGTAAGTTTCATTTAAGCTTCTGTTCAGATGCTTCTAACTTTCACTGGTTTTCCTTCTTTTTCCTTCTATAATTTATCATTTATATGAAATGCCCAGGATTACAGGAACAAAAGCTGCTTTCATTCAGGCATCAGCACAGGGCAGGGACAAATATTTATCCTCTGGTGTTTTCAGTTTGGTCTATTTGGAAACAGAAAGCCTGCTCCAGGCTTTATTCCTGCCAGGACATGAGTTGGTGGTTAAGGTGTGGTTCACTTTCAGTTTCATTTTGACATTCTGATTTTGGATCCAGTTAAAAATAGGATGTGGCGAGCTTCCAAACACATATATCTTTTTTATTTCCAAGGTCCCCCGAGCTGGTTACTCACTCTCTGACAACAGCTGCAAATTTATGACTTCTAGGTGTAAATATGCCATTGTCAAGAAAGCATAGTGCTGTGAAAAGTTGTTGCCCCCCTTTTGATTTCTTTTTGCATATTTAAGCCACTTAAATGTTTCAGATTGTGAAACAAATGTGATAATTAAGATGACCAAAATGCTGTTTTTAAATGATGATCATTTCCTAAGAAATAGAAGTTATCCAAACGTATTGAGGCCCGTGTGAAAAAGTATCCCCATAATCCCCAAGGTTTAGTTTCAATTTCACTGGTTACTGCCAGGCCTGTTGAATCAAGACTCTACTTATATAGAACCTGTCCAATAAACCGAAGGAGGCTAAAGCATCTCAAAAAGCAACACATCATGTCACAATCTGAAGAAATGGTTTGTCAGCCTGGAGAGACAAAGACATTTCTAAGGCTTTGGGACTCCACTGAACCACAGTGAGAGACATTGTCCGCAAATGGAGAAAACGTGGAACAGTAGTGAACCTTCACAGAAACAGACAACCTACCAAATGCTCTTACTCCAAGAGGGCACCAACGACTCATCCGGGAGATCCGGAGGTCCAGAGCAACATCTAAAGAACTGCCACAAAAGCCTTATCTTCTCGAAGAGTGGTGGAATGGACTTGGAGAAAGAATTCGACCACGGCCGATACGTTTTTACCCTTAATCGTTTAAATCATCATTTAAAAATTCATTTGAGTTATCTTTGTCATATTCGTATGCAACAAAAAGCTAAGACATTATGAAGGCGTGAATACTTTTTCACGTGGGCCTGACAAATAGACGACACAAAAAGGTTATTCTTTAGATTTGTTAAGAAGGTGAAGCCGGTCAGACTAGTAACCGGCCATGTTCAGCTTTGCTGTGGTAACCTACTTTCGGTTTGCACACAGTTTGGCAAAGAACGCTTTCTGATAATGTTTAGCCTGGTAGAGGTTACCACCTTGAGTCAGTTACAAGGATGGAGCTTTAGTTTCAGCTTCAGGTTTCTGTGTTATAACTTTGCCCTGTTAAAAGGTAGACGTCATTGCTTAGTTCTGTTACTGCTGCAGCTTTAAAATGAATAAAAAGATCAAGTTTTTGTCTACCACACCACACAAATCTGCAATGAAAAGAAAAGGATGTACCTGAGTGTCTTCTTGGCATTTTTTGGCATTTACAATTCTTTATGATAAGAAAGGGGGGACAAAGAGCAAAGGGAGTGGCATGCTCCACATTGGATCCTTGCCTACTGGAATAGCCTTTTGGCATACCTGCTTAACCCACCGAATTACACAGAGGCCCAACTTTAATTCCTCCACCCCCTCGTTTTGTCTTTACCCACATATTTCTTAACCTCAAATGTGTTGTGTGTGTTTATATTACTCATCCTGTGTGAAACAGAAATCTCTCCGAAAGCATCAAACACAAAAAATCAAGTTGGTTAACTTAGTGTAATGATAAGTCTCAAGGAAATAAATGTAGGCCAGTGCGACATTAATTACAGACACATTACTTTCTGTAAAACGAACGCATTGTTTTTTAAAATGCCTTCCCTCTATTATGTAACTGTGTGGATCAAGCTTGATATGAATGGTATGAGCGTGATGTAAACGTGTCTGGCAACAAGGCACAATCTATTTGGTTTATCTGCCTGGCTTCGGCGAGGTGGAGGTGGAGCAGGTACTTTCCACTCCACTGTTGAAAACTACCCATGTTTCCTTGTCAATTCCAAAGGCCTGGCAGTGAACGCTGATGCTGTTTTTCGGTTGTCTTAAGGTGGTCACAGAGCAGAAACTGAACAACACCTCACTGTGATCCCCAAAAGGCAAACTATGAACATACAGTATTTAGCATACTGTTAGCAATGGATAGAAAACAATGTCATAGTTGTAGAATGTAGAAAAGGGATGACTATTAATGATGATAATATTAATAAGAAAATTAAACAGTAAGAGATTAAAGCAAAATGTGATCCATTTTGGAGCTACTGATGCCTGTTGTCCCGTCCAAAATCAAGCTTTAGATTTGAGGTGAAGTGCAGTTATATCTTAAAATCTAAAGACTTCCAATGCAGGAATGAGGGAGAATATAGTTCACCTAACTAAAACAACAAGCTTTAACCTCCTAAGACCCAAACTCTTTCATTGCATGCATTTTTAATTTCTCTTTGCTATTTGGGCTGATTGGGACCTGATGAATGTAAAAACAAATAATTACGTAATTTAAAAAAAACTTACTTGATTTTTGTTTCTGAGAAAAATGACATCCACATATGAGGACATTGGCTTTAAATTTCGATAGAACAGTGGCAGTATAATGTCCTCGTAATTAGATATCAGGCCCTTGTAAAACAAAATGTAGTATTTTGGTCTAGACAACCTAAAATGTGATGTCCACATATGTGGATGCCAGGTCCTAGGAGGTTAATTAAAAGTCCATCAAAACATGTCATGCAGGCTACATGAAGCTAAGTAGCCTGCAAAATAGTTGAGCCCCCTTTTGACGCTCATGTTGCCAGGGGAAAAACAAAAACAAAGGGATATTTGAGGATGTTGTGGCGACTGTAACGCACGGTGACCTGTTTGCTTTACATCACCGTTGTTCCTCATCATAAACCGGTCCCTCGTGGCGCGCCTCTTGAACGTTTTCTTTGCTTCTTCCGTTGTTGTTAAAACAGACCAAAAACAGATGCAGGGTGCACTCTGCACACAGAACCGCCCTTTAACGGTTTGGTGCGTTTGGTACGGCATGTTAGGCAAAGTGAAAGCAAAAGCATTGTGAGCCACAGCAGGTTGCGCACTCTCAGTGTATAGGTCATCTGAGGATATATGCAGCGGCTGATGGAACTTATATGAGACACACAGACTATACATCACATCAGGGCGTTTACAGGACCTGAGCATCACCCAGAGAGACCCGACAGGTAGGAATATCAGCCATGGTGAGCTCCGGTGGGTCTGGGTTTGCGCATTCATGAAAGTGCGCAGGAAAAGAATAATAAGATTTGTCGGGGATTTTCCACACTTTTTTTTCTTTAATTTACAGGGGCCACTTTAGTCATTTTTAAGAAAATTTAGGTTAAAGTTTTAATTGAGCGGCTGCTTCAGCACCTGCATTGATTTTCTGCGTTTGGCTTTGAAAGTTTCAGCCATGACAAGAAGAATCAACTCCATTATGCTTTTGTGTGACCAGATGGAGTCGCACCCACCATCATAGACCCCCACACGTGAAGAGTGCACAAAAATAACAGATCAGACGTTGTCGTAAGTGAAAATAAGTCCAGTTGGGGATTTGCGGGGAATTCCGGGCAACTGAAGTACATTAGCTGTTGAAAATCACTTTCAATGTAACTTTTAAAATATTTTGGTAATAGTTGGCAGCCATTTAGTGTGGGACAAAGAATTTCACGCACTCCGACTCAGGACTAAACAAAAAATTTCTTTCTTTTCTTTTCTTTTCTTTTTAATATTTATTTTTCACTGTTAGTTTTTAAGGTCTTGCTCTTCTAGTTGTGCAGGCAGCATGGTGCTTTGTGTGCTTCAGGTTCCCGAGTTCCTCATTAGAGACATATTTTGTGTGCGATCAGTAACTCAACTGGTTGCACTGTTATTTGTTTGTTTGTTTGTTCAGGGAGGTAATGGGCACATATATACTGCTTTATTTTTAGTGGTTCTCAGAAAAACAATGACAGATTTTAAACAAGGATGTGAGTCGAAAGTCCATAGTCGACTGTAGTCCTCTGTGTCTGGTCTATTAAACAAGGTGTGTGTGTGTGTGTTGTGAACTACCTGGTTACCTGCTCAAATGGCACCACACATGGGCACTGGTTATAGACTGCTAGACAACCACACTGCTCAAGGGCAACTTTATGTGCATGATCTCCTTTAAAACAACTGGAGTGGTTTTTTTTGCATGAAATCCTTTTTGTCTTTTTTAACTGCCTTCCTGCAATTTGGGTGATTTGTAGAATTAGTCAGTGTAGTGTTTTATTGTACAAGTAATGATTCATCAGGGCAAAAAGTTGCTTTTTGGTTTTTCTGGTGTTGTTGGGTTTTTTCTACTGTCCACATCGTGGTTATCCTAAAGGTGTCTTTAGGCTGTAAAAGATCGCAGTAGTCATCTCTGCAAACAGGTTTACCTGAGCTTCCTGCACAAGTAAAATTCCAGCACAGGCGTTTTTTTTACCCCCCCCCCCCCCCCCCCCAGAGTCAAAGTGCATATTTGTAAACACAGTTTGAACAGTTAACCATACAGTGATAAAGTCAAGGTGTTAATGGTTTTCCAGACTGTGGCCGGATACTGTAGTGTATCGTGTACTGACAGGAAATTGATTTACTTCTCCTGCTTTCCTACTTTCTTCTCTTTCAGTAAATCCTCTGTTGTTTTCTCACATTACTATTATTACAACAGGCATTGTGTTTTTAGGGTGTCTCTGTCCAACCCATTATTATTGTGATGGCATTATGTTAGGAATAGCTTGCGGGAATTGCAGCTTTGACAAAAGCATCCCCCTGTACTCGATCTTTAACTACCAACATTTATTCAGCTTATCCTCAACTCCACTCTAACCTACAAATATAATAATAACCAATCAGGATATTTTATTTCTTTCCTATGCGTGTCACCAGATGTCAAGATGCTGGAAGTGGATCCCAATCCCATCGCAGTCCCTTTGGACTTGGCGGATCTGTTGATAGGTTTGCATTGTCACTACTTTGTTTTTCTGCATTGATAATAAAAAGGTGAATTATGTGTTGAGGCAGTGAAAATGCAAACAAACACTTCTAAATAGAAGAAACAGATGGTTATTATCACTCCTTTCTTTCTATTTTTCTATCTGTGAGCAGACATTTTTAACACCAACTATTGAATGAAATGAAGTTTAATCTTAAACAGTTTATATACACTTGTGCTCTACACGATTGTGCTGCATGCAACTTTAATAATTATAAAAACAAGAATTAGGTGCACAAGTTTGAAATTATCTTTGTTTTCCTCAAATCCACACGGGGTCAAAAGTTCACATACAGGCTCAAATACATGCATACTCCACCACTATTAAATAGCTAAATGTCTTTTAGGAAGGTGCACCTCAACCATTAAAACGCTACCAAAAGCTTTTGGCAGTTCTTGCTAATTCTTGCTAGATTTCTGACAGTAATTCTTGGAAGAATTGGTGAATTTTATTTAGTAGTCCAAACACTTTCAGTAGGGTTGAGGTCGGGGGCTTTGGGAGGATCATTGCAGAGACTTAAAGTTAGCCTGCTTTATCATTCCAGAACTGGGTTTCATGTGTTTGGGATCATTGTCTTTCTGTTCAGTTGAAGTGAAGTTGATGAATCCATCCACTTTGGAAAATATACTAGTACCACTGGTAGCTTAACAGTTGAGATAGGGGTGGTCCAACACCCCAAAATATGATTGAATATTTCACTGAAGCAGCTGTTACTGTCAGGAAGGCAGCACAGGACAGTAAAAGCTTAAACAAACAGACTGAAAAACAGCATGTAACACAGGACTAATAATAAATAATAAACAATAAATGAATATTGACTGTCTAATATATCCAATCGATTCCACGAGTAATTAGTAATTAACATATTTAAAAGAGGCAGTGTTGTATAATGAATTCATCAACTTTACATATTTTATATTTTGAAACTGAAATTCTGTTATCTGATGATGGTATTGTTATTTTTTCAGATAATTTGGATGATGATATAAATGAAAAATTGCTGGGTAAGTGGCAGCCAAACATCTATATGTGTTTACTCATGTGTAGTGTACTATATGTAAAAACGCACATAGTAGTTTTCTATTACGTATCTCACATGTATGTGAAGTTTATTATCTAATTATAATTACCTCTGTGCACTTTTTCAGATGTTGATTCCCTCTTTGACTACTTAGAACTCAACGACAGCCGTAAGAACCTCCTTTTGTTACTTTGTACCTGTTGTCACATAGTGCTTAACAGAGCCCACATAACATAATAAGGCTAAACATGTTCTTCATTTGATGTCCTAAAAAAAAGAAAAAACGAACACTTCACTGTTAATTTTGTATCTAAATCCTAGTGTAGATACAGACAGGGGAGGAGAGCTAGAAACATGAGGAAAAAGAGAAGAAAACAAAGAACATGGCAGTGAATCTCTGATGTCAGTCACAGACAATCACTTGGACTCATAAAATAACTGCGTAAAATTAGTTGATATTCAAAGGTTATGATTATTATGATCTTAAGCTATGACTAAGTTTCACACAAATGTCAAATATGATTCTTAATAAGTCATGACTTAATTCATTTAATACAAAAGTTCAAAGTATCAGTGTCATTACTAATCATTATTTGGTCAGATACAGAGAACATGAATCTTTCCTGTAAATTTATTAATTTCATGGTGAGTCTCATGAAGGAAATCTGTCACAAAGACTCGTTCAGCTAAAACTGCTACATTTCCACAATGGATAGTGAAAACAATGGCTCTTTTCTGGCATTTAATTATTTTACTATTACTTTGGTGTAACGTGAATGTAGCAAAAGTTGTAAAATTGAGCAAAATACAATTAAAAGTCCAAAATTTATGACACCCTTCACATTTTCAAAGTCATGCATGATGGGCCGGATCAGAGTCTTTGCCAGGCCAATTCTGCCCACCTGGGCCTTATATTGGACAGCCATAATCTAAACTATAAGCAACAGTAAGGCATAACATTAAAACTGCCACCATTAAATTAGGTAATTCCAGTGTATGTAATGTGTAGGAATCTTACACATTACATAGGTCTGAGTGGTGGAGGCCTACAACCACAACGTGGTAATCTAGTTGTAGAAATGCACCAGTGTTGTTTTGGCCTTCCCGAATAATGAGGAAGGAAGACAAAACACAACAAACGCAGTAGTAAAGAAATGTTTGTGTTTTTTCAGTGTCACAGTCGGAGGTTCACTTCCTCATCTGAACGTTCAGGATGAGGGGCTCATTGAAATTTAGAGTTTCTTAAGTGACGTCAACAAGTAATTCAGTCATTTCAGTCTGTAGTTATAAATTAACCTTTAAGAAAAAAAACATCTAAATGATGACCCAATCACAAAGCAGAGTTAGGCTACTGCTCGAATCTGAAGGCCGGCACTTTGTTGCCATGACCCATTTGGCTTTATTATCCATCATAATGCTTAATATTGCATAAGACAAATCTAGCAATAAGATAAGCGTCTCTTTTGTTGATTATTTTTTCTGTAAGAGTAACTGACCATCAAAGTTACTGTTTTATCTTTTAAATATGAACCTAAAGATTTTTAGCAGAATCTCTTCAAAGGTCTTTGAAGGGGACCACATTACTTTTGCAGCAACAAAACATGTGCACAGGCTGTCATAAATCGTTATAATTGTAATTATGATTATTTATAATTGTCACCTAAACCCTTTCATGTATTAATTTAGTGTTATCCAATATAAGGAGCACAATTAATTATATTTATATAGATTTTTGTATGCAAGTTTTATGCAAGTATTACCTGTAATAGCTTTTACTTATCAGTAAGTAAAAGTAAAATTTCTTAAGTAAACTTTAAATAAGTAAATATTAAAATTTTACATTAGTTGCAACAGTGTTTTCATGCAACTAAAAAAGCTATTTTCATTAACATCGATCATTGTGCAGAGAAGCAGTGGTTACTGGATATGTGAGGTGGTTTGCCAGCATTTCTTAATGGTGCTAACCACCTAGCAGGCTAGACAAACAGAGGCGGATCTAGAAACATTTTCTTAGGGTGGCATGGAAATCAGAAAAATCAAAGCCATTTCTTTACACATTTGCAGGTCTTGCATCAGGTAACATTATGCAACATACTCATATTCAGTGTTACTTGTAGCTAGGCTCAAAGTGTTAATGCTAGCTTTTTTGAATAAACTAGGGTGACACTAAAGGTTTTTTTTAAGGTGGCACATGCCACCTCATGCCACCATAGTAGATTTGCCCCTGTACATAAACAATGGTGACTAGATTGCACAGTCTTCCTAAAATAAATATCTACTACAATATACATTTAAACACCTTTGTCGTTATCTTAGTACACAAACACAAAAATCTCCACCCAGCATATTGTAAATGCACGGCCCATAAAATGTAAACCTCTCACAACATCATCAAATGTGATTAAGCCCACAGACAATGGACCGGACTCTGGTCCAGTCTTTACATTTTGTTTAGTATCCACAAAAGAAATGAAAGCAGCCCATGTACATCCTGGTTGCCCCCAAAACTGGGAGGCTGTGTCAATGTAAATAAAAACAGAATGCCATAATTTAAAAGTCAATCAAATCCTACTGTTTATCTAACTGTCACATGATGCCTTGAAGAGCTACTGATTTTTAATTCAGTAATGAAATGCCATGACAATGACAACACGTTCGAGTAGGGGCATCTGCTAAATGCTACATCGACTTTTTTAGTTACTCATCCATGGACCTTTGATGACCTCCCCACAGCAGCTGAGGTACCCATCGCCAACAGCATTGAGCAGATACAGGAACCCAAAGCAAAAGGCCAATCACGAAGGAGAAAAAGACCGAGAGGTAATGATTGGCTCGTAACTACACAAAGAACAGCATCTACCCTACCAGCATCTTTTTGTTATATAAAACTTAATTTTAGGATTCTAACTTGTCATTTTCACTTTATTGTTTAAAGTCCTGCTTGCATGTTTTTCCCTCTCCAGATTCTCAGCCACAGCCATGCTCGGATGAAAGGCCCAAAGCAAAACAGCCAAAACCATCAGGTGACTAACTCAGAGTCTTCCTCTGATTGTTTAACAAACGATGGAGTTTCCAACCCACATTACATTTGGGACCCAGTGGAATAGACACATTCTTAAGCCTACTATAACTAAACTTATAATGACAATTTATCATTTTTATGGTAGTCATAATACTGTGGTGTTTATAGCACTTGACACTGCACTTTCTTACTTTTCTAATTACGTTGGTATGTTTAAGACTAGTGGAAAAAGTTCAAACACTCAGAGCTTAAAATTCAGCCACTGGTTTCCATTCATATCACTATATTAAGAGATGCTTTGGGTTTTTTGGTTTTTTGCTAATCAAATCTGGAATAATACTATTAATAGAAGATCACATGAAAATGAACTACCATCTGGTACAAAAAGAAAAGGATATGTTTACAAATAAAAGGATGTTCTGAGCATGTTTTGTTGCTGTCATGTTGTAATGTTGGTTCTTCAACTCCTGCAGGTCAACCAAAAACCAAAGAGTCACAGGCTGAGCCAGCTGTTGAGCCAGGTGAGTCATGAAAACTGAAATCGTTTTTGAGGCAACATCTGGAGCTTTAAACTTGAAGCGCTGTAAGTGATGTTGATCTGAAAAAGTGAAACTCTGCAGGATAGCAGTTGAAAGAGGATTACCAGGGTTGCAAGATAGGTTATTAAAGTCAAATATTGCAATTCATATCATATCATATCATATTACAAATATCCCTCGAATAGCTCCATGGTAAAATGCTAGCATGAAAAAGAACCACTTTCAGCACGTGCATGTGAGAGTGACTTTTTACAAAAAAGGTAATTCAGATGAAATTTCAGTGGTTAGACTTTTGGATCACAGGGTGATTGTTCTCCACCGATGTGCATGAACCAGTTAGTTTTTAAAAAAAAAAAAAAAACAGGAACTTGAAGTTGTAAGTCATGAGTTTACGCCGATGAATTAGAAGAAGAACTCGCACCTTACCCACCTCGCTTCACATGAGTTTGGTGCTTTTTATAGTTCCGATTTACCACGCAATGTGATAAAAAAAAAAAAAACCCGAGCATGTATTTTCATTTACATCAGCAGCTGCTGGTCACTGAAGAGATTTAATGGCTCAGCTTAGAAGGAAATACTACACCACAAATAGAAATAGGAGACTCAAATTTAAGTATACATGTCTGTATTTGCAGAGTAATGCACTTTACTTTGGTCCATTTGTCTTTGGCTTAATCTCCCTTTTCATTTGCACTTGCATGATCACCCAACATGATGATAAGAGAAATGACAGAGCAGAGTGAAACCTTTCAAGGTTAGAAGGTTAAAGAAAGTGATGGTTTAGAGCAAATACCGAATCTATCCTCTCCTTACTGAGTTAATCATTTTTGGAGATATTGAATGTAAGATTTATTATTTCATTCTTGGATGGAAATTGTGTGACAGTACATCTGGGATGAAGTGGTGAAGTAATGCAGAGTAGTGTAAGAAATAACTTTCAATAGGAGGTAAATAGTGCAATGCCTTTTCACAAAGTAATCACGTTTCAAAGTAAATACGTAATGCGATTGTCTTTGAGTAACAAGTTCAACAGTGCTCTGCAATGAGGATGTTTGTGACCGTAAATCTTTCGCTGTTTTTTGAAAAACAAACCATTGTTGTCATTTTTCCAACTCCCTTTCTGATAACTCTCAAGGCTGACTAAACCAGTTCCCAGAAACTGATGCCAGCTCTGGTTGTTTTGCAGGCAGTCATCCCGCATCAGGGCCAAGTCCAGCAAAGACTTTACCGATGTCCACCGCCACTCCACCAAGAATTTTTCGCGTTTACCCTTCCCAAACAAGCTCTGCGATTCCCATTCAGTTTATCACTATCTCAGATTCCGCAGGAAATCCAGTCCAGCTTTCTCCTCCTCCTCCGCTCATTAGGTTTCCACTCCCCCGCAGCGCCACTACACCTACATATATATTAGGTGAGTTAAATACCGGCATGCCAAGAGTTAACAGTGTTTCCTGTGTACTGCTATGTCATAGCCCAGCAGAAAGTGACATTTGTGACTCTTCTGGTGTTACGTTTTTATTGACACTGCAGACTAGGGGTGTTGAGCATTATGCAAAGAAAATGAGTTGATGTACAGTTTTAATTACCTTGGCAATCTGACCATAAAGCTTCTTCTGAAAAACTGTAGCTTAGCTACAGCCTTGATTAGCAATCACACCTGTAACACAATCATGTCTATTTACAATGCAAAAAAAGTTCTTTTCAATCAGAATTATTGATTTGCCATTGTTGTTTCTGTCCACTGGTGGTTGTGTTATTCATGTCAGTGACATCTTTAATTATTTAATGTGTACTGATTATTGTGTACACCCTGTACAAGTAGTCCATTGTCTAACTGTTGTTTCTAATATAGTTCCTACTGTGTCACCACCCTCTAAATGCCAATTACCACCACTCTCCCCAGGTAAGTAAAAAAAGGTTAAATCTTTTATCTGGGATGGTTGCGTGTGAGTGTTCATGTGTGCATGCTATTCTCTGCTTCTTGTCTTCTCTGGTGGTGTTGTGCTATTTGTTGTTCCTCATTATGGTTTTGCTTCTGCCTTTTAAGAGACAACATGGAAACTGCTCTCTGTAACATCTGCTTTGTTTGTGTGCCGATGCAGTCATTTCACTCTTTTTTTTTTTTTTTTGTAGTCGATGGCACAGTCGCTCCGGTCCAAATGAGTTCGTCCCCACTGGGTTCTCTGTCAGAAATAGCTAGCAAAGCCATGTCTCCCCCTTGTACCTCACCTGTATCCCCAGGCAATGGTGAGCATCTGTATCTGTCTCAAATCTTCCTCCTTGTGGTTATGAGTTTCTGGCATGTGACAAACTTCATGCTTTGTTCCACTTCAGAAATGTCTCCATGTAAGGAATCACCTCTTCCTCAGTCTCCCAAGGTCCTTGATATTCCACGTAAGTTGCCGCATGGCTTTTAAGGATCTCTTCTTACTTTGTCTACAGTGATCTCATGAATATACAATGGTTTGTGGAGGACCAGCTTGGTACTCAGTCCTGTTTCTTTTTTAGAGAATGTCAAGGACTACATTCAAGAAGCCAAAGCTCACATGAGTCAAACCTACCAGGATATGGAGGCGGGCCTCAGCCTGTCTTCTCATTATGTAGATGTTCAAGTGAGCCAAAGAGAGGTAGTTCGCTCTGGGAAAAATACAAACAAATGCCTGGACAAGGAGCTAGTCATCAAGGGAGACACAGATCGGCAAAAAACCATGCTGGCACTCAGTCAGGTAGGAGCGTCACTTTTACTGAACAGATTATATCACAAAAGAATTTAAAAAAAACCTTGTTAAACTCATTGCCTGCTTATCGTTTTCCACTCAGATCTTTGATGGTTCAAATGGAGAAAAATCCAGACGTTACATTTTGCTGCTTGGCAATGCCGGCATGGGAAAAACCACTCTGATCAAGAAGCTGTGTATTGATTGGTCCAGAAACTGCATCCCTCAGTTTGACTTTGTATTCCTATTGGATGGCAAAAAGCTCAGTGTGACAGAGCCGGTCTACAGTCTTCAGACACTCCTGCTCAACCTCTCCTCCTCCGCCCCATCCTGTGTGGACCCAGAAGCAGTGTATGCTCAAATCCTGGCAGCCCCTAAACGTGTGCTCATCATTTTTGATGGTTTTGATGAATTGCGCAACTATGAAACTCTACTTCAAGCTCAGGAAAAAGACCTAACAGCTTCACTGCAAAAAGACAGCAAGGCAAAGACTTTCACAGTAAGGCAGTTGTATTCTGCCATTCTTCAAAGGGTCCTGCTTCCAGGCTGCACTCTTCTACTCTCCACCCGGCCACGGGGAACTGCCAGCCAGCTGCTCAGGCGTACAGACAGCCTTCTGGAGATGTGTGGGTTTACCCCAGCAAATGTGGAAACATATTTGTCCCAGTACTTCTCTGATCCTGGCCTCAGAGAATCAGCTTTGGAGAGTCTAAAAAGCATGAGCTACCTAAATCTCCTTTGCTGGAACCCCGGACTATGCCGGCTGGTGTGCTTGATTTTAGAGCAGTCTAGAAGTGTGGATGTCCTGCCAAGAACTTTAACTGGGCTCTGTCATCAGGTGCTGTGTTTAAAAATGGATAAAGACGGCAGGAGTACTCCCACACACACCGAAGCTCAAGCACAATCCATAAGAGACACTGAGACACAAATTTCAAATACCTCTCAGGCGAAGAAATGTTCGAAAAATAATCAGGGGAAGTCCAGAACGCAGGCACGCACTTCCTCTCGCACCCAAAGGGCAAAAAAGGCACAAGAACAGGAGGCGCAAGCAGACAAAGTGGATCAGGATCTCAGGAGCAGTGGCGGAGAAGCTGTAACGGAGGACTTTGACTTGTTGTCCCAGCTGAGCTCTTTAGCCTGGGAAGGGGTCAAAGCCAACTCTTCCATCCTTCCCACAGGACGGGACATATCTGGCAAAGTCAAGGCATTTGGTCTGAGAACAGGCCTCTTTCTCTCTCATCAGCTGAGAGCGAGTCCATGCCTCTCAAATAGTACCAAGGAGGAAGGAGAAAATGAGACAGAAGCTGGAGAGACAGAACAGAGGACTGAAAACAGTGAAAGGACCACCAATGATTTAACTGATCACCAAAATGACCAGATCCTCTTATGGGCCAACCCTTTCCTTCAGAGTTACATTGCAGGAGTACATCTGGCTTTGTCAAGGTAGAAATCAACCGTTTACAGATTCATCAAAAGCCAGTAGGGCTAAAATATCATAATATCCACTGTTTATATGCTGTTAGATTAAAAATGAAAGCCTTTCCACTTGCAGTCTATTTTCTCTTTCTCTTTCAGACTTTTAGAATCCCCCAATCTCCCATGACACATTTTCTCTTTCTCCTTCTCCAGGACTTTAACAGACCGGTCCTTTCTCCAGACCCTCCCTTTCCAGTCTGGAGGGAAAGGTCGTCGGCGACCTCAAAGGGAGGAACTTGAGCTCACTCAGCGATTTGCAGTTGGCCTCTTGTTCCACAATAGGACAGAACTGCAGCGATTCCACACGCATACAGAGACAGCCTTTAGAGATATGGTGGCTAACAAGCAGGGGTTGGTAACAAAACACCTGGAAGGGCTTTCTTACGCTGACCTTACTCCCTCCCAAATCTTGGAGGCATGCCACTACGTCTACGAGGCGAGTTTTACTCACAGTGATGGTGGCCGAGAAGCTGGCAGGACTCAGCTGGTGACACACCTAGCAGCAAATCTTCCAGAGTTCCTGACGTTTCATGGAGTTCAACTAAGCCCGCCAGATGTGTTCACTGTTCAGAAAGCACTTGAACAGGGGGGAACTGAAGGCAGACGTTTCTGTTTGGACCTGGAGGACTCTGGCATCCAGATCTGTGGACTTCGAGCTCTGGTTGGCCTCAACAACATCAACACATACAGGTAGTGCTTATATACAGCTCTAAACCCTACCCTGCTACAACTATCCCACAAACTGTGGCTGTCCAGTCATAGTTTACTTATCCTGTTTAAGCCTGTCCAGAGAACTAATTTGTAATCTTTTGTATTTCTTTATGTTTTTATGGCTCAATCCTCAGGATTTAAATGGTTAAAGGATAGTATTGGGAACTTTTTTGTGACTTGATAGTCGCTGATCTTTACCAGCACCAATAGCAGTGTTAAACACAGTGTTGTGGGTCCTCCAGGTCATGCATTGCTGACGCCATCACCCTCTGGGAGCTGCTGGAGCAGAGTGACGAAGAAAGTCTCCTCCAGAGGGCAGTGTCCAAGTTCACAATCCATCCTTTGAAAGCTAAACAGGTGTGTCATATAGAGCACCTGGAAAAGCTGGTGAACATACACATTCACAAGAGGCTATCAGACAGGTAATACACCACACACTTATGCACACACATTCAGATTTACACTGCAACATACTGGTTTGTGAAAACGTGTTATATTCACTTGTAGCTCCAGCGAGTCTCACTCCATCCTGTCTGAGGGAGTGCCAGCAGTTAAAGAGCTACACAAGCTGGAGTTTGAGTAAGTAGCTCAGATGTTTGATATCTGAATTTATTATGGTTGTCACTGTAAAGCTGGTGACGATAATGATGACACTGTTCCCTGTAGACTTGGTCCAGATAATGGTCCTCTGGTTCTTCCGAAGCTGTGGGATCTCCTGCCAGGGCTGCATAACCTACAGCACTTGGAGTAAGTATACAGCGCACTTTTTCTATTTGTATTACGCTTAAAGCATCGCTCTGTGTTTATGAGATGTTTCTAGTAACTGACAGCCTGATTCTCTCACCACCTTTAGCTTAGAGAACAGCAAGATCGGGGACAAAGGAGCAGAGAAGCTGGCCAGTGCTTTAGTCTCACTCCCTTCTTTGGAGATACTTAAGTGAGTATTTGTCATTGGTGGTATAAAGACACAATTAGTTGAGCTCCCATGACACCCCCCAAAATCATCACAGTCTAGCTTTTAACTTAGTTTTGATATGTGTGTTTAGTTGTGTGTGTTTTTTCTGGTTTCCAGTCTATCACAGAACTGCATAGGAGACGAGGGTGTGAAGAAGTTAGCAGCCACACTGAAGGACCTGCCTAATCTGCACTGTTTAAGGTAACATCTGCCTACAGAGGAACCTAAAAGTGGCACTTACTTTTGACCCACATAATTTCACTTCCCTCTTTATCTTGCTATTTTTTCCAGTGTCTACAGCAACATGATTTCTGATGAAGGGGCAGAGAGTTTAGCAGCTGTTCTCCCACACATGGCTTCCCTCACTGACCTTGAGTAAGACTTGACATTTTTATTTGGAACTGATGGCTAAGAATTAGGTTCTTATACATTTCAGTGTAAAAGGTTCTGTTTTAGCAAAGGTCTTCCCGTTTAAAAGACTGACAAATTCCACTTACACAGGCAGGGACTGGGTGTAGATGGGAACTGACCACAAGACAACTCATTTGTTTGACAGTTATTTTTCTACATAGTTTCACTTAGTTAATTTTTTATATACTTGTAAGGTCCTTTTTCGCTTGCTGTTTAGTTATGTTTTCACTCACAGTAACGCACCAGTGACTACTTAAAATTAGGAAGGGGTCTTTAGCTTGTGATGAAAGTGAGTCAGTCTAGCAAGCTTGGATATCAAGGTGCTTCCATAGACTGTACAGATGTATTGCAGTGAGACAAGTTACGAGTTTAGTGCCAAGTAATGTAAAAGTTACACTACAGCACAGCAAACATGACTGAGAGGTGCGGTTCAGTCATTTGAATTAGCTGACATGATGACAGCAGACAGGAGGCCCAGGTTCGCAGGTGATGCTCACCTGTCAGTCAAAGTGGCCACACCCCTAAGAATGTATCAATTTAATATGCTGTGAAAGCTTACTTGCCCCTTCCTGACTTCTTAGTTTTTTGCATATTTATCACACTTAAATAAATATGCAAAAACATATTTTGGTATAAGTCAGAGATAATCTGAGTAAATACAAAATGCAGTTTTTAAATGACAAAGCTGAGTTCAGTTTTACTACCCACGTTCAGGGCTGATTACTGGCAGACTTGTTGAATTACAAAGAACCTGTCTGATGAAGTGAAGCAGGCTAAGAGATCTCAAAAAGCAACATCATCCCACAATATAAAGCAACAATTTAGAAACCAAGTAATATGAAAAAGGTTATAACGTCATTTCTAAGGCTCTTGGACTCCACTGCTTGCTTCTGCTTCTTATCCACAGCTTTAGAAAACTTAGAACAGTGATGAAACTTTCCAAGACCACATGAGTGACTCATCCAAGAGGTCACAAGAACGACATCTAAAGTGCAGGCCTCGCTTCCCTCAGTTAAGGGCAGAGTTCATAATTCATCAAAAAGGAAGACAGTGGGCACAAAAAGCATCCATTGTAGAGCTCTGACTAAAGGCAGATGGATTTGGCTCGCGTTTGCCAAAACACATCTTGATGAGGTTTTGGGAAAATATTCTGCGGACTGACAAGAGAAAAGCTGAACTTTCTGGAAGGTTTGAGTCCCATTACATCTGCGTAAAACTGACAGAGCATTTCATTAAAAGAACATAACATGGTGGTGGTAGTGTGATGGTCTACTTTGCTGCTTCAGCACCTGGAAGACTTGCTGCAATTGATGGAACCATGAATTCGGCTCTCTACCAGATAGACCTGAGGGAGAGTGTCCAACCAGGAGTTCCTGGCCCTAAGTACATGCATCCTTTGGTTTTGCAGTAGGACGATGATCTGAAATACACTAGAAAGTACACCTTCGAATAGCACAAAAAAATAAAAAATAAAGATTTATTAGCAGCCTAGCCAGAAGAGAGAGGGGGCAGCGACAGTCACTGTTCTTTCCTATCACTGGGATTTCTTCTAGCACGGTATCACTCGCGACTTACTCCGGAGGGGGAGAGCTCTCAACTCTGCCCACTGCTTTGCTGTGTCTCACCTGCACTATTGTCTCACCGTGAGCAGCGCTAGGGCGGCGTCCTGCTGCCCTCCTCCGGTGTCCACTCCCTTGTCTCTGTCCTGCCAGGCCCTCTTATTTCCTCTGTGACCTCCCAGGTGTGTCCAATTAGTGATCAGGAGGGGGCTCAAGTCTCTCCGGGACAAGTGAACAAATACATACAATAAAAACATGCAATAAAACCATAAGAATAAAACACTGTACATTATTAAAAGATTGAAACTAATAAAACACAGCAACACATGCAAAATAAAAAACACTCAGTTAAACTTGTCCATTCCACCTCGTGACATATGAATAGTTTTTCCCTAATAAATCAAAATAAATCACTTAAAAACTGCATTTTATATTTATGTGGTATATCTTTGTCTTTGTACGGTGGTCCCAAAGCTGTTTTTATACCAGGTTGCAAAAATGTTTATTTCTGCGATGAAGCATTTTCAAACAGAAGTTCACTGGGAATTCAAGTGAAAAGCAAAGAGCACTTCCACATTTTTTGCTACTTCTGCTTTGGTTTTATTTTTAGCGTTCATGTATTCATATTATAGACAAAACATATTGCGATGTCTGGATTTGCGCTATAGGCTTTTTTCTGTTAAAACACATCTAACTTCTGTCTCACTTTTCTTTGACAGCGTAAAGTTTAACAAACTAACAGATGTCGGCGCACAGAGCTTAGGAGCCAGCCTAAGAAACTGTACAAAAGTTAAGACTTTAAGGTGAGGAGCTCTTTCATGTTACTTCATCACACATCTTTATTTTTTCCAATTTTTTATGGGTTTTTTTTTCTTACCCTGTTTCATCTCATTTCATCATCCCAGGATGTGGAACCAGTGCATCCCCTTCGGTGTGCTTGAGAGACTCATTCAGCAGGACAGCCGCATCCTATTGCACTAAAATGCAATACCTCTCTACAAGCATATGAACTGTTTTCATCATGCATCTCATGATGTATACTTAAATTGCACAATACATTTTCAAACGTGTGTGCTTGCAAGGAAAGGACACAAACAAATTATTATGTGAAACTTGAGATTGCACTACAACTGACGTACTTGCTGCTTGTTCTCTGCTGCTGGTTCTTCATAACATTCCACTATCTGCATTACAAAGTGTGTGTGTGTGTGTGTGTGTGTGTGTGTGTGTGTGTGTGTGTGTGTGTACTGTTTTTCAGTACTTTCAACTTAAAAAAGCACAATTGCACTTTTATAGTCACCCTTTGTTATTAAAGGTGGCTGTTTTTTTTTCTTTTTCTTTATAGTTGTCTGTCCAAGTTTTTGCCATTATCTGCCTTTATTCGTGCATTTGTGGTGCTGTGTGTGTGTGTGTGTGTGTGTGTGTGTGTGTGAGAGAGAGAGAGAGAGAGAGGGGGAGGATAACGGTGTTTTTCTGGCTATAAATTATACAGTACTGATTGTTGGTTACTTTTATAATAATAAAATGCTTTGACACTCACCCTACTACTATTTTTATAGTGTTTTCTTTCCACTGATGCCCCTGTGTTCACTGAATTCAAAGGGGTTTTTGAAAAAAATCCTTCTTTTCACTTCCTTCACTGCATGTTTCTGTTCTCCATTTCGATGCAAACTGACCTTTAAGAACGTCAGTCTCTGCGTGCGCACTCGACGAAGTGATAAAAAACAAAATTACATTTGTGAGATACTTCATTACTAATCTCACACGTGAAGCATGAATTGTTGGTAATGAAAGAACTGGGTCGAGATTGAATCTCAACAAATAGAAAGGGAAAATACTGGATTCACATTATGAATAGACCTGAAAGTAAGCAAATGTCCATCTACAGTTCCTGGCAGTACCGCTTCTCGGAGTCGAATCAAATAACAGGCCGTCATCTGGCAGTTATCACGCAGAGCGTACTCCCACCACGCTTTGCAAATTCTAACAAATCTGAACACTTAGCATTGTTGGGGATTTCCATCATCGAATTGTGGAGACTTCAAAGAATTCCCACAATTTGAAGCCACTGCTGCTGTTCTCTGTTGCACTCACTCCCTCTTGTGGTTAAAAAGCAATATGACATCACGCTGATGCACATGATTATTAATAAAACCCTCACACCTGCAGAAATACACAAGCTGATGGTTTAAAGAAAGAGGCTACAAGCTGGCATTCGCTCAAAGTTTATTAAATACACAATGGAAAATAAAACTCTACAGTTCATTTGAGCATGTGCATGTCTGCAAAGAAGCCGATGCGGTGGGACGACACAAGCACAGGTTGTATGTTTCCCGCGAGATGATGATGATGATGGTGGCCCTGAACAGGGTAGCATGCCTGGGAAACAGCATGGCCACTGACTTTTGTACAAAATTAGGAAATCTGTTACAGCTTCAGATGCTACTGTTTTCATACCAAAACTAAGAAGCACTGTTGTACTGACATTGGTCAATGAAAAGAAAGCCGCCTGCTAACATTGTTTACAGCATGAGACAGCGAGATTACACACTTCCTTAAATATTATCTCCTATTCACAGCCTTACCTCGTATTGATTCTGTTCCTGTTTGATTAAATTCCACATAAACGTATGGAATACACACAGTATTCATACTATATATTTTATTAGTATCCTGAGTTTTAGTGCCCTGTGGTCTAAATACTGTTTCCAAACACATGTTTTCCCTCCAAAAAAACTTAGCTATGGACATCTTGACAAAAACAACTACCAAAATATCACCAAGGCCTTAACCCACATAATAAACGATTTGGTATCAGGTATCAATGATCGGCTTTTTGTTAAACTCTGGTGCCAACTCTCTGAAAAACATTCTTAAATTACTTTGTTTTCATCCATGTTCTTGAATCACAGCAAGACTTTTTATTCCCTTTTTCCCTATTAGTTAATTACACAGTGTGGCTGTGGATTATTATCTCCCTATATTGAGTGCTGACGAGGGAAAATACCAGCACCAGCAATCTCGGTGAAAAGCTGCCTAGCAAAATATAGACAATTTATATTTACTTTCTCCCCATCCACAATTGGCCAAGCTCATGGATGAAATGGTTACCTGTGAACCATTTCATTTGTATAACTATGTAACTGATCCATTGCTTGAATCCAGTTTATTATTGCTGTTGAGAATATACACTTCATAAAAAGCAGCTCTAAATTTGTGACAGCACAAGCAGGAGAACACAAGGAATTAAACAGCTGGCTCAAAATCCTCTGAAGACGGTCAGCATAATGCATCTCGTCTCTCAGTAAATTGTTGTTGTTGTTTTTTTTAAAAAAAAAAAAAAGAATGAAGCCTTTCTTTAGAGGCTCCTTTTCAGACATTTGACAGGTTTGGCCAGCTGTGATCACAGTGGTCACCACTCCGCCTAATTACTGACAAACAAAGGGGTACAGCACTAAAGAAATACCTCTTTCTCGACACTTTAATACTCTGACTTGTGGTGAATGGCGTAGTGACAATATTAAAAAGTTTACGGCACTTTTATGTCCTACATCTTCCCCGCCTCAGTTCAGAGACAGTGTTATGCTTCACCAGTGCTTCCATAATCCTTAGCTGTGCTTCTGAGAGTAAGGGTGATGTTAGTGGACCCAAATCTCCGCGAGGATGTTCTTAAGAGAGAATTGGATTCTGTATTAGAGGATAAAACGGTGACTTAAGTTGTTCTGTGAGTGATTAAGTATTCATCATGCTTATTGGACATTGTTTTCCTGCACTTCACCAGTTCTACTGCCATATGTCACATTGTAGGACATCACACCGTGGCTGATGCGGCAAGTTTCAAACACATTTTGCTTTTAGAGTGAACTTCCAGTTCCTGGATAGATCCACATCCCTGGCAACATTAATTTTTCTTCCAAAGGGAACAGCTGTCTCTCTCCGTTCTCCTGCACCATGCTGTGCTTCCATTTTCGTTGTATCCAAAGCGAGGGTAGCAGAGGCCAGCGCTAACCTCTTGTGGTTGCTTGATATTCTGCTGGGAACACGCCTTCCCAAAGTGCTCTTTCCATCAAACAGTCACGGATCATAAGTCTGCAAGAGATGAATCCTCAACCTACCTGTGGACACAAAAAAAACATTTACCATCATAAAAAGGTAGAGCTTGATTTTTAAATTTGACTTTATAACAGATATACTGGCTATTAAAGTGTGCTGAACATATGGTGCTTACTTATTGACTATTACAATCTGGTGTTTGGAGAACTACACAATCTTTGCCTCTGTACACCACCACAGTGGATTTTAACAATCAAACAATCATGTGCAGACTTTCAGCTTTAAGTCAGGGATTGCACAAAAGTATTTAACAGTTTAGAAACTACAGCTGTTTTTATGCAGTCCTCCGTGTTCAGAGCTTCGATAGTAACTGGATTTTAAATTTTAAATGAAAGAACTGCTTGGATAAATATCTTTTGTCTAGAAGTCTTGAACCCATGGAAATCATCACCAAATGAACACTTGAAGAACTACTTTTCAGCCTATGTAAATGGGTGACTATGTATAAGAAGAGGCTGTAATTCCTAAAAAGTTAATGCAAAAGAAAAACTGACAGTCTGTACTTCAATCACAGTGTCCTGGTGTATGGAATCAAAATTGCAAAACTATGACTGTCTAAATACTTAAACGTTTGACTGCACTTGTGCCATTTGCTTACTTTTTGCCTGATGTGCCTCTCTGAACAAAAAGCTTAAGAAGCATCCACTTTGAGGCATTTTCCCAACAAACTGCTGACCTGGGAGCACCAGCCTGACCTCTTGATCCCAGCAACATCATTATCAAAATCTGATTATTCCGTTTTTTCCTTCCAGGACCGCCTTGTCACTCCAGATATCCCTCAAACACATCCAGCTCCGTGTCCGTGTCATAGGGAACAGAGGCCGGGTCGGACAGCACCCCGAGGTCCACCAGTGCCTGGTCCATATCCTCAGGCAGGAATACTATCCCCACATTCAGGACGATGTACTCCATCAGGAAGGCATAATAGAGGATCAGGACGTTGACAAAGAACAGGCCCAAATAAAACATATATGGGAGATCGTCCAGGAGCGATTCCACCGAATCTAGCTGGGCATAAATTTGGTGTGTCATAGAAAATAAAGAAAGCCACGGATAGGGATTCTTGTGTATGTGTGTGTGTGTGTGTGTGTGGCCTGAAGTTGTTGCTGTCAGCGTTAGAAGTCTGTGTGGGTAGCTGGGATTGGGGCATCCATTTCGGCCCGTCCTGGCCTGCAACGACGATTCAGAGGAAGCCCTCAATGTAGTAGCTTATCTGTACGGTCCAGAAGAAAACGACAGGAAATCATGCGGGCTAAACAACATAAAGTCCATAGCTAATTATAACCAGAGGAACACATTCAAATATCACAGCCAGTTAGCTCGACGCATTCTTGGCATTGACTCCGTGAGTTTGTTGAATTCACGCCATGCCAGCTGGTGGCTAGAGCTAAAAAAAAAATAAAATAAAATAAAAAAGTAGCATAGGAGTCGGTCTAAAAAATGCAAGAAAACTACTGCGGACTTGTTGTTTACACACCCGGACAGAAAGAGACGAACTATTCACAAAACACACGTCGAATTATTTATAGTTTATAATGTCCCGTCTTAACATTTCTGCCAACCGCATCAAAACAGTCCCAACCAGCAACCAACCAAAGCGTCGGCATTTGATTGGCCTTAGAGCTGTCAATCACCAAAACAGTTATGGTCGCGTGCTTTAACCATCATTGATAGCATGGGAAGTCATTGGTTGTAGTTTTTTCTCAGTTCTACTGTAAACCCTCTCGTAGGGAAAAGAACTACAACTCCCTTTGCCCACGCTATTACGTAATGACTCCGCAGTGGCTACCATCACCGCCTATCACCCCCTGTTTGCTAAGCAGCTAGCCGAACGGGAAAGTGGGTGTAATGGATAGATACGAACACTAACACTAGCAAAACAAGGCGCCCGGCAAAATTGCAGTCCCATTAAAACCGCAACCATGTTTGGCCGGTCACGGAGCTGGGTTGGAGGACAGGGAAAAGCGAAAAATATCCACTCCCTGGACCATTTGAAGTGAGTAGTTAGCATGAAATAAGCTAATGTTAGCCTAAGTGGTCGCTGGTTGAAAACGACAGTCGTTTTTTACCAGCGTTATATTTAGCCAAATATTTAGCAGTAGTGAATGTGTGTAAATGCATTTATTCAATCAAATTGTAATAAAGCAAGGATTACTGGATTTTTTTTATTATGTTTTGCGAGGTAAGTAAAATCTGATGTAGTCCTAGCAGACAAAAACCGAATTGACACTATAAATTAAGACGATAAATTAAGTGTTTAAATTAAATTTTAATCTGAATATCATTAATACACGAAGAACTGTATTTACCAATTTTGTAAAGCTTGCATGGAGGCTGAATTAAAAGAGCTCATGCTGGAAAACACTGGCTTTTACCAGAGTACGAAAACATGCATTCGTTTAACCCCAACAGGTGCATGACATTGAGGGGTGATTTCGATCAACCTGAATCAGGACATAAAATCCCGAGCCAGGGCTCTAGTGAGGCTAAATGAGGGAAACCTCTTGTGTGCACAAGTTTCTAGGTTAGTGGTTATTACACTGCACCAGCCCAGTAACAGCGCTACTGCATCTATCAATATTCCTTTGAAACGTTATTAGGTTTATCTAGCAGCTTTCTGCAATGTCACGCGATCAGTGCAATCTTTGTCCTGCTAGGTTTAGATACAGATATGTGAATGTTAATGACTTCAGTCAAATTTAAACAAATGGCTTTTGTCACCTCCTCTTTCACATTTTCACCTTATTTCTGTAACTCTCTCTATCAGGTATATGTACCACGTCTTGACAAAAAACACAACAGTAACAGATCACAACAGGAACCTTCTGGTGGAGACCATCCGCTCGATCACAGAGATCCTCATCTGGGGGGACCAGAATGACAGCTCTGTGTTTGAGTAAGTCCCAGTTCAAGTCTTAGTGTGCGATTCATCACTTTTAAATACAGATATGAAGGTGGTACTCTAATGTGGGAGTTAAAGTGACATCTTACTCTGCTATCAAAGTGATGATTTTAAACATTATCCAGTTTCTATGATGCAAAGTACTGAGGTGTTTACTTCTCTAAAATGAGAACCTAATATTAAACAAAGAATTAGTCTGAGATCATTTTTTTTAAAGGTGAAGTTTGCGGTCTGTAAGTGCAGAAAGTCAGTATATCGCTGCACATAAATTATGATGGTCTAACAGTGTTGAAATATTCTGGAAAGTAAAGTGAGAGTCAGCTGAGATGCATTTGGGTGTAGTGAGTAGAACAACTGCGATAAGAATAAGAATTACAGTACTGTGCAAAAGTCTTTAGCCAACACTCAGAGGTTGTTCAAGTGCACAGTGCTGTAAATTAAGAATACTGTATGAAAATGATAAATAAACACCTAACCATAATATTAGTAAGCAGGGTAATGTCTCTCTCTCTTTTTTTTTTTAAAGACATTGTCCATTTTATGATGGTTGTATGTTATTCAGTCAACTTGAATTAAAAAATTTTTTTTACCTGCTTGTGTCTTATGTCTGTGACCAGTTTCTTCCTGGAGAAGAACATGTTTGCCTTCTTCTTGAACATCCTCCGTCAGAAGTCTGGACGTTACGTGTGTGTCCAGCTCCTCCAGACCCTCAATATACTTTTTGAAAACATTAGCCATGAGACTTCCCTATGTAAGTAGTATTACATCATTTCACTCTCTGACTAATGCTGCTAATAGACTGACATTAGTTTATGTTAGGTAACTATTAATAGAACTGTTAACTCAGGGAAAAATAAAGAAGTCTAAGGGGGTCATTTCCACTTTTGTCTTTTACTCTTTTCCTGTTTTTTGCAACTGCCTACTGCTTACCTTGTAAAAACTGTAAAAGCAGTAAAAAGCACTGACGGTATAAAGTCTGTGAAAACTTTCTTTCATGTGACTATGTTTCTAGCTATTTAGTTTGTGTTGTTAGCTAACAAATCCACAGTTTATCCATACATTAATGTAACTATATGTACTTTAAATGTGTACAGTTAATAATTAAACCGCTAACCATTTCTAATAATATACAACTTTGTATTCACATTTTTAGCAAGCTGTTGTTTTTCACTTAGTTGTTTATCCGTTGTTTTCTGCTAACAATTTAACAGATTTTTATACCATTAATTAAATACTTGAAATTAACATAATCACAGCTAGCTTCTTGAACCCTTTATTCTCTTTTCAACCGTATAAACTTTAATCGTGTTTCCATTTTTTTTACCTTATGTTTTCTAGTACTACAGTTTATGTTCAGTTGTTAACAAACCAAGTCTCTACTTTGTACTTTAACTCTCTGTCTGTTAAGCAGTAAGTGGTTCTTCATTGTTTGGCTAACTGCACTGAAATGGGATAATCCACCTGTTAGCTGCAATATTCAGGTTTATAAAGCACTTTGTAAATGAGCTATGTGTGAAGGAGAATCTGTTTTTCTCAGGTGACAGGTGGTTTACTGGACCAGCAAGCTGGAGTCAAAAACCCAAGTCAATGAGGCCTGTTTTATACAATAAAATAGTCTCTCTTTTCCCAAGCACACCTAAACAGTTTATAACATAACAGGTTACCACATGGTCAAACATAACAAAGTTTCTTACTAACGCAGGAAAAATAGGTTGATGTATGCAATGGACAAAAAAAACTATATTATTTTATTTCATAAAATAGTGCTGATTGCACTTGGCGAACATCTGATTTGCGAGTTGATCACGCGGCTCAGTGCATTCTGTATAAGAGCTTGTCGAGCTGGTGATTGAAACAGACTGTCCTTCACGCTGGTTTCAAGTGCTTTGCAAACCCGAATATTACAGCTAATACATGGCAGTGAGGGGCAGTACAACAGTGATCCCCTTAGACTGATTTTTAAGTTTTAGTCTCCTTATATTCCACTGAGTTATCGGTTCTAACGGTGGTTAGGTAACATAAGCTAATGTAAGTCTGTAACTGGCACAAGATGGCACTAAACAAGTTCTAAAAACTTTAACTTTCAGCACTTATTTCTTAAATCCAACTTCACGGACAGTTTTAAATCTGTTACTGGGGAACCAAAATCTTAGTAGATTATATACTGTCCATTTCACAATGGGTTGTTATAAACATAAACTAAAGTTGGTATTTCAGCAAGGTGTTGCAGTCACCACAAGAGCTTTACCTCACCTTTGCTCCAATAACAGTGAAAGAAAACCTAAGGTAGTGAAATGAATCAGTCCACCTTCAGCTTTTAACACTGTGTCATTTTCTGTAAATGCTGAGCTATTAGATAAATTGCATGACAATCTGGAGGCTTAATAAAAGCCATCTCTTCTCTGTACCCTAAACGTGTCGCCTCCCTTTCTCATTACAGATTATCTCTTATCAAACAACCACGTCAACTCCATTATTGTCCACAAGTTTGACTTCTCGGATGAGGAGATCATGGCTTATTATATCTCCTTCCTTAAGACCCTGTCACTCAAACTTAACAACCACACCGTGCACTTCTTCTATAATGAGGTAAGGCTACGGGGGGGAGAAGGGATGGTGTGAGAGAGGAAAAAGACAGGCTAACAAAACATGAAGAACCTTCTGCTCAGTGTCTGCATATCTTTATGAGAGATACGAGGGAGGGAAGGAAGTGGTGAAACATAAGACACTAAGGATGGAAGCAGTGTGCAATGAAGCAAATTTGTAATATCAGCCAACTGTCTGAAACTGCAAATGATAAAACTGGAATTTTTTTTACCCCTCAGTAAGTAATTTTAAGGAATACATATAATACTTTATCTAATTTACTACACACATGCACTTATTTTAATATGCAATTATATACAAATAGTGCTTGGGGGACAGTTGTGCAAACTTCAGTTCACCTCCTTATTGTTAACTTTGTCATTACATTTTGCCACTTTTCAAACTCTCTTAGCAACCCACTGACAAATCAACTCAAAAGGAATTGTAGTACTGACTTCCTGTTGCCCTGCTGTAGGCATACTTTTCATTGTGTGAACTCTGTTCAGTGAGGGGCAGAGAGTAGCATGCAGCTGCACCAGCAGGCCGAGCAGGCTGTTTCCACATGTGCAGTGTTGTTTTTGTGGTTTAATGAGGAAGCTGTAGACTGCACAGGAAAAAATAAGGCATCTGAGTGGTTATTTTGTGTGTGTATATAATCACAATTACTGCACAACACTTGAACTTGTGGCTGTGTTGATTTTGTTATAAATTCACAATCCTTAGAAATGAAATGCCTTCAATTAAACAAATAAAAACACTTAAAGTAAGTTTCAGTCTGGAACCGTATTTGTCACATGCATTTTCTGCCAGTAAAGCTTATCAGTGTGCTTATCCCAACAGGCAGATTAGCAGCAGAACATAGAAACAGAGCTTCTGCAAATCAGCAGCACATTTTCTCTGTCAAAATACTGCACACAGCAAATAACTGAATTTTTAGAACGTGGCACGGACACATTATTTCTTGGGCTTGTTTCTAAATCTATTTTTCTATATGATACATATTGTGTGTTTGTGTGTCATTTGTTTGCAAATGAGGTTTTAGATTGTTGCCAAGAACTCTGACCACACTATTCATTTGTGATGTTGCTAACCTCTGATGTTTCAGTGATATCTATCGTCTTTCCCTTGGCCTCTTTGTGCTGGGGAAAGTTATTGGTGTACTGTTGATGGTAGCGTTACCCCTGAAGCCAAAACCAGACCTGTTGTGTAGATCTGAGAACATTTATGTCTTTTTAAGTTAACTATTACATTTTTGTTTTAATTTGTGTGTTAACAAATATCTAGTGTTAATAACCAACTTGACACATTGTTGGTCTAAAGTCAAATATATTTTTTTATTCTAAAAATAATTAAAACCTTTTTTAAGCAGTTTATATTATTATATGTTATATAAATATTTTAAATTAATCTATTAGTTTGATTATCATTATTATTCATATTTTGGAGTCTTAGCTATAGTTTATTCTCCTGCAGATGGTGCCGTTTGATAACTGCTCAGCTTTCCTCCTTCTCAGAACTACACAAGTCACATTTTTAAAACTATTGCAAAAAGTTGGTTTGGGTTTGGTGTCAGGCTCAGAACTCCTCATTTGCTGTGATTCTGGGTGACTGTTTAAATGCTTGACTCGCAGCTATGACTGCCTGGAGGTCACAGCAACTGAGGAATGGTCGGGTGGACAATCGGGCACTGGCACAGAGAGAGATAACAGTAGTATCCAGAGTTATCAGGTTGTTGTGCAGAATTGCTAAATGGAGCGTGCTGGTATGTTGAGACGTGTTGAGCTTCTAAAATCTTATTATGGTTAGAAGAAGAAGTCCCTGCTGTTAAGCTCATTATGCTCAGAATTAAGTACATTGGTTTGTTCAAATTTCTTGTTGGAACTGGTATGCCAATACTAGAATTTTATAGTTAAAAGATGAAAACTTGAAAAGTTAATGGCAAAACAAACAACACTGCACAAGATTATTATGAGTTATTATGAGTCTAGCAGTACGTGAGGTGGTCCAGGGGGATATACTACGAGGGACGTTTGACACAGCTGGGCTTTCTTTAGCTTAGCTGGCTTGATTGGTATCACAACGGTGGTTATAAGGTCTCTGTTAAGTTGGGTTCTCTAGTCAAGGCTCTGTGCACGTTCATATAAAAAGGAGCATTCCACAGGTCATGTGACCCTTTCTTCACACGCGAGTGCCACCTCTTCCAATCAGACATCGTCAAAGTAAAGAAAAATAAAAACCTTTCAACGGTGTTGCAAAAGGCCAAGAAATTAATGCTGAAGAAAATCATTAATCTGAAGAGCACACATAGCAATAAAATAACAGTTTAATTTTAATTGTATCACTGAGTGCACTCTCTGCTGTGTTGTTTATTTGTAAGTTGACAGCTGCACATTAGAGCTTTGAAACTTTAAGCTATAATAGTATCCAGTTTAAACGTTACTGTCAGACTGCTTAATAAAGGAGACATAGAAATCGCTTTAGATTGTCAGCGCGTAAAAGTCAAATCCATTAGAATTTGAATGTGTGTACTGTGTTCTAGTAGCTCCAATTCCAGCTGTTACTAAGCAGCAGATTAGAATCAAGGATACTAAGATTTAAAAAATATTTTCCGAACCACCAAATTTATGCAAATTGGTTTTAGTGATTTTCAGCTTAACAGTTTGCATATATGAAACTGCAGCAGACAATCTATAAAAAAGAGTGGTTCTTCCAGCCAGTTTAAAACGAAACTCTACAGTGATTCAGCCAGTGGGAAAGAGAGCCACTTGCATGATACAGAAAGCTCTTGATTTTAGAATCAACATAGCTCACTAACTTACTAATCTAGCTTTGTAGTGGACCCCTCTGAATCTCACAAAACAGTGTTTTGTATTTTTTTTAAGTATTTTCTCATTAAAACAACAGTAATGTTATAAGATTACTGCTCCTGTTAAGTTTTAACCTTCAAAATTCAGCACTCTTGTCTCCTTTAGCAGCCTTCTATCTCTCTCTGTGGTCATTTGCATCCTGAACAAAATGGTGCAGTGCCTTGTCTTGCTCACCAGCGCCCACTCTCTGTCTCCCACACACAGCACACTAATGACTTTGCCCTGTACACCGAGGCCATTAAGTTTTTCAACCACCCTGAAAGCATGGTCCGCATCGCAGTCCGAACCATCACACTCAACGTCTACAAAGGTGAGTGCCGTGAATACGCACGTGCACACGCTGCTTACATCCACACACTCTCACGGGATGCTGGGACCGCCTTTCTCTGTTCTTCCCTCTTCTTGCTGCTGCTTCTGGTGCATGAGCATGACTGACAGGTAACACTGTAACAAATACACACTAAAAAGCAGTCTGGCAAATTTTCTTTCTTTTAATGTTTTGTTGCTTATTTAGGGTCAACATGCAACCCCAGTTGCAAATAATTTGGGACAATGACTAAAATTTTGGTAACACTGAAAGCATTGATTTGCAGATCTCATAAACCAATAATTATATTCTAACGCTAATGGCAGCAACATGTTTCAAAATGTGGGGCATCTGTATCATATCTGTTCAAATTTGGATTCTTCTTTGCGTGATAGAACTTTAACCCACGTTTTTGGATGGCACTGTGAACTGTGCTCACACACAGTGACTTTTGGAAGCATTCCTGAGGCCAGAATTATGCCTGTTTTTAATAGAGCACCGACTGAGAGCCCGGAGATCACGGGCATCGAATTCAGAGTTTTGGCCTTGGCGCTCACACACAAAGATTTCTCCAGATTTTCTGAATCTTCTGATATTAAGTGCTGTAGATCAGCGGTCCCCAACCTTTTTTGCGCCACGGACCGGTTTATGCCCGACAATATTTTCACAGACCGGTCTTTAAGGTGTCGCGGATAAATACAACAAAATAAAACTAGTACCGGTACTGAAAAAAATAAGATTTATTCATAACACACGTGAAAAGACCCAGGAAAACCGAGTTAACGATAAAAACGATAACAAAACAACGCTGAAAACCGATAAAAACCCTGAAAACCATAAATTTCTCACCTAAGCCTCAACTCTCGCGGCCCGGTACCAAACGACTCACAGACCGGTACCGGTCCGAGGCCTGGGGGTTGAGGACCACTGCTGTAGATGGTGAAATATTTAAAGACTAATGTTCCATTGAGGAACATTGAAATTGTTCAAAAATTTATTAACAAGGGTTTTTTTTATTTTGTTTTGCTTTTTTCTTGTGCACATTATTGCATCTGCACATTTTTAATTCTAAACTGTTGCTGATTAACCTAATTAGTTGCAAAATGTTCTTCCAACTGTTTCTTTGTAGCACCAATTACTCTACCAGCTTCTTACCTCCCCCCTCTTCAAACGTTTTTGATATCAGTTCCTGCCATCAAATTAAACATTATTCAGTGCTTTTCATGAGAGTTAAACTTTTCGGTTTTAGTGTTCGGGTTGAATCTGTCTTCTACTGTGAATAAAATAAGATTGGATTTATAAGATTTGCAAATCACTGCATTCTGTTTTTATTTACGTTTTGCTGGATATCTTCCTGGTTATACGCATTAGCCTTTTTAGGAGAATTATTCATTACAAGATTTTGTCCAAGCGATGTTGTTATTTATAACCATGACATGCATTTACTTTTTATAGAATTCTAACTGGATATGATAATATGAATATTAGAACTTTTTATCCACACTTGCAAACTAAAACTATTTATTCTTAACGTTTTTAAGATTCTCGTGTTATTCTTTATAGTCCCTGGAAAGCTAATTGAATGCTTTTACACTTAAGATTTCATTAAAAGTAAACAAGAAACATTTTGATGTAAAAATTTAAATTAGACAAAATAGCAGACTTGTTGTAGTTTTTTTGTTTTTGTTTTTTTGGTTCTAATAAAATTACCTGAGGTTTCAACACACAGGGTTAAAGTTCACAATAAGTCGTGGTAGAATAAACGTTACAATCACCATACTGTAAAGAGACTCTTCACACAGTCCAGCACCATGCACAGTTAGGTGTTGAAATCCCTTCACCTGTAGCTCTGTCATGCGGGGGGCTGCAGGTCTTTCAGAAAGACTACAGAAAGCAGTAGCAGTCTGAACATCGACACCTTTTCAGCAGCTTTTTCAGCAGCAGTGTTTCTCCTTCCTGCCGTCAATGTGCGATCCTTGTGCGTCCAAGCTGTCTGCATTTCATTGCAGGGGAAGCTGGTATTGCCTTGTATGGTTTTGGCTTCTCTGTACATGTCATGCTTATTGTCACCTTAAATGAAACAGCTGCTCAGTGTAAAGGCTTTAAAGTCTCACAAGCTGTTGCTTTGTGTCCGTATCTGTCCGTCTCGTCCCGCATGTACCACTTTGTTCTGTACAACATGGCTTTCTTCCGCCGTCCATAACATCCTGATTCTAACTCCCAAAGGTACAACTTTTTTGAACAATATAAGAACAAAAGTCATTTATAAATCAATGTAGTATTAAAGGGGATGTGTCATTGCTAAACTGACCACGGGCTATGCTTTAATAAGGAATCTTTAAAAGCATCATTTTAATGTAGCAACTCTGACTTCAAGTCTGTGAGATTGTCATGGGACCACCCACAACATCTGAATTTTAGACTGCCTACTACACTTGTGCATAATAATAATTTAATTGTGGAAAACCCTTTGCTGATTTAATAGTTGTAATTAGTTGGATTTTTAGAGTATCACAACACTAAAAATATTGCAGTGAAGGTTACTTCGTATTGATGCTCCTTAATGATTCCTTAGGACATGCCTTGCAACAGATGGCCACCTGAAAAAGGATTTAATTCAGAACCCAAAGCATTTAGTCATTGCGTAGAATCAAGTTTTCTTATTGCGCTGATTTTTCAAGTAATGTAACTGTTCTTTTTGGGGGTGGGGGCTGCTTGTTTCAGTGTCTGCTGTTCACATAATCCTCCGTAAAATCCCAAAACAAGTTTTAAATATGTACATTACATATGCAACTCCTTTTCCAGGTGTGCCCTTGCTATTTTTTAATAAATGTTTGTGAGGTCGTTCCCAGCCTCCACCCCTCCACAGCCGCCCCTTTACTCACATTGAACCTGTGTCTGTTCCCCCCCCCCCCCCCCCCCCCCTCCTTTATCAACAACCACTCTTCCTCTTTTGTCTCTCCCCTCCCTCTTCCTCCTCTTTCTGCGCGTCCCATCTGCCTAACTCCAGTTTCATGTAAGTTGGTTCCATTCATTCAGTCTTTTTCTCAGGGCTCGGTATCCTGTTCAGTTTCTTTACAGTTACTCTTCTTCATGTGTTGAATGATGTCAAGACACCTCAGCTCTATAGTGTTAACTTAGTCTGGGGGTTTTGGGGGGAGCTTTAATGTGAATTGTTACCCTGCCCTGCTTGCTCCTAATGGTGTATTTGTTCTAAATGTATGGAGTATTAGCATAATTCTTTTCAATCATTCTGTATCATCCACTTCATTCATGCAGTAAAAAACAGTCTCATTTTGTTTCTTGGGTTTGTTGTTCCAACGACCTAATTTTCAGCTAAGCCCCACATGTTGGTTTTTATTTTGGTGATGGGCTCAACAGTTTTGATCACTGTGGTTATTTAGTCAGTGTCTCCCTATCCATTGTGTAATTCATGAATTTAATTTGGCTGCTCATGCATTACTTGTCTCAATTTGACCTGTCTGGACTGGAAGTATAATAACCATGTGGTTTTATTTGCATTTTGATTTTCCATGAAAAAGTGTTACTATAATTCGACTGGTGGTGTTTACTACAGGATGTTGCTTTTGTCATTCACCTAAGTCAACACTTAAAGAACATTTACTTCTGTGTTTCTTTTGATTGTCTGTTTTCCCCTGAAAAACCCTTGTATGTTAAAGTTCAAATTAAATTAACAAAAACAAAAAACAAAAAAAAGTCTATTATTGGAGGAGTTCAGTGTAACTGTGCTTGTTAACGTTCTGCAGTTAGACCCATAAGCACCAGAAACCATATTGACTTGACCAGATTTTTTTTAAACAAGTTTTTTTCTCTAAATAAGCAGACCTGCAGAACTTTGATTGCATTGTCAGGTTTTAAAAAAACATTTTCACCTTCCAGTTAACTGTGAACAAATTCACTTTGTTCTGTGTATATTTGCCCCAAATAAAATCTGCGCTCTAACACTGAAAGGCTCGCAATATAATAGAAATAAAAATTATTACAGCAATAGGACAGATAGTTTCTTATTTTCTAGTATTCTTCCCCAAGACATGGCTAAGCCTCAATCTAATCTGACTGCAGGCAGTGCAGTGGTTAAAGACTGACCGATTTATCAATAAAAGTTATTTGATGATCCAGAAGTATCAGCATTTTTAATGACCAATAAATGTAATGTTTAAGTAGTAATGACAGAGGAGAAATACTTTTCAGGCATGCTTTCAGCATTGATGTTGCATAGTTTGGCCACCAGAGGGCACTCTGCACCTGCCTCTTGACAAAACACGTGAACAAATGATCCAAGTAGAATGTTAACAACTTAAATGATTCTTTACTAATAACAGATGTTTAGGAAACTTTTTCTGTTTTGTTTGCCTGGAAGAAATAAAATATCAGCAAATATCAGTGTCAATATTAGCCTTAAAAATATCGGTCAAATTCTAATTGTGGCTAATAATCCTGGAGCTGCCTTTCTCTAAGCAGATGTTAGGAGCAAGCCGAAGAGGTCAGGCCCATCCTTCAAAGCTTTTTTTATCCTTCTTTAAATTTGCAGGCCTCAGTTGAATAGCATAACTTAAAGCAGGAAATCAGACTGTGCACCCATTTGATGAACACTCATTCCACCAATACAGTGGTAATCCCAACATATGTAAACACACCTAATGTGTGAAAACTGCTCTTACCTAAACTGGCCACCTCTCAAGAGGGTGCATCTGGAAAGCTCAGGCCACAAGCTTGGGTTAAACAGAGCAAAAACTGATTGGCAAAGCATTTTATTCTTGACTAATTAACATATAAAATGGAAATTCATCTGGCCTTATTGATAGTGGATTGACAATTTGTGTCCTTATTTTGACCCTTTGGGTATTTTTTTTTAAATAATTACTTTTATTTTATTTTAATATGCTTTTAAATGTGTATAATTATCTGGTTATATTCTGGTATTCCTCGAGGATCACATGTTTTGTGTACACATGAATGAGTCTTTGTATTTGTGGAACTGACCTTGATAATAACTCTCCATGCCTCTACTCTCTCTAGTGGACAACCAGCACATGCTGCACTACATTCGAGATAAGACCGCGGTCCCATATTTCAGTAACTTGGTCTGGTTTATCGGCAGCCACGTCATCGAACTGGACAAGTGTGTACAGACGGATGAAGAGTAAGTGTTTTTCTCACTGTAGCCTCTAGATGTCAGCAGTGTCCTTGTTTGAAGCCTTGATCTGGCTCATGCTTATTATTCTATGTTATATATATTTATTTATTTTCTGTCTGTCTTAGACATAAAAACAGGGGGAAGCTAAGTGACCTGGTAGCAGAGCACCTTGACCACCTCCACTACCTAAACGATATCCTCATCATCAACTGTGAATTCCTTAATGACGTTTTAACCGACCACCTCCTCAACCGTCTCTTTCTGCCACTCTATGTTTACTCTTTGGTCAGTCCTGAGACGGTACGTTACTCTGGAGTGCATTTCTGAATACATCTGGTTAGACTGATGTTCACAGGTTCAAAGTTGAAGTGTGTGTTGTGTTAAAGTGGTTTCCTCCTTTCATTTCACACATGCAGTGTAGTACGGTTCTGTTCCTAAGCTAATTATCAAGTTGAAAAATTAAAAAGTTGAAAAATGTTCAGTTTGCAGTAGTAGTTTTTTTTTCTTAGCTTGATTAATGACTAACCAGTGGTTTTGCTTGATCACCTCAGAAAAGCTATGAGTTAGAAGTTACGGTTAGGTTAGGTATTTGCCAGTTTGTGCAGGTGGTGCTGTGTGGGTGACATAGAGGTTACCACTAGGTTTTGAGTTCAAACCATTCAGGGGCCTTTCCATGTGGAGTTTGCATGGTCTTCTGTGCCTGCATATGATTTGGTAAAATCTTAAATTACATAGAACATAGAAAGTATCCCATATGTGTGGTGTAAAGTGCTTCGATTGGTCAGTAAGCCTTTTAATACTCTCTCCCTCTATCCCAATAACACTATATATCATTATAATGCATTTTCTATAAATTCAGTGAATAGTTATGTAATCACCGTATGAAAAGTACTATTTCTTTTTTTACATTTAAAGTAAATAATCAAAAATGAAATAAATATTTTTTATTTTTTATTTTTTATTCCCATTTATTCTATTTATCCCCTTTGTATATTTTATTTATATTTGTCTCTGTATTTATATATGTGTGTGTGTGTGTGTGTGTGTGTGTGTATATATATATATATATATATATATATATATATATATATATATATATATATATATATATATATATATATATATATATATATATATATATATATATATATATATATATATATATATATATATATATAACAATTCTGTAACTGTAACTTCGGTCGTTGCTGTGCTTTTTGGAAGTCGAATTTCCCAGAGGAACCCACCCGAGGGATTAATAAAGTTCTATCTTATCTTAAATATGGGCCTTATGTGGCATTATCCCGTAGTGCAGGGGTGGGGAACTCCAGGCCTCAAGGGCCGGTGTCCTGCAGGTTTTAGATGTGTCCTTGATCCAACACAGCTAATTTAAATGGATAGATTACCTCCTCAACATGTCTTGAAGTTTTGCAAAGTCCTGGTAAACAACTAATCATCTGATTCAAGTGTGTTGACCCAAGGTGATACCTAAAACCTGCAGGACATCGGCCCTTGAGCCCTGGAGTTCCCCACCCCTTCCAGATTTACACACTAGATGACCACACACAACTTCACTCTTCACTCTGGCTATCATTACTGCTCCTGTATGGTTGTCGGGAAACTTGACTCAAATGCAGAGTGTCCTAGCACACTGTTAAGTTCATTCAGAGACGTGTTGTTCTGTTCTTCCACATATCTTTTGCATAGTATGCTGCATTGCAGACACTCCTAATATAAATGAGGCACCTCGGCTTGTGTGAAGTGTTTTCAGCTGGGCATCGTATACCTGGGGTCGAGTGTTTTGACCAATGCATGAAACCATATATATTTATGAATGCAAGTTGTAATGACTAGTTATCTTGATCTTTATTATATGGTGTGCCACAGAGAAAGCCTATTCTAACATTTAAATGTAAAGTTTAGTTCGAGCACCTGACAGCTAATTTTTGCTTCTCATTCATAAACTCTGCATACTATTTTACACCGTGGTGACTATTGCAAATCGTCATATAAAGCAATGAAAAAATATTGCAACATGTTTTGCAACAGCACAATGTTTCATCATCCAGTGTGTTGTGTCATATCACACAGCCCTAACATATCTATAAAAAAACAAAGGTGAGCTGAAAAGATTATATTCCAGGTGAAAGCGTAATTATTATGAGTTATAAATGCAGATAGTTGAACATTAGACAGTTAAAACACTGTTTAAATCAAATTTTCTTTTGACATGATAAATGTTTGCAATATGGGTCATGACTGTTATATTCGTACTACTAAATGATTATCACACACATTATGTTCTTGTTGTTATTATATATCACCTTAAATCTTCTTGTTTCTTTCTCTCTCTTTAGTCTGAAGAGCGGAAGATCAACCCTCAAGTGTCCCTTTATCTGTTGTCTCAAGTAAGTTACACACACACCTGCCTGCCTGCTGACACTCTTGTGAGTGTAATCTTGCTGTGGCTGCTTAATCCGGTGGTGTATTGTCATACAGTCAAGCTGCTCTTTGTAAAGCCTTTTCTACTAGCTTTATTATGTGAATAATGGAAATAAAACTTTACTTTATGCTGCATTAGTTATTACTTACACCTTATTATTACTTGCTTTAACCAACTTTTACCTCCTGGACTGTCTTAGTTCTGCATGGAATACATTCAACAAAAGTCCTGGAAATATTCCTGAGATTTTGATCCATATTGACATGACAGCATTACAGGTGCTACACATCTATGATATGAATCTCCCGTTCCACCACATTCCAAAGTTGCTCTGCTGGATTGAGATCTTGTGACTGTGGAGGCCTTTTGAGTGCATTGAACTCATAGTTATGGTCAACAAACCTGCTTAAGATTATATGAGCTTTTTGACATGGTGCGTTGTCCTTCTGGACACAGCCATCAGAAGATGGGTGCACTATAGTCATAAAGTATCAGCAAGAATACTCTGGGAGTGTGCACGAAAATTTCTCCCGCACCAGAACTACCAGGAGCCTGAATTGCTGATACAAGGCAGGATGGATTCATGGAGAAACTCATCAGACCAGATGATATTTTTCCAATATTATGTTGTCCAGTTTTGTTGAACCTATGCTCCAAATTGTAGGCTCAGTTTTCTGAGTTTTCAACAAGTGGTTATTTGAGTTACTGTTATCGAAGTTATCGAAGCAGTCTGGCCACGCTCCTATGACCTCTGACATCATCAACAAAGCAGTTTCTCCCAGAGAACTGCTGCTCACTGGATATTTTTGTTTTTAGAGATTATTCTCTGTAAACTCTAAAGATGTTTGTGTGGGAAAATCCCAGCAGATCAGCAGTTTTGGAAATGGTCAGACCAGCCAGTCTGGCGCCAACAGCCACGTTCAGAGTAGCTTAACTCACCCCTTTCCCCTATTTTGATGCTTGGTTTGAATTCCTTGCTCATGTTTACATGAATTCCTGCCAGGTATTTGCATTAACACACACTTAATAAAGTGGCCATTGACTGTAAATCGTGTTAACTAAAGGGAGCCAGTTATATTTGTGTAATTTGCAATGCTTACATGTTGGTGCAGATGATCATGTCTAAATGAATTTTTAACAGTATAATTTATTTTCTAATCAGCTCTAGTGGCCCAGAAACTGATTTTACTTATTTTGTGTTTATGTTCTTGTTTTTCAGGTGTTTCTAATCATCCACTATCAGCCACTGGTCAATGCCCTTGCAGATGTTATTTTCAACGGAGATCTGTCTGTATTCACCACACCGACAGATATTCACAGCACGCAAAAGAGCACGGTAACACACACACACACTTTGACTGTATATGTTAATGTACTGTAAACTGTACTGTACTGTAACAGGTAAAACTGTGAGTGAGTACAGCATACAAACAAGAAATGTGCACACTCACACCTACGAAGCAACCGCATGGACACATACACAACACACACACACAGTTGTGTTCCAGAAGTGTGCGTAGGTGGTTATGAGATCGAAGGGTCATGGTTTTCTCCATGATTCACCCACATCAAGGCAGCAATATGCAAATTACTTGACTTTTCTTTTTCTTCCCTTTCCATTTTTTGAACACTCCTGATTCCTGTCGTGCTCTCGGTCTTCCTGCCACGGCGTTGGATAGCAGCATTCGGTTTCCTTTTACTGCTCCGTGCCCTTTAATTTCCATCTGCATATTCTTGTAATTTCCCTCTTCTTTTCTGCCACCGTTTTAATCTTCCCCTTTCATCACCTAATGTTCCCCATCCAGTTCCCCTCACCTCTCATTTTCTACTCTTGATTCAGTTTCTCTTCCTTCATCGCCCCGCCCCTGCTTCTTACATTTTTTTTTTGACCATCTGCTTTTAAAGCCAGGTGGGTGTGCCGAGGTAGTGAGCGTTTCTGAGAACCCTTGTGGTTATTCTCTGTGCTGAGTGTGTGTGTCTGTGCGTGCGCGCGCAAGAGCTCTCTGGCTGTTGTAAGAAACGGCCTACCTTTTCAGTGAATATAACTAGAGGCGTGATGTCTTCACAGCTTTGGTGTACCACAACAGGAGGCAGCCAGACCCAAATACGTACCTGCCAGATATTCATTCAAGATCACTTTCCCTGTTTATATATTTTTCTCTTAAGTAAAATCAAGTAGATTAACAAATCATATTTGTTGTGTTTATCCATGAGTTACTGTTTTCTTTTTTTACCGGGGGTAATTTATTTATTTTTTCCGTTCCACTAGGCAACACAAATTTGCGTTTGCACATTAATTATTCTTTTTCTGACTGATTGACATTGATAAGATGGATACCGGTGCAGGTTGTGTGATTTACTGGCATTTACCCTGCAGCAGTGTATTTGGCATTTTGTTCTGGTGCATGTAAAAACGCTAATGAGCACATTAGTGCAGCGAACAAGTGTTATGCATGCCACACATTTGTGTGACATCACCATGGTTAATTGAGGAAGTTCTACTAACTATTCCTAAAGATGCCAAGTAGATACTCAGAAGTTGCACTCGTATCTGCTAAATCACATGTACCGTGTTATAGATTGATTTATTGTAGATAAAACAGCAGACATATGAGGTATGGGCTCTGTTTTTGCGCAGGTGGTCAAATGGCACCTCCTGTTCGTCTTTGATGTGGCAGGAAATTAGGTCACATGATGGAACACTGACAGAGCTGGCTCACCTAACCCAGATCTCTTTCCTGGAAGAAGTGTTTTCTCTCTCTTTCTCTCACACTTTTGTAGATGTGTTTACTTGCAAGTGCACCAGTTAGATACATGTTTTTGATATTTGCATGCATGTGGCAGTATTTTTTTTTTTTTTTTGCGTAACGTAAGTTCGTGCAGTTCGTTTACTGTGCAGGAAAATTGGGTTTATCTTTTGACCTGCAAATGGCACCCTACTTTCAAGCGGGTGTGTGTTTGTAGATATGTCGTGCATGCTCCCTGACCTCCAGTAATTTCTCAGCATTGGTTTAGACTGCGAGTGGTTTACCAGAATATAGTCAGCTAGCAGGTGTGACACGCACACACACATACATGCACACACACACACACACACACACACACACACTGATACTGGTTTGTGGTTTGTCTCTGACAAAATACACACTGTGTTTTTAGCAGTAACTACAATGTAATCCTACCAGTAACACACAGTGTATGTGAGTATTTTTAAAGCATGGGAAAAAAAACCTAATAACTAAGGTTTTCTGAATTTTAAATTAAAAAGCGTGAAATAAAATAATAGTGGCAACATGTTTAAGACTTTAATTGTTACAAGAATACCTTTGTGTCATAAGAAATTAATAAAAAAGAAAGAAAAGATGGAGGAGAAAGGGCCAAAGCGAGGGTTTTAAATGATGTATATAAATATGCAGCTTTTTGCTGTGATTCATCCACAATACCTTCACCAGAGGTTGATGGAGAGAAACTGATACTGGGTTTATCCTAGGCACACATTTGAATAAGGAGGATGGTTTCAGACACCTGCTCGTATGTAAGTGCATGTATGTTTTGACGTGGTCACGTGCTCATGTTTGTGTTTGGTGGTTTGTGTTAGCACAAGAACTTCAGTGAAATCAGGCCACCCAGTTTCAGTGTGAGATACAGAGTTTTCTTCCTCTCGGTGTAAGAGCAGGTGAATCTTTTCACGAAATGAAACCAGAGAGAAAGGATTATCTTGGAATTCAGTCCTGTTTCGCATCATCCCTGAAGCCATTAAAGTGTGTGTTTTGTATAGTTTTATAGCCACTACCATCATTATTGTAATTCCTTAATAATCTGATAAATACTTACTAAATTAATTGCTAAATCAGAGGATGAATGAAATATATCAGTTCCTTTTACGATGTTCCGTAGTTCCTGTTTTTGCAATGAGTTGTTGAAATAGTGGTTGCTCATTTGCAAGTGCACGGTTAGCATATGTACAAGTAGTCCCCATGAGCCCCTCTTACTTGATACTGAAATCTTTTTTTATTTGCAAGGGGAGCCAATCAGAGGACCGATGGCTTAAAGGAAAAAGTAAAGGAGCCAAATGGCTTGTTTCAAACAGTGAAGGATTGCACCAAGGTTTGATAAAAGATCAGGAAGGATGCTGTTTCAACTTAATCCTGCTAAGCTTCTCTGGTAGAACATAAAGCTGAAAATACATGGATCAACGTGGATCTCAGAAGATACCTCGTCATCATTTTCTTATAATTTCTAAAAGAGAAAAAGTGCTGATAACAGTAGTTGCTCATTAAATATCAATCAGTTAGTTAATAGATTAATTTGCTAATTATTGGCTTTATACAGTAATCACCCACAAATTTAAGCTGTTTATAAAACCCTAAACCAGCTCTGACCTATAAGGACATGGTGTGCAGAAATGTTAACACGGGTAACACATGTCGACGTTACATCAACATGAATATGAGACGTTGTTTTCCACTCTTAACTGTTTGGTCAGCTGTTTGTTTAACTGTAATCTTACCTGAAGTCATAACTCCGTCAGACTAGACTATTAGTGCTGTATGTAGAAAATGAACTAGAGGATCATCAAGTTTTGAAATGACTGCTTTATGATTACTTGCAGTCTCTGAAACGTCCTGGAGTTTCATATTCATGTGCAGCAGTAAGGAGTTTGTGATTAAAACGTGCAACAGGAAGATTGTCACAATTACACATGTTATACTTACTGTAAGTGACAGCCCTAACAGCACTGCTCAGCATTTTTTTTTATCATTTACGAGTTGTTTCCTGTGGGATTGTGTGCATGTGCATTTTGGTGTCGGTTTGGGGGCTGTATGTGGAAAGTGGGTTTCTCAAAGTTCGAGTATGGCCACACAGAAGGGCCTCAAAGCGCGTGTGTGTTTTTGTGTGTGTGAGAGAGGAACTAGTCCAAAAATGTATGAAGTGGGAAGTGGCTTTTTGATTAACATCAGTGTATGTTTACTGTAAGACTTTGTAATTAGTGTGACAATAAATAGACACAAGTAAAATTATATATAGATGGAATTAAATACGCAATTTCTGCAAATACTTGTGTTCATGTGTTAATTTTTTTTCGGGGGCTTATCGCATTTCCTGTTACCACCTGACAGCTTTCCTTTGTTGTTTCTCCTGTTTGGACCACTGCCTATCTTTTGCCCTGCCAAAAAGACTTAAATACATGATATCTAGTTTACATAACTGATTTTAATTGCCCTGCAAGTGGGGCTGTTGGATATAACGATATATATCGGATGACGATATAAAAACATCTATCGTTTCATTTTACGCTATCGTTTGTTTCGTGTTGTCGCAAAATAAACTGTTTACGACAATATTTTTTCATGGTTTTGATGGTCACTGTAGTGGCTATATTAATTTCTTAAACTTCTCTCTTTCTCTTATATTTAATATAACCACACTACGAACGGACAAGCGCCTGTTTTTATGCGTTGTGGTTACCAACAATGACGGTAACAGCATCGCGTGTCCGCTTGTTTATGTTCCACATAAACCTTTCATAGTAAAGCTCAAGATCCTGTTGAGACTTTTCAAAATAAACTGAATCACGTGAAAGAGCAGATTATTTACGGATGAGAATTAAAGAGCTGTCAGGTGCTAAAAAATAAACCTTAGACTCAAACGTTAGAACAGGCTTTTCCCTGCAGCACGCCGTGTAATAAATACTCACAAAGAAAACGGCGGCCGTTACACCTTTTGTCTAAAAATGTATAGTTTCATGCATCGGTTAAAAACACTCGACTCCAGCTACATGATGCGCAGCTGGAAACACTTCCCGCAAGTCGAGCTGCCCGAGATTCACAGAATTTACAGAAAATGTTACATTTTTGTGATTTATATCGTTATCGGGCCGATAGAATTCTTATATCGGGATATGAGATTTTGGTCATATCGCACAGCCCTACCTGCAAGGCTTTCTCTTTGTGCACCTCTGGGCTGCTTTCTGTGCATCTGCTGTTTTAGATGGATGTCCTGTTGTGAACACACGTGTGAGTGTTCACAGTCAAATTTCTGTTTTGCAGAAGTTTGAAGTCTACATACTTGACATGCATATCAGCAGTCATCATTGCTGGGTCTCTAGCTTAGAACCCAGAGAGCAAACAGCAGCTTTGAGCATAGGAGTCAAGAATTTATGAGTCTAAAGATGTTCGGTCAGGTGAGGAGTGCAGTTGGGAACATTTTCAACAGCTCATACGGTTATTCATAGAGTCATACTGCTGACTCGAAGTAATGACTACTGACTACTCTGATATCCTGAAGCATCTGAAAGAAATGACTCAAACTTTGTTACAAGCCATCAAAACATTGTACCCCAATCGCATTGCATTTAAAGTGCAAGAATTTTTAAGCTGCACCAATGGACTCTTCTCTCAACACCAGCGGTGGTCCTCTGATTTGAGCTTGAGTTTCTTTTTCTTTTCCAAAAGGAAACTCTTGAGGCTCTCTGTTTTGAAACAGTGGAGAAGTTCAGGCTTGCATTGCAGATACACATGTGAAACTTGTCAGAACTGGACTTCCACAGGTTGTTTTAAAAATAGCATCAGCACTGAAAACAGCCTAGAGGTGCACAGTGAGACAACCTTAAAAATTTGATCGACCACAAATCAGAACATCAGGAATTCCTTTGGCTTTTTATGGAAAAGTTTTGTATCTGTCTTTTGGATTGCAGCTCGTACATTTGTGATGTTATTTTTAAAACAGTTTTGAAGGTTATGGTTATGTGTTGTTGACTAAAATAATAACTGAGTGATCCACAGGTGATATATTCCTTTTCTCCTCATACCCTGGCCTCTGTCCTGTTTTGCTTCTATCCATCAGGCAAGTGCGGGAGGTATGCGCCGCTTCATCAAGCCTCCGGAGTCTCTGGAGCGCTCACTGGAGCTGTCCCGCCATCGTGGCCGCAAAAGAACACAGAAGAGGCCAAACTACAAGAACCTGGGCGAAGAGGAAGATGATGAAAGGGCTGGGGGCGGAAGCAGCAGTGCAGGAGGAGGACTAGAAGAGGGCTGGGATGATGACAGTGGCAGAGGAGGAGAGAGGGAAAAGGGAAAAGGTACAGAGGGAATAGGAGCAGGTGGGAGTTCTAAGGGAAGCAGAGCGAGTGGGGAGACGGCGGAAGGTGAGTGTGTGTCTCGCTGGACACAGCAGTACAGGACTGTGTTTGTGAGTGTTTCTTCACTGCCATAAATCCAATGTGGTCTCCCATGCACTCTGGTTATCCTCAAGAGAAAAGAGAGAGAACTCTTTAAAGAAAGAACACCTGACATTTTTCACTGGAAATGTGGTGGCTTTGCTGCTTTTCATTTGCAGCTACAAGAAAATGCTGTGTTTAAATTTATATTATACAGCCTCATCATTTTTTTTTCAGGAAATAAAAGATTCCTGGAAAAAGTAACAGGAGTAAAAAACAGGCAACGCTGCACAATCAGAACAGAAGCCGTCTCTTTAGCTTGTTTTAAGATGAGGACTCCCTCTTTTTGCTGCATCCTCTTCTTGGCACCATTTAATTTCCCCATGATCATCATGGCTACCACTGATCTTGTGCTGAGCACAATCCACGTAGCAGTATTGGTTCCCACAGCGATACTCCATCCTGTGCTCCTCATCTCTCCGCCTGTCTCTCACTCCTGCTCTGTGTGTGTGTGTGTGTGTGTGTGTGTGTGTGTGTGTGTGTGTGTGTGTGTGTGTGTGTGTTAAAATGTGACCATTTCACACATCTGAAATGATTCTTTTTTTTTATGCTTTGATTTATACTGAGGCATTAACAGCTTCAACCTTTTTTTTCTTTACTCATTTTTTTAAAAAGCACAAATGTGGTCATGGGCTGCAGGGGAAGATGGTTTCAGAATGACATGAGTACCATTTGGGATGGAACAAAGACGCCTACCACTGTTAACTGATAAAACAAGTGATAAAATTACCAACATTTTAAAGAATACGTTTAAAAATAGATCTGTTTTTCTTCATAATAGATTTAAATATTCCTTTGTCTATTGATGTGTTACTATAAATTACTAATTTTAACCTGCTTGCTCTAAATACTGTGAGGAACACATGTGAGGTTTCCTGGCAGCTTTAGTACGTTTTAAGACCTTCACACTTCAGTTGGTCCATACGTTTTAGAGCCTCTTTGTTCCGTGTCTGTAAGTGTGCTAAATTTGTGATGTGAATGATACTCTGTGAGGTAGGTGGTTCTCCAAATATGTGGAGATTTATGTAAGTAAATACTAAGTATGCATCTCGCGGTGTGTGTATCTGTGCAGAGATAGAAATGGTGGTGATGGAGAAGTGTAAGGTGTCAGAGCTGACAGAGCAGAACATCACTGATGAGGAGAAGACAGCTGCAGCTACTCGCACACACACACAGAGGAGCAGGTACATGCACGCACACACACACACAAACACAAACACACGTGAGCGCAGTGCGATGTAAACCTCATCTAAAAGTCTAAAGAATTGAAAATGGGAAAGACAGAATTGTTAACTGAAGCTATGTTCTCTTTGTTGTCTCTTTCTCGCTCCCTGCAGGCCGTTCTTAGACATGGTGTACAGTGCCCTTGACTGCACCAGTGACGACTACCATGCGCTGTTTGTCCTCTGCCTACTTTACGCTGTCTCACACAGCAAAGGTAAGCAAAAGCTCACTGTTAACATAATCTGTCCACTGGCATAAACCTTTTGACATGTAATAATAAGGCTTTTGTCTCTCTATTTAAGTGAATGAATATCAAGTAACAAAGAAAATTATTGACATCTGTTTGCTTCAAGGGCTGTGTGATTGTTCTCTTTAAAATACATGTAGATTCATTTGTTTGTATACAGCAACTGGTAAATGGACTGGTTCTTATATAGTGCTTTTCTACTCTACCTGAGCACTCAGTGTTACACAGCACTGTGCAAAGGTCTTGGAAATAGGTGCAGTAATTTATTAAAACATGTGAAGGCATACAGTACATGAAGCAAAATGTTTCTGTTGTAACCAGCTTGAGAGTCAGTGTCTGGTATGCCCACTGTTATTCTTCATCGCAGCCTGAACTTTCTCAGGCAACTTTCTTCTGATTTCTTTAAGTAGTCTTTAGGAATACTTCTCCGGGTTTCCTGAAGGACATTCAGAGCTCTTCTTTAGATATTGGCTGCCTTTTGTTTGGTTTTTTGCCAAGGTGATCTCACACTGCTTCAGTAATGTTGACGTCTGGGGAGGCCAATCCATGACTGATAGTGATCCACTGTGTGTATTTCTATCCAGATATGCTTCCACTGCAATGGCAGTGTGTTTGGGATCAATGTTAGGCGGAAAAATCTATACTTTTAGTATTGCATGGTGGATCAAAATCCATAAATTTTGACCAGATTTGCAACACCAGCTGGAAAAATGACACCTCAAACTAAAACTGAGTCTCCACACTGTTTTACATGTGGCTGCAAACCTTTGTATCTCTCTCCTGAAGACCTCTGTAGATACTGACAACAATTTGAACCAGAAATTTAAAATTTGCATTCATCACTCCATCAGACCTGTGGCCACTGATTTCCTGTCCGGTTCTTTTGTAATTTAGCATACTTCAGTCTTTTCAGCATTTTTCCTTAAGAATGGCTTCTAGACAAGTCACCTTTCCACTGAGACTATTTCATATAAGGATTCAGTGAACAGTAGAAGGATTTTTTCCTATTTCATAAAACATGCAGTTTCTTCTCTTGTAGAATAGAATTAAATGCCTTTTCACTATACAGATGTCCCCCACTTCTTTAGTTTCTTCACAGTTTTTAAGAACACACTCCACATTTTTGGTAAACAGGTCTTTAGGAATCAGCGTCTTCATGCAAAAATACTCTTTACTGCCTGTCAAACTGTTATCTTTTCATTCAGCTAAATACATGGGATTAAATGATGTGTTTCTGCAACGGGCTGCTAGTAACGAAGTGCCTAAAGATACAATTTAAAATTGGTTCTTTGCTAGTTTGTCTGTTATTTGTGGACACAGCAGTCGTTTATCTCGTGTGTTAGGTCCCTTTTTTATGATTACACCTCAGTTTTGACTTCATAAATAATTTTAGGTTCTAAGTAATGTCTGTGTCATCCTTCAGCTAAAAAAACCTAAATGTGGTGGAGTGGTGTCGCAGCTGTTTAGGAAGTAAAACTCTACGGCTTACAGTGATTTGCCTTCCATCTGTGCTGCTGATGAACCAATTAAACATATTACATACGTTAGATTCCCAGAATAAAGACGAGTCAAGATGACAGCCTTAATGATCGTGGCTCAGAATTGGCATTTTCTTTTACCGTACTTTGTTTTTCTGTTTAATTTGTTTGTAGGTATCAACCTTGATCTTCTGGAGCGTCTGCAGTTGCCAGTTCCAGACCAGGAGAGGAGTTCTTACAGCGTGGTCCTCGTAGAAAGACTTATTAGAGTTATGAGCCAAGCTGCACTGCCAGGTAACACATACACACTTCCACATTTGGTGTGGTGTTTCATACCTTTAAAAAAGAAAAAAAAAGTACCTTCTTTTTTTTTCTTCTTTTGATGTTCATTTTATTTGCATATTGCTAAGCTGAACATATAGTGTATGCACTGGCACACTGAGCAAAAACATTTGTTACGAGAATTTCTAACCCGGCAAATGCAAATGAGGTAGAAACTTTAGCTGTTAAAGCTCACAAACCATGTATAGCCATTTTGCATGATATGATGCATGTGATGCATTTCTTAGATTTTTGACCTAACAGGAAACAATGTGTTATATTTGATACTTATTTATGCATTTCTCTTACTTGTGTGCAGATGGTAAAGTGCGTCTAGCTACCCTCGAGCTGAGCTGCCTTTTGCTAAAGCAGTCTGTGTTGTCTGGGAGCAACTGTATTATCAAAGACGTTCATCTGGCCTGCCTGGAGGTACAGCACACCCAAGCATGCTCCCGTGACATTTCAACAGTCCTGTTAGCAGACTTTATGACTCTCACAAACTGCTTGAGGGAACATGGGACCTCAGCAGGAAGTGAAATGCTGAAAATTGTGTCATCCATAGGAGTGAAACAAGCCCTTTCCATGTAATTGTGTCACTTCTGTAGAATTCACAGCTGCAAGGCTTCTTGGTTAGAGCCACTTAGTGACTGATGATATTTTTACAGACCTCCCATCTGCCCCCTGTTTAAACACTGACATCCATTTTTTCTGCAGCCCACACGGTTTTACATATCTGGGTTTTGTTTTTTTGTGATCATCCTTCAGGGAAGTTATATTTCCTTTTCTGTCACTTCATGGTAATACTGCCTTTGTTTTTTGCTTTTTTGCACGCACATAAAGTTCTAGGAAGAAATTGCACAGCTGTCAATGAGTTCCTTTTCCTTTTACAAAATTCACAATTTTAAACTGAAACCTTATCTTGGTCATTTTAAAAGCTTTTATTTTTTGCAGCGGGTTTGGTGAAACTAACTGTTTTTTTGGTATCGGTTAAACATCACTTGGGGGGTTTCTGCTTGGAGGATTTCCCACCTCTGACACAGTTTAATAGTAATGAAGACACACTTTTTTTGGGGGGGGGGTCCAGGCTGTTTAAGCTTAAATGGTTATGTTGACGGTTGAAGTGCTTGTTATGAGCATTATTAGCCAAACAAGCAGGCTTTGGACTGCTATAAACTCTCAGTTTCCAAGACTGGCTTTCCTGTTCAATTTGTACAAAAGATTATCCTTTATACGGGCATTTTGGGCATCAGCTCACAGGAGGGGCACAGCAACCCTACCACATGCTGCACATCAAGCCTCCTGTTTGCTTAATTTAGGTCTGACGGCTAATATCACACAGATGGTGATCTGACCATGGCTATAATTCATCCTACCCTAATTCAGGGTCTAAGGGGAGCTGGAGCCTATCCCTGGACAAGTCCCCAGTCTGTTGCAGGGCTAACACATAGAGAGAGACATCCATTCACATTCACACCTACAGTCTATTTAGGATTATTAATAGGGATGGGTATCGTTTAGGTTTTATCCGATACCGGTGCCAAATCGGTACTTTTGAAACAGTGCCGGTGCTCAAACGGTGCTCAAACCGGTGCTTAAAGAATGGAGAACACAAAATTGGTCCAAAAACCTCTCATGTTCAGCTGTTTTTTGTAAAAATATAACAATGTTAGCCTTTTCTGCAGCTGTGGGGCATATATGGTATCACTCTTGGCTGGAAGCAGTGCTTAAACAATGGAAAAAACACAAACTTTATCCAAAAACCTCTCATGTTTAACTGTTTCCCTCTTTTTCTTTGGTCATTTTAGCCTTTTTGGCCAGGGTGAAGGGAGTATCTGCCATCAAACAAGAAGACAGCCGCATGTAGCTATGATGATGTTTGCTAGTTCACCTTACATGCATTAATGTAATAACGTGGTTAGCCTACTCAACGTAAATTACACACGAACAACATTAAGCTACTCACGCAGAGAAGAACGGCTGCTGCTGTATCATCATCCGTCATCATTTCTGCTACACTGGCAGGGCTAGGGGCCAGGACTCTCCTCTTCGGGTTTTTGGGGATGTTGCTAACTCCGGGTCTGATAACAGGCACCACACCCGCAGTAGATGCGCTCGGTGTGAGGTCTCGCAGCAAGCTATCAAATACAGCGCATTTCTTGGCTTTTAAAAAAAAAAGCTATGCGTCGCCAGGTGTTTCATCGGATTCGAGGTGTTACCTCCTTTGACAGTATCACAGTATCACCTTAAAGCACTTGTTGCAGGCTGCTGAGTTTGCATCTTTTGCTGTGAAGTACAGCCAGACTTTTGACCGCTTCGCCTTGGGCATTTTTAATCTGTAGCTCTGCTCTAACTGAACGTACGTACCTGGACCCGCCTACTATCCTCGGAAACGTAAAATGATTGGCTAGAAGTGTATCACAGCTCAGGAAAAAAAAGCACCGAAATAAAGCACCGAAATGTGCGCTGCTTTTCGGTCTGGTTACTACCGTTTATGTCAGAACCGGTACCCATCCCTAATTATTAATTTACCAAACCCTATGCTTGTCTTTAGACTTTGAGAGGAATCCAGAGAGGACTCTTGCAGGAGAGAAACCACACAGAAAGACTTCAGATTAGATTCAAACTTAGGACCTTTTTGCTGTGAGCTGGCAGTGCTAACCGCTGCACCGCCATATGGCTCATATAATCTAAAACTTACATTTTAAACTCATTGGAAGAGCTTATAATCATCCATAATCAACCATTTTACTAACTTTCAGATCATGACTTTCATCACAGCAGCATTTAAAACGCACACAGGCAGTGACGTTACAGTTGCATTACACTTACAGGTTCCTGTGAATGTAATTCACTAGTGGGTTTTTATTAAGTATTGTTGACATGTCTGTCTTTCTCAGGAACAGCAGTCAGTAACACAGTTTTTGCCTTTACAAGTAAAGTAAGTTGCTGGATAAGTGGTGCTCACTGAGGCGATATCTTATCAATGCCCATAGAACAACTTATCTGGAAAATTCCATTGCATATTTGACATTTTGTTATACTGTGTTATTTTCCAGTAATGGCAATAGCAGAATTATTTAGAGGAATTGAGCCATGTTATGGGAAATACACTTATTGGCTTTGAAAGATTTGATATGAGGTCTTTCTGTTACCATCTAGCTGAGAGACAATAAATAGTTAGATGAAGAGGGGGGAAAAGGAAAAAAAAGATTTGCAATTTGTTTTTTAGTGTTTTTGTGCAGATGAAACCACAGATATCTGACACAGATACGGACTTGAGCTTCTAGTAGAGGAAAAACTGCTTTCGGTTGAAGCACAAAATATAATGCAAAACCTTTACAGTTTTATCTCACCCTGTATCCTCCACTATTATCTGTACTGTGCTTTTTGCATGCTACATGTTTATTTGTGAGTCTTTGTATGTGTTTGTGACTCTGTGTGTGTGTGTGTGTGTGTGTGTGTGTGTGTGTGTGTGTGAGAGATACCCGAATGACTGTTCAGACTGTCATGTTTGTGCTTGCAGGGTGCCAGAGAAGAGAGTCTGCATTTACTGCGACAGTTCTACAAGGCGAGTACATAATAACACAGATTCACTCATTCATATGCTAACCTACAAAAATAAGAGCCTTGCTTTTATGTCTCACCTGCCCCCACATTGAATTGTATATCAGCATGAAGAAAGTGTAAAGAACTTGCACAGCGATTAACATTGACATTAGCGTTAAACATTTAAGTGTTTAATGTTGCAAAGAGAGATTTTTGGCACTCGTACAATGTAAAGTTTGTTGTTCTACCAGACAGACAGGGATAATTTACAAGGACTCTAAATAGGAAGTTAAAAAAAAAAAGTCTGGTTTTAAATCAAGTCCTTGAATAGTCTCTGAACTGAAGTTCAATCAGCACCTGCCGGTAAATTCTGGTTTGTCTGACAATGAAACTTTACAAATGAAAGTAAAACCTTCTGGAGATAAGACTTTATTGTAGGTGCATGAGACACTGACAATAACTGGAGCCATTTCTCTGAAGGTACTGTATAGGAGACAAAACTGAAAGTGTTTTCCATACCCTATATGTCATAGTTGCATGCTTAAATAGCCGGTAGCTGGCTTTCTGTTTCATTTTGATAATTTGAATATCAGTTTTGGCATCAGTCATGATTCTGTTATTTGCGACATTTGGGAAAATGTTGAAGAGAAGTGACTGAAAATAATACCAAAAAATGTTTAAATCTGGTGACTAAACAAAGGAAAACTACTCAGAAATGTTTAATGCTGGTTTTTTTGTTCATTTGGAGGTTTTGCCTTCAGAGAAAAAATTTTTATTGGTGCAGTTAAAAGCTCAGAGTGGAAATTTTTATGGTTCTGTGAGTTTGAACAGGGTTTTCTGATGAACCACAAAAAAACAAACCAAAAGAAAAACAATAGTTAAATATTCAGAAACTTTAACATATCCAGTGGACATGGACAAATTTGAAGAGATTAATTTATTTGGACAAGAGGATATTTGATCATCTTTAAAACAGTGCTATATAAAATTTAGTGTATTTAAGCAAAAACTAACGGGGGAAGCCTTTTGTTCAAAGAGCAAAAACATCAGCAGTGCTATAATATTCTTCTGGAGGAAAAATGAGCACACCATTGGCCTTAGAAACTGGAAACTCAGCCCACTTTATTAATGACATAGTCTTTCATTTGAAATGTGATTTAGGTTTTCTCTCATATGGCCTTCCTAACAACAGCTGATCAAGCTTAAACGTGCTGCTGTTGTTTAGCGCGACATCTGCTGGTTTCCTCTTTCTGTCGCAAAGTAGGCGATAAACAAACAAGAGAGAAAAGCGATCAGCCGATCATTGATCAGTTTCATGATTGAAGTAGCAACAGGAGAGGCAGGGGGAGAGAATGAGAGAAGAGGCAGCTGTGCAGCGTAACGACAGAATAACTCCAGCTTTGTGTCTTTTTTTCATTATAGCGAAAGTCCGGGACAAACTGCGTCAACCAAATCTGCAGCTCCATACAGCAATGTTACGACTTAGATTATATCTTATAACTCATAACTCTTATGTTAGCTCCCCTCAGTAGCATACTGTCTGAAATATTCGACGGCTGCAATAATTCTTTAAGTGTTATTTTTTCCTTGGTATTCTAATTTCACCGAAGTTTACTAAACTCAACAAACTTAATATTACTTACCGGGACATTTATTCTGTCCTCATTTTCTTTCACCGAAAAATTGTTTCCTGCAGTGCCGTCTTTCGTGCTTGGCTCTCCTACCTTTGCTAACATGATGCACATAGCGCAGAAGCCGATGCTGCATTCACTTACACTCGGATATCTGAGCTTCACCGTGAAAACATAATCGGACATTTGATATTTGATTGAATTTTATTGTTTTGCCTTTGGGGTGGCACCTGGGGTGGCCAGTCTGGTTGGGGGGGGTGGCCACACGCCACTGTGAGTTAGGTGTTTTATTTATTCTTGAATGATTCATTGGTCCGTGTTAAGTGGTTAATCAAAAAAAGATTCTGAAAATGAGCAGATACTGGCTTTGAAAGACCTTTTAGAAAGTCTGCAGTGCTCCAGGCACATAATATGAGTAAATAAAAACTGACCAGAAAACTGCGCTTGGACACAAAAAGTAAAGAACTAACAGTCAGCTCAAGAGTTTTCCACACTTTCATATGCAATCATAGACACTTGGTAAAAATAGCTGAAGCAATAAAATCAGTTAAGCTGGCAGTATACTGATAATCTATTATCAATATTCCACGGATCACACTACGGTTTTGACTTGAAAATCAATTTTCGGTCCGTTTAAGTCATGTCTGTGTCATCCTTCAGCTAAAAAAGTAACAGAAAATAACACATTTGAGTGTTTTGCTTTCTGCCTGTGCTGCTAATTAACCAAGTTAATGCTAAGTATGTTAAAAGACAATACCTTCAACCTGCACAGGTCTTTGTGTTTTTACCCTTCAGCTGTTAAAGACTGGTAGGCTATTGTTGTCACCCCGCTGGATGGGCCGACGTGGACACCCACTTTTGTGAATGTGATAAATCAAGAATGAGACGACTGATTTTGAAATTGATACCATAGGTGCATCTACTTAAAATCTCAGACAAGTTCGAATCTCAGTGTCCTCAACCTTAAGGTCAAAGTCAGAGGTCAAGTCTTCTGACAATCTTGAAATGCAGTAACTCCAGAAGGATTTTCACATTTATACTATACATGTGTCTACTAAGAGACTGATTGGTAGCACTGGCACCTGCCAGTATTTTTATTTTTTGTGGCAAGCACATGAAGTTTAATTTAATACAATTACTAATTTATATTATATAATATCACATCATATTATATAATACCGTATTTTCCGGACTACAAAGCGCACCTGAATGTTAGCCGCACAAGCTAAAATCAGGGGAAAATCCTGTTTTGTACATACATTAGCCGCACCTGACTAAAGGCCGCAGTGGTTTCAATGTTGACTTATCATATATAAGAGAATATGCACAAAGGGAATTGTCAGGAAAGAGATGGCTGTTTGGAGACACACCCCTTTTATTAATATTTTGAAAAACAAGTTATGGGTACATATTTGCATAACTTTTTAGGTATATGTACAAGTAGCGGTAATTACAAGTACAAAACATGTACTGTGCTTCATAAACGAGTAACAAATGTAGTACATAACAATAACCTACAGCACACCAGAAAAATAGATTCAGACAACCTTTTAGGCTCAGGTGCAGTGACACGGCTTTAACAAGAAGAAAAGTCACCACCATCTTCCTGCGCACTAAAACCACCAAAGTCCTCTTCTCCAGTGTCGGAAACGAACAGGCTCAGGATGGCTTCGTCATCCACTCTCAGCTTCTTTCCTTCGTTGTCACTTTCAAAACAAAAGAAATCCTCGTTGTCAGTGTCAGAGTTGAACACCCTCAGAAGGGCCGTGGCGGTGTCCTCCTCTCCATCATGCAACAGTCCAGCCCTTTGAAATCCGTTGGTGATCCTGGATGTTTTCACACTTTTCCACGCTGTCAGAATCCACCGGTGGAGTTGAGCATAACTTGCTTTTCGCAAGTTTATCGCCGCTCGTCATCCACGACTCCCGCTGAACGCATAGCGCTACTTTGAAGTTTGTTTTTCGCGCTACTTGTACGGCACTATGTTGCCTGGCGGATGGACACGTGACCAACATACCACTCTTGAACCCCGATACTGTGTGTCTGATCACATGCCCTTCCGCCAGGCAACGTAGTGCCGTACAACAGCGGAACAAACAAAACAAATTGTCTTACGATATGACAAAAATCATGGACAATCCTTAGAAAAGCCGCACCTGACTAAAAGCCGCAGGGTTCAAAGCTTGTGCAAAAAGTAGCGGCTTATAGCCCGACAATTACGGTACTTTTATATAATTTAATATAATTGCCATTTAGATCTGACCTTTACTTGATTTCTTTTTGAGAAATTCATCGGTTGTTTGGCTAATGTGTTTTGGATCATTATTCAGCTGAAAGGCCTGCTTCTGTTTGAACATCACTTTCAGATCAATGATCGTAAATCTTAGAGCTTTCTGTATCGATCTAGAAGGTCGGTAGTTGATCTTTCGGCTCCTTCAGTCTGCAGGTCAAAGTGTCTTTGGGCAAGATACTGAACCCAGAGTTGCCCCTGATGTATCCACTGGAGTGTGACTGTGTGAATGTTAGGTTAAAAACACTTGGGCATAGGACAAAAGCCCTGTCTATCCGTGTCTCTGTTTATAGTACATTATGCCAAAAGACCCGCCTTTCAGTTGTTTGACAAATTGTTCTTTTTGGACAGGAAACAGCTTGCTTTCTACAAAGTGAGGTTTTTTTTTTTAGTACATATTAATTTCAGTTTTTAAAATCTCAATTTATTTTGATTATATCACCATTAATATACACTGTTTGAAAGAGAATCAGGTGGTGGTGTGTTTGAACACATCGGAAAAGTCACCAGTTCTTTTCTACGTCTGCCAATTCTGAATGTACTTTATACTGAAGAAGAACACCTTGTTCTTATTAAACTGTCATAGACAAACTGTTCACATAGGCAGGTAATGCAAATGTGTCAAAAGGTAAAGGTGTCAAAAAGAAACCGAAACCATATCAAGTGTCTCAAAAAAGATCCTCGTGAACTCTGTAGACCGTAAACATGTGTCTGTGTCTTGTTTCTTTCTGGCCTGGATATTCTGTTTAATATTACACCTTAATTTTTTTGATGGGAATTGACAGATGAGATGGACTTGTGCCCTGTGCTCCTAATAGCATGTTTATTATGACAGGGCATGCATAAGCTTGTTATATTAGCTTGGGAACAGTACTTTCTGTTTCTTGTGTGCAACAGTAGAAGAATGTCATTACACTGGGAAGTTTACCGTGGACCCAAATAAACCAAGCACAGGATTATATATAAAAGTGTTACTTAACATGTATCTACGGGAAAATGTGCACTTGCATATGCTGTGTTTTTGGTTTTTTTTCACACTCTGCATGCACAGACTTGCACCCACAAAAAAAAAATCCCCAGAAAGCCTTTCACCCAAAATGGTTTTCTTTAATACTGATTGTATTTATTTTCTGCCCCCGTTTTCTCTTGTTTTTAAACGTCTTTTCAATGTCACTGTCAACACAGGGCGAAGAAATCTTTCTGGACATGTTTGAGGACGAATACAGGAGCATGACGGTGGGTTAGCCTTCGTTTAATATTTGCTTTCCTCCCCTCCCTGTTCAAAATGAAACATCAGCCCGACTCTGCAAGCACATTTCTCTTTCTGCTGTTAGGTCTGGGTGTTCTCATACACAATGTCGTCTCTATGTTGCAGAGTAAGCCACTGAATGTGGAGTATCTAATGATGGATGCCTCAATACTGCTGCCACCCACTGGCACTCCTCTGACCGGTATTGACTTTGTAAAGAGACTTCCTTGTGGAGACGTGGAGAAGACACGCAGGGTGCGTCCGCCCACACACACAAGCTCAGTGACGGTGTCCTGGATAAATCTATTGTTGTAGCTCATGCTGGCTGTTCTTGGTACACTTCCAGAAATCTCAGTCCTCCCAAATGAGAAGCAGACAGGCAAAAGAAAATCCACTCACACACCCAAGTTCAGTGGACATACACAGACAATCAGGACTTGTAGTTGAGTTGTTCTTGAAGGGTTGTGGCACATCGAAGCAAACCAGTGAAATAATTTTCACTTAGAAGAATTTTAAAATAGGTTTGGAGGTTTTTTTGTGATCAAAGGTTTGCATCCGTCATCTAAAAAAACTCTTATTAGGATTTTTAGAGGAGCACTGTTAGGTGTTTATTCTTAACCTTTGTTTAAAACTGCCAGTTTTAGACAGAAGGTTTATTGTAGCATGCAATTTCTCTGTATGTGTTTGTGCCTGTTTGTTTATGAGTGGGCTTTCTCATCTCTTCAGGCAATTCGGGTTTTCTTCATGTTGCGGTCCTTATCACTTCAGCTTCAAGGAGAACCCGAGACACAGCTCCCTCTGACCAGACCTGAAGATCTGATCAAGACAGACGATGTCTTAGACCTCAGTAAGACGCACACAGAGACACAAAGGCATACTCAATGTACACCGTGTAATACCAGACCACAAGCTACAGCTGCTGTGCAGATTTATTTCCATGCTTACAACAGGATAAAAGAATAACGACACGAGATTGTCACATTTCTTTTCTCACCCTCTTTCTCTCAGTCACGCTCTTCACCCAGTAGGTAACAGCACAGATGCAACACACTACTGTGGGTAAATGCACATACAAGCACTCGTACCCACAGCAACACAGCGATGAGCTTGAGGAACAATCACAAACACCTGTGCACAGAGGTTTATTTTACACAGAGATAACCTGAACCGTCTTCTCATATTGTGCACAGGTGTGTAGTTGTTACATGCAGACGTAATAGAAACTTACACGTGGTTAACTCTGCTCTGCTGTTGAGGATCGCAAGTATAACTGCAGAGTAATGCGAGCGAGAGTGATGACAGTGTCTCACACGGCAAATGTTCAAACTGTGCAAATCCATACTTGAACATTTCTTGTGTACGTGTTTCTGTATGCATCTGTGGCTCCTTTTTTTTTTTTTTTGCACGGTTTTCCGAGTACAGGTGTCAACCTCATAGCAAACCACTTCTCGATGCAAGTCCGCTTTCTACCAACAACAACATAAGTGTGTGTGCGTGTGCACATGCAGCAGCATTAAAAACATTGCATTTCAAGAAATGGAGTAGTGCAGAATCGATATTCTTTAGCTGGTACAGGTGTTGTATCTAAACAGAATATGAAAACCAAACATCTGAAAACAGTTTGAGAGAGACTAAGCGCACCTTTAGAGAAGTAACAATCAGCACAGTCACAACAGCTCGCAGTATAAACACGTCATGAAATCTTTATGAAGATCAGAGTTATTCCAAAAGAAATACACAGATTTGCTAAACACTAAATCATCAGCATAGCTTCTTAAGCAGCATGTGCAAAAACCATTAATACTTTTAATGTTAGAAAAGGCCAAATGACACAATACTGTTTCTGAGCCAGGACAAAGGCAAATCCATTTCTTATCATTAAACCAATATCAGTTGCATGCAGTTGCCATGCCCTTACAAATTAACACATTCCAGTAAAGACGCGAGACTGAAACTCCCTAAACCATACAGAAAGGATAAAATGAGTCGGTAAAAGCAGACTTTACTACAATCATAGCAGCAAAATTATATAAAGGGCAAGCATAACATAATAAATGTATTTAAAAACTTGATATAAAATTGTATTTGCTTGATTTCTTTCCATCATTTTTATATTTTTATTCATCAATAAGTAGTTTTTTATTTTTATTTTGTTTATGTAGGCATGTGTATCCCCACCTTAGTTCCCCAAACATGAGCATTTCTGCATATCTGCTCTATTATGCAAATTATGGGGCTTTTATTCAGGTTGTCTATCACAGAGTCGGCTTTACTGCTGTCGTTGATTAAGACAATCAAGATGTCTTATTTTTTGTAATGATAATATTCTGATATTGCACAGGCGTGTATTTGGGGGTTTTTTTTACATTGTGTTTCTTAATCGCCTTAAAAAGATAGTACCAATAAAATCGACTTCTTAGAATTACCACAGAAAGCGAGAGGGCTTAATAAATTCCACCGGGGTTGTTACCTTAGTATTGAGTATTGGTGAGCTGCGGCCTTTATAGTTTTATCACTTCATCTGTTGAGTCAGCTGCACTGTCGGTGCTTGGAAACCATGTTGATGTAAACCTGTGGCCTTATGGATGGAACAAACCAGTGTCTCAGCAATTTGTCTTTTTTTTCTCTTTGTTTTTTTTAACTTGCTTTCAGTCAGTGTCACAGTTGTGCTGCAGTTGGCTTATGTTAAGTGATCTCTTTGTCTTGTGATTGTGTGAACAGGCTATAAGTGAAAGATGTCTCTTCACGCCCGTCTTTTGGGAAGCCGGGCTGATGCCTCAAACACACTCGTGACAAATAGATGGCAATACAGCTATTGAAACCAAATGGCTCCCTTTAGCTTTCAAGTCTAATTCAGTGGTTGAAACCACGAATGTTTTGATGATTCCAAATGCCAGTCAAGAGTCTGTAGCAGATTAAGGTAAAGATAGCCTTTAACAGAGTCTTGATCATATCAGGTTTGACTTGATTTCCAGTAGTTTTATGCCTCTTGATTTTCTGTCATATATCTTACCTCTTGTATGGTTTGAAAGATTTTCCTGTGTTTGCTTTGTCTTTAAAGCAAGGTGGTTGACTCAGAACACAACTTCTCAGAGTAATAATGCAGGGTGGAGGGTTTTTCCTGTATACGGGGGATTTAAACCTGCTACCTTCCACCCACAAAATTCTTTTTCTGACCATTAGGCTGCCTCCGCCTCCATTCACAACATTTTTCTTACTAACTCTTAAATTACACAGCATATATGTATTTTAGTATATGTAGTCTCTGGAGGAATAAATCTGTGGTTGCATAGTCACACACGCAGTGGAAGTGTGACATTTTCATTCATGAACATTGCCCAAAATGTAGGGTGTGTGTTTTTGTGTGGGTTGGATCCTTTATGTTTTCTTAATTAGCCCCCCTAAGGGCTGACAAACTTTATTATATTGAACAATGGATAATGGAGGAAAAAAGCTTCCTGATTGGGCCACATTTTTGGTGAATTTCAAAGCACACCCTGTGTTGCAGAGTGGGAGAGTATATAATTGTGCTTTTTTGTGAGGCCACAAATATTCAGTTGCGTGTGCATGGAGTTGTTTTAACCTTGATAAATGTCTGCGCTCTACTATTGCCTTTAGAGTTCACGTGGGCTGTGTTTATATGGAGCTTAATGTTTATTATCCCTGTAAAGGTCCACACAGTAAAAATCCTTATTATCACCTCAGCCATAAGAAATAAGACCAAACCCTTTGAAAGTTAAAGTGAACAATGTTCAGTTGCATTCACAATTCATTTTTCGTGCTTCTCCGGTTTCCAGAAACCAGCGTCGAGTCTAAACTGGTCCTCCACAGAGGACCTTTTTCAGTACAAACTTTTCAAGTTCGCTGGAGAATAGAGCAGGGCGATATGGCCAAAAATATTTATCACGATATATATTTGAAAATTTGCGATAACGATATAACTGACGATATAATTGATGCGAGACAAAATACAACTCCACAACATTACTAGCGCAAAAGGACAACCTTCCATTTATTTTCACTTAAACAAGAAGCTGGTTTTTATGTACATTAAAGCTTTATAAAAATTTAACAGTGCAAATGCAAATTCCTTGCTGAAAGTTTAACCAAAAGGCATTTCCAGTAGAAATGGGCTGACATATCCTGAGCATAACCATGTATAATATCCACTGAAGTTAAAAAGAGGTGCTTTGCAACATTAAACTGCAGTGTGCAGTAAGTGTTTTTCGGACCATAAGGTGCACGGGATTATAAGGCACATTAAGCGAAACAAAGCAGTCAGATAAATCAAACTTTATTAAACTCTTTCTTTTTGCTTCCTCCACTTCTGTACCATTGATTCATTAATGTTGAATTCTCTGGCAGCTGCCCTATTCCCATGTTGTTGCAGTATATTAATGACTAACCTCGTATTGTGGATGGATTATCTCAGTTGTTCTCCTGACTGAAGATTGGTCCTTTTATAGCATCCTGCCATGTGATTGCATTTGTCTCTAACCATGAGGAACCTTCACGTTAACTTTTATAAGTGGAAAAGTGTTAGTGTTCGTCCTCCAGCTTCACCGTTTATGTTATGCTAACATAGCTGTGTCGCTAGCGATCACGTAGCACATCATTATATACCAGCTAGCCGAACTTCAGTAACCCTACAAACGTCACTGCTGTTTAGTTTCCTGTCTTCATTTATGTTGGAAGTGATAGCAGAGCTGTACGTTTGATTTTTTTCAGAAATCTCTCAGTCAAAACATGCAATATCATGCTTAGGTAACTAGCGAAACTAGCGAGCTAACTTCCGCTAGCTTCCTGCTAACTTCTAACTCCGTTAAATGTAATACATTTTGTTTTCATGGATGCCTGGAAGTTAAACTTCATAGTTACACCTGGTAAAGCAGCAGTGCTGATCCTTTTTATTAAAGATGAAAGAATTTAGACAGTTTTTAACTCTCAGTGCAGTGTTCGTTTGACCCGAAGAGGGGGGTTTAGGACCCAGATTACTCCCAGATTTAAGAGCATCTTAGTCCGACAAATACGACAATAACGACGGCCGCTTGCATGTTCTGCAAAAAAAAATGTGCTTTGTCGTGTATCTGACGGACAAACACCAAACCAGTTCCACATCACTGAAGTTGCACCATTTTTACAAACCAATTCTGGTTCATCTGTTTCACTCAACAATCGGCCATGTGCGTATGAAAACAAAGGCACTGCGCATGCGAGTTTTACTTATATTCTATCGCGATATTTCATTTTCCTATCGTTGTCTAACATTATACCGGTATTACCGTGAACAGTATAATATGGCCCAGCCCTACTGGAGAACATGTCATGTAGGTGTTTCGTAACCCTAACCAATGTAGAAAAAAATGAGTAAAACAAATTATTATACGTTTATGTAACTCAGAACTGATGATATATGTTGATATTTATTTGGAAATGTGACCAGCTGTTGCTTGTGGGTAAGACGGCCTGTAACGAAACTGGAGTCACATGTTTTGCATTTTTCTCTTCTCACCTTGGTGAATAGGGGTATTGTTCATGCAGCCTACAGCCAACTGGGAACACTTAAAAGCTGAAGAGAATACTGAAGTTAGGCAGCCATATGCTGTTTGATTTTGTTTAGAGTTTTTTTGGGGGTTTTTTTGGCTGAACATCCAAGTCATATCTTGCTTTTTTGCCCAAGGTGTCTCATTCGAATTACCTCAAAATCTGAATCAGAAAAGTAGAACAAGAACTGCTTTTGTGAAGACCTTTCTTCTTTTGGACTAATAGATCAAAGGTTCAAGTCTTTCATAGAAAAGTCCTTCTCTAACAGTTGTCTGTGTTAATAAAAGTAATTTTAGTCTTATTAAGTTCAGTGATAAATGAATGGAGTTGACTTGTTTTCTTTTAAATGTCCTGCGTGTTTTAAGCCCTTTTGACCAGGCAGGCTTTCCACTATAAATTAGGTAGGCATGGGGGGTGGCACGGTTTTTTCCCCCATTTATTCTGGGGATTGAGTGTGCAGAACTTCCCCTGGTTTCTCTGACCATTTGGTTGTCGGCATCCCTTGTGTTACCATCGAAAATTGATGACTGTATCTCCAGCTGTAGGTACTTTCACTGCTCACTGTTTCAGTAGGAACTGTTGAGTTCTTGGTATTCCCCATTGATCTTTAAATAGGCCGCATGTATGAATGAATGTGCAGCAAAAGCTTGCTGGCCCTGTGTAAGAAGCATATTGCTGTTAAATACCTAAATTTAAAGCCACTAGTTTTCTCAGATATGTGAATCTGAGTTGCTTTATGTTCATAGGATTAGTCATGTTGCACTGTAAAAGTAGATTAGTCAGAATACTTGAGAATTCAAATTAAGGAATAAAAATGAAACATAAATATCATCAAGTGGAAGGGATGTGTGAGAGACTGCAAGAGAAATTCCTCATGGGGGTTGTACGTCAGTCTAATGTTACTGGTTTACATTTAGAGTCAGTCGAGGTGGGTGATAATTAGATCAAAACCAGTGGTGTCACATCAGATCATCAGTTCGGTATTTCGTGTTTACTTTACAGTAGGTTTTGTGGTAAATTGAAATGAAGAACTGGACATGTGGGCTTATTTTGTCTTGATGTATTTTCCAGGCGTGGGAGCAGAGCTTCTTCACTGTCCTTTAAAGCACTCTGTGTGTTTTGACTGTGTGTGTTTGTGTGCGTCAACTCACTGCCACTGTCTGCCCATCAAATCCGAGGTCATTTATAAGCTTTATATATAATGGAATAACACGGTAACAGCTCTCTTCTGGCCATGAAACTGCTTGTCAGTCAGATGTCTGATTTACTTTTGCAAATGGGGTACTGAGTGCAGTGCTAGTTCTAGTTTTAAAGTGCTTTTAATAAAGGGCAGAGGTGCTCCGAAAGTGCTGTACAAGTTACCACAATACAAATGATACTTGTAGGGAAGCCCTCTTCCATACACTGAGTATAAAAAGGGCCATAATTCCTAAACACTTCATGAAATGCTTTTGTTAAACTCCTTAAATTAAAGATGAAAGTCTGGACTTGAATTGCATCTTGATTCATTGATACTTAAGGACCTATACATTATGCAATATGCATTTAATAATACATATAAAATATTATAACTATTGCTATTGCTAAATATTGTACGCTGTCTGACACACTTTCTGGAAACACCTTTTTATTTTTTAAGTGGCCAAACTGTCTTGTTTTAAATGTCCTCCATATTTTAAGACCTTTTCACCCGACAAGCTTTCCAAAAGAAATTAGGTAGGCGTGGGGGGTGGCACAGTTATTTCCCACTACTCTGGGGACTGAACTCTGGTGAATAAACAGTCCCATGCATGTGGTGTGTGGACTACTTGGGGTGTTCACCTCAGTCCCCGAGAGCCTCATTACCTCTTGGAAAAGTTTTCCCATGGTAATCCAACTACTATTGGCTATGACATTACTATGACTGTATTTAAACACTTGGATTACTGACATTAGATCTCACCTGCCTCGATACCTGTCCAACAATTATTGTCATGTGCTTTGCTACTGCGTTGCATTGTGTAATCGTGTCCAGTTGGCATGTCCAGTACTGCAATGTTCTCACTTTTCGTGAGAACATTGAGCGCGTGCTCTACTGAGCATGAAAAAACTTCCTGAACACCTGCGATCAGCTAAAACTTGCTTCATTTTGATCTCAGTCATTTAAATCGAGGGTAGCAAGTTTATTATTTGAAGTGGCTTATCAATAAATCATGTCTGTATCCTCCTCTTAAACTTTTGTTTGATTATATTTCTAGTGGGTAGCTTCCCATGCACATTGCAGAGTAAAGCAGCTGTCCTGGGGCCATAACATACAGGACTGGGTCCTCTCACAGTGTTTGACATTGCATCTACCAAGGTTGTAGTGGAAACAACCTGGACTGGTGGTGACATAGTAAACACATCTATAGTAAACACTAGCGTGGCAGATGTAAATAACTAGACGTCTTTGAACATGGAAACAAGTCTAGTCGAGGTTGCTTTTTGCTTGTGATTTTTATCAAAGTTTAATTTATATCATAACCTATATATGTTTGTCATTTTTTCCTCTTTCTATCCTGCTGTAAGGCCCTCCAGTGCTACACAAATACATTTGACATGAGTCAGTACATGACAAATGTTTGATCTGTCTCTACAGACATGTCATGACATTGACTGGTGTGTGTGAAACGCCTCAGAGCTAACTTGAAACACTTTGGCAGAAGTAAATAGTCCTTTATTTAATAATATACATATTATTAATACGCTGTTTTGGGCTCGAACTCCAAATGCCATATTAAATATGTTGTAAACAGTTTAAAAAATGGATTACAATTTTTATATATGTTTAAAAAAAAAGATCTAAAAAAACATTTAAAAAAACCCCATTGATGTTTATGTTTGTGATCCCTTTTTCAGATAACAGTGACCTGATAGCCTGTATGGTGGTCAGTAAAGATGGGGGACAGGCCCAGAGATTCCTTGCTGTAGATGTGTACCAGATGAGTCTGGTGGAACCAGAAAGCAAACGCCTTGGATGGGGTGTCGTCAAATTTGCCGGCCTCTTGCAAGTAAGAAAAAAAAAGTGTACACGTTTGTTGTTTTGTTTTTTCAGTTGAAATTAAATGTTGATTGAAAACCATGAATTTTTTTCTGCAATATTGTACTCATTACTTACTCACTCTTGTTCATATTGATTTCTCTCTTTTTTGTTCTCCAGTGTAATTCTGCTCTTTTGTTCTCTAGCACAGGATGTTTTGTATTGCTGTCTTGTTGCGTTCTCATTACTCAGGCATTTTCTTTGTATACTCAATTCATTGTGTCCTTTTTACAAGAGACATGTAAAGCTCTTAGTGATGCCTTGAGGGTTTGTGCAGTTGCAGTTCACCTGTTTCAGTGAAAATGCGAATTTTGTTCCGCATACTATTGCCAGCAGGTAACTCTTCAGCAGCCGAAGTGAAAGACTTGTATACGCTTCCTGTCCTCTGAAAATAACCATAATTCCAATTAGAAAGAAACCGTGTCCTAAAGAAAATAGTGGATTTATACTAGTGGCTTTAACTTGTCATGAAATGTTTTGAAGCATTTTAGTAAAATGAGAATGCTAAACTGAATGTACAGTTTGCTTGCAGGCATGAAAGGAACACAGATGACGCAAGCACCAGCATGACTCAGCTTATTCATTACACCTGGAAATTCCCAAGGCTTACGCCCGTATATTATCTGTTGATTGTTTTAGCATGCTGCAGCCTCATGTGCTTTAACAGAAAGCACAGAAAGAGTCAAATACCTGTCTCACCTCTTTTATTTAATTTTTTTCTCCTTTTTAACAGGTAAAAGTGTTACGGTTAATAGTACGCTCTCCATCTTCAAATCCATCAGCACTGGCGTATACCTGAGGGCTGTGTTAGCTCACCTACTATACTTTAGAGATGGCACAATAACACTTTTTAATGTCCGATACTGATTTGGATATCTGCCGATACCGATATGAATCCGATATAGCGCATTTTGTAATCAATAAAACTGTTTTTTATAAATATCTTGCTTCATTTTGTGTAAGTTCATACTCAAGTTTTAAAAAACAAGAGACTTAAGCTATTCTGTTATACCTGTATGCAAAAAAATGCACTCCACCCAAAACATTTTATAGTTCAGCAACATTGATCAATCTAATAAATTTAAACCTACACCATCCTCCCCATTTTGGTATTTTAAAGAGTACTTACCTACCTAACTAATAGGGTTGCCAACTCCCAGCAAAAATATTAGGGAACCACCCCCCCAACCCTTAATCGATGTAATGAACTTTAATTTAATGCAAGTGTAAAACAAATGCACAGAAATCAATTATTTTTCTACAATAATTAGTTTCTCTTTCAGTGTTTATTGACTCTTTGTGAAGTCAGCTTTTGTTGTCCCTCTGGGGACACTAAAATGCAGATCTATTTCACACAATTTGATCCATCTTATCTTGCATTTTTTGTCCTCTTTCAACAGGACATGCAGGTGTCCGGCGTTGAGGACGACAGCAGGGCGTTAAACATTGTCATTCATAAACCCAGCTCCAACCCCCACGCCAAGCCCCTGCCCATTCTGCAGGCCAACTTCATCTTTGCAGACCACATTCGCTGCATCATCGCCAAACAGAGGCTAGCCAAAGGCCGTATCCAGGCCCGGCGGATGAAGATGCAAAGGATTGCCGGTTAGAAAACACAGAGAAAAACCACCTTTTAAATCTTTTGTTTTTACCCAAAATGACCCTTTTCTCGTTAAGCTAGTGGCTTGTTTTCGCTGAGACTGAAAGTCTTCTAGAAAGTGCTGTGAAACTGTTCAGTACAGCAGCTTTTACAAGAAAACACACTTTATTTAAAACAGAAAGTCGCTGCTTTCTGGTGAACATGGTAAAACGGCCAACAGAAACTTAAAAAAACAGAAGTAACCTACGGTGAGAATTTAACAGTGAAAAATTAAATCAGTAATCCAGAACTGAAGCAAACATTAGGAAGGCTTCACAGCCTCAACAAAATGCTAAAATTCAATTTAAGCAAAATTTAAATTGAGACATTTATTTATTTAGTTAGTTAGTTAGTTATTAAAAGACATTTCAATTTACTAAATTTTGTGTTTGGGAAACTTCAGTCCAAGAGAAGTGAAAGTTCATCTCTTTGTTAACTGACGTAGTGTAGGTCATTTCCCTGAATTAGCTTCTGGCTTTCTTCTAAGTTCTAAAAGTGATATATTTCCCCTTTTTTAAAAAGTTGTCAGTCGTATGTCTGTTTTCTTTTTGTGACGCTCTGATGATCTCAGAGTCATTTCTTACATTGCTATAATAAGCCTGCTGTTATGCCAGGATATGTTTGACCATCTTCTGGCTAAAGTGGTGGGTGTTTCCTTTAACACAAAAATTACTAAAAAGTCCTTTGGCAAATAAGGATGGATTTACCCGTCAGTCCCTTGTACTTCCCCCCACTGAAGTCCAGATTCTTTAGAATTACACAAAACTCATAACAATATAAAATCCTGCTAATGCAGCAAAGTTGAGGAGGATGTGATCCTCACCAAAATAGTCAGTGTGGTCACAACAACAGTGTCAGATTGACTCATTGCCGATATAATTGTGCATACAAAAACATTTCTTGCTTAAATAAAATTTACTGTACTGTACAGAAAGCCGTCACTCCTGACTTTGTTTTGCTTCCATGGAGCCAGACTTTCGCTTTTAATTTTACAGACGTCGTGAGCAACAGTTCTCCAGGCTTGCTGAATGTATTTTTTTCTTTTATCCAAACCCTTGGAATACCTGAGTATGGTGTGTAATGTGCCCTTTAAAAAGCCTCATCAGAAATTATGTCAGTGGAAAGATAGTTCCCAAGAAGCCATTCTTAAGGAAGGGAAACTGGGAGAAAAGCCTGAGTTGTGCCTAATTCCACAAGAATTGGACTGAAAGTCAGTGGCAACAGGTCTGATGGAGTGATGAATCCAAATTTGAACAATTGTACCACCATGCAATACCATCTGAAAAGCTTCTGCCTGGCATCAGCTTCATTTTTTCCTTGTATCCTTTATACTGTTTCCATGTATGTTTGCATGTTATGACGTCTTTGCACTGGCTTTGCAAATTATAAAAAGGAGTGGTTCAAGATTCTTGTGCAATACTGTCATTGTATTAAGGACAAGTGGGTATTTTGTGTCCTGGAGTTTGCACTGGATCCTTAACTGTAACATGAACCTGTCCCACAGGTCAGTGCTACACTTTCACTTTTTCTTTCTCTCTTTAGCTTTGCTGGACCTGCCTGTGCAGCCCAGTGCAACAGAGGTGTTGGGTTTCGCTCAGACTGCAAACACTTCAGCCAGTGGCCTGCCTTTCCGGTTCTACGAGCAGTCTAGGCGGGCACCAAATGATCCCACGGCAAATAGATCAGTTTTTGCCTCTGTCGATAAAGTACCAGGTAACACACAGATGCACGTACCGTCTCAGCTTTTATCTCAGACCAGCTGTTTATAGCGTCTGACCCAGTGGTACTATGGTTTTGTTATTGCTTTTATTTCTTTAGTGTTGGGGTGAACATTAGATAAGTGCTTCACTAAAAACATAGATTAGATGCTTTAAATAGAAAAGGGATTCTTCAGAACTGAGCTGAAAAGTCCCTTCATATTACTTGCATTTTAAAAATTCTTGCATTTGTTCATCCTTTACAGGGCGCTCATCGAAATACTTTGACATTTTTATGTTACAATGAAGGTCAATTAAGTTAATATACACTGTTTACATGTTAAATGTACAAGAAAACACATAGAAATGTTTATTTTAACTTCCTTAACTGACATGTCTGCTTGTCACAAATATATCACCCACATCAAAGTACAGTCCTGCCCAGTGACTTAACTTCTTCATGGTTCTTAGTGAGGCTGTAATGTGACACAACTGAAGGTTCAAGAGAAATCAAACCCAGCTGAGATATTTATACTCGTATTCAGAGCGTTAAGATCACTTCAACTCTAAAATTGAGTATGTGTGTACTCTCAAACACAGGATGTTCTATTCTGTAACACAGAAGTTGTTCCCTTGGGTATTGTTGGGATTTCTGCTATAATAAACCTGAATTGAATTGCAGTTCCCTTATTCCATAAAGAAGCCGAGCAGACGGCTTTAAAGAAAAAGTGTCCATTTTGAAGTCTATACTTAGCCCACTTTGAACAAAACATTAACAGTGAAGTGTAGATCTACTGAAAAATACTGAGATCTAAATTGTAAATATAGAACACAAAGTCAATCTTAACTAAATAAATCATACATATTGAATTACTAAATCAACTTTAGCAGACAAGATACCAGTGTAGGCAATGTAAGTGCAATAAAAGGTGTTATAAGCTCATAAAACTAAACATAATGACACTGTTCACTATTCGTGGCTCGGAAATGTCTAAATGTGTTGAATTTCTCATTGTATTATAGTACACAATCCTGTGGCAACATCCAGTTTACTGGGATTTACTTATTGAGCGCTACATTATGATGTGCGATACCTTTTTTTTTTAATACCCAAAGTATGGCTTAGTACATGCATCTGGTGTACATCTAAAAATAGACTTTCCAGTTTTAGTTGAACGTGTCAAACGATCAAATGTGGCGCCACCTTTTTCATTCCAAAATTTCACTCATTTCAAGAAATCCTACACAAACAACACATATCTGAACATTTAGGGCAACTATTCAACCACATAATGTGTGAGTTTCATCAACCCACCACTGTTAGTTTCAGTATTATGACCACAGATGAAAGAGTGGGCAGGGGCGAAAAACCAAATTTCCCAAATTCCAAAAGAACTGTGAAGTCGAAATGCTGTGGGTTACTGCTGATTGGTTAGAAACAATGATGTCACTATCTGTTACATAGCCTGATCTATGCTGATTGGCTTAGAGAAATCCATGTGGTTCTAAAACCTAACAGTGATGTGGCAAGGCCTATTTTGAGATCTTGTGAAGTTCCCTGTATATGGTTCCTCACTCGATAAAGTAGTGAATACTGTTCGTACTGTTGTGCTTTACTTCGGTCGCTCTGTCTGTTCCTGTAATATAATCCCTGTGAGTAAGTCCCACTGGGTACACTAATATAATCCCTTTTCAATGGATTTCCGTGAGTTATATCACTGTACTCACTGTATCTTCAGCTCCTGAATACGACTCTTTTGTCCTCCTTAGCAGGAGAATCTCCTCTGGAGTTACAAGGCACCCAATTAGTAGTTTTATTTTTCCAGAGGGCAACAAGTGGGGTAGATTACGAAGCCTGTTCTTAAATCTTGACACGGTATCATTACCTCAGCTGAAACAGTTTGGAGCTTCAATTAATACGACTGTATGCCCTTACCATGTCAGTCCAGTGTGTGTAGTGTGTAAGCAGGTATAAAGGGCTTGTTTACCAAATCTGTATCTGCCAAATATTAAATATGCTCACAACTGCTGCTTCTGTTGCTGTGTTGTGGTGGTGAATAATGTCCTGAAAGTGTCGCAGTGAAATCATAGTTTCATCGTTTTTTGCAGTGAAATAGTGTAACGAATAGCACTGAACATCCTGAGGTACGACCGCAGGGTTTTTATTCAGGTGCAGGTCTGACTGACCATCAGATTTCACTCAGTTCACCCTCTTATCCAAATGGAGTCTCGTGCAAGATAATGAAGCTTCCCTCCACAGTAACTTCGAGGTCACTGTGACCTTGACTTTATTATTTATTTGTTCACTAAATTCTAATTAGTTCATCCTTGCAAGTAAAAGTTGGTGTCACACTTGAAGAAATTCTCTTCAGATGTTCAAGAGATTCCACATTTAAAAGGAGACAGACAGACATCCAAAAACATATCGGCTTTGGGCACAGGTGTCCCAGTGGGTACGTAAAAGTTATCATGACATCAGTAAATGCTTGGGATACGCTGACCCTTATGCTAATATTTAACAGCCATGGGCTTCTAAGAAACTGAGCGAGGAATATGCAGGTTAAGCAAAATAACATCTGGATGAGCTGGATTCATTGTGGAAATATGTAGCATGCAGATGAAGTTAAAATCAAGCCTTTTCTAAATCAAGAACAGACACTGTTTCTTGGGAAATGTTTGCAAGCTGTGGGATCTGCCCAAGCGTAGAGGTTTCTAAATTTTACCCAAGCTTTTTTACGAGCCACATTAATTAGTTTATTTTGTAGAATATTGGAATAAAAACGCCTCTTTTTATGTGTGTTTGTAGCAGAGAACACTTAAGAGACAGTTTGAGTTGCTAATGGCAAGGGTCTGTCTGTTGCACTCATTCCAGGGTTTGCAGTGGCTCATTGCGTGCCCCAGCACACTCCCTCACCCCTCTCCTCACCCTCACCTCCCTCCAGTGGAAGCGGGAGCACGGGGCGATGCGACTCTGTTACTGCAAGCACGACATCAGCTCAGAGTCCTGCAGGTAACGCTCACACGGACGCACACAAACCACCACAGCTCCTGCAGGCGTAAGCATGAAGACAAACTTATATTACACATGCTCTGAATTTAAATAAAACGTTTAAGTGACAAAGGAACTCAGTCCTTTGCAAATTATTGTAGCACGCCAGTGTGCCGAGCAACTATATTTGTGTTACAATGCATGCGCACACACCTCCTTGACATATGGAGAGTTTTGTAACTATAATACAACTACATACACAAACCTCCAAAACCACAGTAGCTGGCAGTGGTGTTTCACTGTGTCGTATAGATGCCTATGTGTGGTCGACGTGACAATGTAAATGATCATATTGGCTCCCTCCCACATCAGTTAAATAGTTACAACACAGCACTGTTCCCTTGCAGATTCAGTAGATTCCTGCTACATGAAGCAGCTGTTGTTGTGGATTGGTGCCGAATAAATAAAATAAATTAACAGCCATTTTCTTGCTCATGAGTCCACTGTTATGTCTTTCCAAGCAATAGTCAAGCTTGCAAAGCAACGTTGGCATGACAACCTGTGCGTCAGAAAAGAGGTGCTCCAGCATGGCCATTGTCTGAATGTGCAGGGAGACAGTCTTTGAATGGTGAATAAGATAAAAGAGAAAACAGTGAGGCTTATCAGCTGTTTAAGGGACTTTACACAGAAGATTATAAAAAGCTATAATCTGCGTGTCTCTACACAGACATGTCTGATGATATACTGATCATTTTTGGGGTTTAGTAGTTACACAATAACACTGTCATATGTAAGGGCCCATGATTGAACCACCAACTACATGATAAACTGGGAATCATTGAATTGAATACCAAAGCAGGTAAAGGCTGCTCTGATCGGATTCACTGATGGGATTGATAACAGTAGAACAGCGATGCTTGTGATGCAGGAGTTGAATAGATGAAACTGTTTTGTTTTTGTTTTTTTTAAAGACAAATGTGGGTGGAGAAGGAGCAGGCTAGACCAAATGTTTCCAAATCATGCAAACATACTCGTCTAGTTTATTTTATTGCTCTAAAACAGCTTTTCTGTTGTTGTTTACTCTTGTGAAACATACCTCACACTCTTACGATGTAAGTATGCCTACATCGTAGTTTATAGTATACAGTCAGGGCTGGGTTTTTGTTTAAAATCAGATTGTGCAGTGCTTCCATGATGGAGGACATTTAGGCTCTAAGAGGCTTAGAAAATAGTCTTAACCTTGTCAGCGGGGACTGGCAGATTCTTTACAGTGTAAACAGAGCGCTTTGTGTGCCTCAATTTCCAGTTGATGCAAATCCTCAGTGGTCTCAGGTTCCTATTGGCTGGGTATATTTAAAATTTTAAAGGTTTCAGAAACCTTTAGAATTGGAAAATACTGAATTTTGCCAAAATGGAATATGGTACAGTTGTACACATTTAACCAACAAGTGAAAGATCCCTGGTTTGATCCCAGGAGGAAACACAGATTCATTTGGGGTTTTATCAGGAAGGGCACTAGTGTGAAAATCTGCCAACTCTAACGTGCAGAGTTAGCGGTGGTTCTGGCACCCTGTGAATAAGGGAGCACTGAAAGGTTTTTGCCTGTTATGCAAAGACTTCCGATATGAACTTTCTTTAAATTGACCTTGATACACTCACCCAGTGCCTCTGTATTTTTATCTGTTTCCTTTAATTCGAAGCTACTCTTTTTACCCACAGTCCCCTGTGTGGACTGTGCTACAAGCTACATCATTTCCCACCCCAGTGCTAATCCGTAGAAATATCTGCCTCTGAGTTTAGCTCCCTCACTGTCTTCTCTATCACTCTCCTAGATGACGGTATACTTTTGGAGCACACTCCGCCCTCGTCCTCAGGCGGAGAAAGTGAAGGAGGAGGTGGAGAAGTAACATTAGTCTCCTCTGCTCCCTCAACCCCAGCTCCAGCTCCAGCTCTGGCCCCGAGCCTCACCCCAGCCTCCCAGCCCACTATCTCACTCCTTACCGACAACAGCGCAGACACCCTGAGCGTCGAGTCGCTCACCCTGCTGCCGCCTGCCGACCCACCTCGCCTGCACCTGTGCACCGGCCACGTCACAGCGGCTCAGTCCCTACAGAGACCAGATGCCTCTATCGCAGAGGAGGAGGAGGGGGACGACGAGTTGGTTAGGAAAGACGAGGAGGACGGCTCGCCGATAGATGAGACTGAAACAGATGCAACGGTAAAAGAGGAAACCACTGAGACGACCGAGACTGTCACACCCACAGATGAGGTTCCAGAGAGAACAGATGAAATACAAGGTGAAGGCACACCTAAAGAGCTCAATGGGGACCTCGAGCAAGAAAGAGAAGGCGTGACAGCTGCAGAGTCTGATAATGCAGAGTTAGACACTGAAACACCAGACTCACCTGAGCTGGATTAAGGAACATGCAGTACTCGTGCAGTCACCAGTGTGATAGATAATATACCAAGCTCATGATGGAAACTGTAGGTTAGAAAGTGATGTGAATAGTCCAAGAGGCTTTCGGAAGCATCTCAACATTTTGTATTTGCACATGAAGAAAGACTCAAAACAGACACTGGTCAACGAGGGCTCAAAGCACATTTGGCTTTCCGTGCTTTCTAAGCTCGTGTTTTCTCTTCTTTTTCTTCTTTTTTTGGCACATGTGTGTCGAGGCGCGCAACCAGCAACGTTTTTTACTCATTCTGATTGTGTATGAGCTCAAAACACATACCACACCTATTTTTGTGTCATATTTTCACATACCGGGTCACCACATGCATTTCGGTGGTGTTCACGACTATGCTAAACACAGAACACCACTGCAAGTCAGATGGGTTAGCAGTTTCTGTCACCCTGCAACTGCTGCTGGGTTGGGTGGGGTGTGTTTGTAGGTTTTACATATTTTTCCATTTAGTGAGCAGCGCATTTAAAAATTTATCAAGTCATCTCTAGCATAAGCTAGGCGGGAGCAGGTCTCAAATTGTAAATGTTCACCATCTCATCTAATTCATAAAGCTGAATAACCAATCGGTGCCATGACTAACCAAAAGAATTAATGGGAAATCTGATCGGGATCGCTCAAGGGCTGTAAAATAACTGGAATAGTACTGCTCAAGTCTGTTCATTCAGTTATTCATTCACTCTGAGAGTCTGTAGGGACACAGGTTGCTAACTTAGAAGCTATTTATTGTTTATTTTAGAAAAGTAAAAGTTGGTTTGTTGAATTAAACTCACAGGTTAATGTTAGTGATGTTGGATGTTCAAGTCTGCACAAAACAACACTTGGGTTGAATGTATCTGCTGGTTTCCTCCTGACACGCTAACGTGAGCTCATTCTCCATGGATCTGGCTTTGACTAGATGAATGCTTTCACACCTTAATTTGAAAAAGAGGGTTATTTTTAAAAAGAGCTTACTGCCTCCAAAAATTTCTAAAACACAATGTTTGGATTTTTTCGTTATTCTTGTGGCATTACAGATAAATTTTTTCAGGAACAAGTCACAGCTCTCACATGAGTGTCACGGGGGGAAACCCTCACATGCTCCTCTTCTTTTTCCTTTTTCTTTTAATCAGATGAATGAAGCTTTACTACTGCAATAATCTTAAGAGCTAACCAACGAGGGGAGAAATGAATGTAATGGGTAACCTGTCTCTCCAAACAGCAGTGTTTGATCAATTTGAATGAAACTGGTGTGTTTTAACTTGAATTTGTGACTTGATTTGTAAATTATAGGATTAAAGCACACTCTTCAGTCCATCTATTCCCATAATTTCCTGCCATTCTCCTCCTCGCTCACACACCATCTTTTTCTGTGCCATCCTCACGCAGCTGAAGTCTTAATGCTCGGAACATTCTTATTTTTTTAACTGTACAGTCCTCAACAAGTTTCTAAAATGAGAACTTCGGAGCAATACGGTCTCTTATTATTTCCATCTTGCTACTGTAAATAGCAGCCGAATGATAGTGAAGTTCACGGACATGCTGAAGAGGCTTGGCACAGTTTGGAGAGTTGATAAGAGGCTTTGTAGAGAGCATATTTTCATGTTCCCTGCAGCCACTACCAATCTCTACCAGAACATGCAGTCACAAGCTTCCATAAGTCTCTGATTGTAGTGTGTGTGTGTGTGTGTGTGTGTGTGTGTAAGTGAGAGAGAGAGACAAGTTTGTTTGCTCTGTAAATGCTATGAGCTTTTAAACCTGTAATTATTGTTAATGAACTGAAACAGATGACTAAATAAAGAAATGCAATAAATTATTCTACTTAACTACAGTGACACTGCAGTGTGAGCCTTATTATCTCTGCCAAGGAGATTATGTAGCTGACTGACTCACGAGTCAGGGAAAAGGTGGCGGGATGGGCAAGCCACAGGCTGTATATAAAAGATGTGCATTATCCAATGGTTTGTAAAGCCAGAGGTTATGAGAAGCTGGATTTATACTTATCACCTAAAGCTAGCTAGCTTTTTAGGTCAACAGATACTGCAAATTAGGCATAAATGGTGTAAAACAGTACAGAGTACAACCTTTTACAATTAAACACACAGTTGTTGGGATTTTCCCTGCGCCCTCAAGCAGGAGGCCCTGGTTATACTTGAGAAGTCTTATCAGGCCTGGGAGTGCCGGAGAAAGAGGTGTTTTGTTTTTTTTTGTTTGTTTGTTTGTTTTGGGGGGTTTTTGTGTCCCGTTTGGATCTTTAGCCATCAGAATTGTTGTCTTAAGGCCAAGAAAGATGCCAAGCGGATTTATTTTACCAAGTGGATCATCATGGCCTTGCCATATTGGTCCATTTGATTGACCTTTATTATAATTATGAATTTATTTTATTTTCAGTTGCTACAAACGGGACAGACATGACTGGGGGATAGGACAGGGAGAAAGAATGAAAGAAAGAGAGGGAGAGAAAGAAAACCAAAGGGGAGAAGAGACGGTGAGAAGGGGGGAAGAAAGAAAAAGAAAAAAAAAACAAAACAAAACACCTGGATCACCTGTATGGAGAAAAAAAACAGAAGAGAAAGCAAACAACAAAGAGCAACATAATAAAAAATTAAAAAAAGCACCATCACAATAAACTAGCTAGCAGTAGATATCAGTAGATACTAAATAATAAACGATATTGTGCAGCACGCAAGATAGACAGCGCACAATGTGCTTTGAGGCAGCAGCCAAGAAAGCTGTAGTCCGCGTCTATGAATACCCGTGTGTACACCTGTGTGCATACCTGTGTGGATCAGCATGCTTGTATTCCAAAGGTTTCTCCATGTAACGATCTGCTAGGGAGTGTGGGGAGCCACAGCCCCGTCCTCCAGGGTATGAAGCAGGTATGGAGGAGATCAAAACTCCAGACATCCAGAGGCCCCCAGAACACAAGAGACCAAGGAAGACCAACAGAGGGGCAGCCGCGCCACTGTCCCAGTAAGAGCTGAGGAGAGTCCCAGATGAGGGCTCACTCAGCAGCCGCGGAGCAGAAGCCAGGGGGAGTTGCAGTGACGCGACCGCAGTCGGACGGCCAACTCCTCCTAGCCCCCCCGCTCCAACAGGCCGCAGAGAATGGGGGTGAGAGAAGACTCCAAACCTCCCTCTGCCCGCTCATATGTAGTGTTGATGCATGTGTGTTCTAAGGTGCATTTAAAACCCAGGAGGGCATGGAGCTACCTGCCAGAGAGCAGCAGGTAAGCGCATAGTCCCTCCTAGCCCTCAATGTCTACGTGTATTTAAAATTGAGAGGTGGGCAACGACGCCAGGGGTGAGGTGTACACCCTGATGGTAATTTGGACTCCGTGTATCGTGCCCACCCCCAAGATCCTATATGTATGTGTAATGAGAGTGTGAGTAATGTGAATGTCTAAGTTGTGGGATAAAATTGAGGCAGAGGCAGCCAGAAGGGGACAGGGAGGGGGGGGGGGGGGACAGAGGGGGTAGCCTCCCCTGCACCCTGGTGACATACCCCTACTCCAAGGCCCTGCATGTGTGGGTGGTTGTGGTGGAGCGGGAAGAGGGAGGCAGCTGGAGATGGAGAGGGAAGGAAGGGAGGGGCAGGTGACCCCTCCCTGGGGCCAGCGGGGGAGCTTCCCCCAGGGAGGGAAAGAGGTGTTTTATGGAGGAGGATATCTGGAATAACCTGCTTAGCCTTCTGCCACTGCATCCCAATTTCACATAAGCAGAATATGATGATGCTTTAAAAGCAATGAGCACCACAAAGAAAGGTCACCTTCGGGTTGCTAGTCACACAGGCCTAGAGACCTGTCGGCAACAATCCAGCAACCTCCAGTCGCAAGGTAGAAATGTGCATTTCCCACCCAGATGTAAGATGCTGGCAGTCACTCAAAATTGATTACTAAAGCCCCATTCACACAGGCCTACAGACTGGTCAGTCACCCCATGGTAACCAGCAGTTGCTAGGGAAAAGTGTGTATTCCACAACTAGTTGGCAAGTGGTTGCTGGTAGTTGCTAGAATAAAACTGGTTGCATAGAGGTACACACTGTTACAGCAAACATCTGCCTGGGGTTGGTTTGGTCAGTAGCTCCATTTGCCAGTAGCGTGCATGGAAGATGGAAGAGTTGTCTACAAACTACAAGCAGTGAAAATATGAAAAACATAAATGGAGAACTTTCACCTTCAAAGTAAAAGTTGTGCTGAGGTATAAATTTTCCTTTGAAGGCACTTTGAAGATAAACCGTCTTTCCAAACCCACGCATTTAAGTCTCATTAACGCTTAAAGTAATGCATCATAATTAGCACTTTGAAGTACAGGCAGGTACTGACTTCTAACGTTTTAAAGGATTTCTGTGCCACAATATACAGCAGAAAAAAAGTCATCTCTATTAACCTGGTACAACGCCGGTAATGGCGAAACTGCTAGCTCTACTTATCACTTGGAAAACTGCACATTCCAGGAAGTGCATGCACACTGCTAAGAAATGGTTCAGCACATGACCAGATCTTTTTTACACTGTAATTTACAGTATTGTGCAAATGGCACCTCATTTCTTTAAATTTCACATCCCAGGCACCAGACTTGTTTTGTTTTTGTGTGTTTTTTGTTTTTTTTAAAGTGGTCTTGAGTAATACTTCCCTACGTTGTGTCATCCTTGTTCAAGTTTCACTACTGCTCTGAGAGTAAATAGGTAAGTTTTTACAGACAAATCAGCGCCTTCCGTACAAGCTACTGGTGACCACAGTAGTAGTTTGGACAGCACCAGCTTTGGGACAATTGTCACCTGGCGACAACCCGGAACTTCCAGCAACCTTTCACCAACCACTTGCGAGTTACAAATTTTCCCTACCAACTGGTGGTTGGCAGGGAGTCACTGGCAACTCTCTGGGCCTGTGTTTGACGAGGGTTTAGCTGAGGTGACACCTACCTTCCAGCTAGCAGCCAAGTCCGCCCTCACCTGTTACTCAGTGTTGCAACAGGCTTAACTATGTATAATTTTAAGCAATATTAAAATTTAAACAGGCGAGTTTTAAAAGTAAAGGTAGTCACTTTAATAAAAAATCCTCTGCCGACTGGCTGTTTGAGCTGAGCGTTTTAGCATTAGCTTCACTTTTTATATAACATGTTCTTGCTACAAATGTTGAACTGATTAAATGGTGTTTTCTGTGCCATAAGCAATGTAGCACATGAGGTACCTTTGAAATCAATTAATCAGGGCAAGTTCACAGATCCCTTCGTTGGATTTCATGAAAACATGTCTCAGATTATCCTCAGACTTGCTAGCTCTGCAATAGACTGCCAGCATGTCCACTTGGTAGACATGACTCTGATAAGTGGAATAAAGTTGACGCATTGATGGATATTTACAGACTATAAAAAGGCTAGCACTTACACTTCTGTGTGAGTGGTATGAGAGTTCAAGACAAATACATTTTATATCACCAGGCAGTCCATGACCTTGTGTTCAAACCCCCATACAACAAACTTTATATGGTGTGTGGATCAGTCTGTTTTCAGCTTTGACAGATGATCCCTAGACCAAGTCACATTATCATATGGATTTTGGCTTTTAAAAAGTACTTTTCCACTGCACTTAATCGAAACATTGTTTTGAGAAAGCTTAAAAAAAAAAAAGCCTGTCTGGCTTTTGATCACTTTGGGCATCCACTTTACAAAAAAATGCATTTAGCCCAGTCCACTAATGACAATAGTGGACTACTGGCCTTGGTCGAGGTCTGTGCTCTCCGAGTGCCCTTCAGGTTTTACTTGCAGACAGAAAGTGAGAGAGGATGGTGCTCATTTCTTTTGCTTGTGGTTTTCTTTCCCCTCTTCACAGAATCACAGCTCAATACTCTAGCACAGCAGAGGAGGTTCTCCTCTGTGTTTCTGAGAGTGTGGGAAGATTTCCACTGATGTTTGGGTTGCATTTCCTTTCTGCCGCTGACTGAGTTTGGTGTCAAGTAACACACACACACACAAGGAATTCGCAGAATATTTTTAAGGCCGATTTGTCATTTGATTCAATTTTAGTTCAGATGTATTTGGTTTTGAAACATGGCGATTTCTGAGAAATCAGGCCCTCAAAATCTGGTCCTAAAATCTGGGGAGTCATCAGGAGAGAGGTGAAACAACCACCTCGATGTCACTATGAAACTTCAACAGGGATGTCTGTCATTTCTCTAAAAAGAAACATTTTTCGCTCCGCAGTTCTAACAGATATAATGAGGATGTTTCCAAGTATGAGGCTTTTTGACTTGAATGTGCATGTGAGATGTAATCTGCTGGAGCTTATGACGTTACGCTTCGCACCCTTATGTTATGGTCCTGTGGCTGCTGCAGGAACCCTCAGTCATTGTGTGGTCTGTACGTGTCAACTTTTTTTTTGTTTATCGCGGTTCCTCTCTTCAGGGAAGTCTGGTGATGTGTGCGTAAAAGTGAAGAGGTTCCTGGTACTGCAGCAACACTCTGTGTGTGTGTTTTCTCTGTACTAACCGCAGTGACTGCGATGATTGGAGATTAGTCTGTGCACTCATATGTGTTTCATATGTATGAAACAATGATTCTCTTTAAAAGTGCATCGTACTTCACATGCGCCACTTTTAAGATGATGCTGTTCATCAAAGATAACTGGTGCACTTACGCTCTGGTTTTGTTCGTGGTGCACGGTGCAGCTGAACTGAGGTTATCTTTGAGCGTTTGGCAGCTTTAGTAGAAATGGATTAAGTATAACGTGTAGAACAGTTACAATATTTTAAGGAGACTTGTGTGCCACAATGTGCAGCAGACAAAAGTCATTTTTCTTAACTTGGCCCAAAGGCTGGAAACGGGGAACGGCTAGCTCTTAGTATCACCAGGCAAACAGCACAAATTCCAGGAAGTGACTGCACTCCGCTAAGAAATGGTTCAGCGCCTGACTCCCCCCACCCGCACCATGTCTTTTTTACACTGTGATATTTAGTACTGTGCAAAAGTCTTGAGTCACCCCTCATTTCTCTATATTTTGCTTCCAAGGAAACAAGATTTCATGTGATTTTTTTTCTTTTGTTTTATCTGATCAGCAATAACTTATCACAGCAGTTGTTCTTTAGACTTTCTGAAGGTCTTTCAAAGTTTTTTCTTTGGACATTGGCTGCTTTTTCACTCATTTTCAGTGCAGCTCTTGTACCTGATCGTTTTTAGAGGAAAGTCCCAACAATTTCCATGTCTTTAGTTTAATCTGTAAAAAAATTCTAAAGGTGACACAGTTTGATAGACATCAAATAAGAACTTTTCACCAACAATGTGATTCCCAAAGAGTTATTAGGTGAAAACTTGGCCTATCTCAACATGGTGTGCAGTGTGTCCTTAAAATATTTGAGGAAATTGGACAAGTGAAGGACAAAAAAGCATCAAGCCTATCTACAGAAGAGGAACAGTATCCGAAAGTCATGTCATGACAAATCCAATGACAAATTTTTGGTTTAAATCATCACTGATATCAGTTCAAGAGAGAGGGATAACAGTGAGTGTCTACAGCCATCCATAAACGCAAGGGAAGCTCTGTCAAGGTTTAGGCGTACATTTCAGACACTCATGTTGGGGATGTTGTCAAAGCTGATCAATGCTTTACTTTCCATCTTGATTATTTTCCCAAACACACTGTCCATTGAATATATCTGGATAGAAAAACACACAGTGGAACACTATCAGTTATGGACTGGCCTCACCAGAGCGTGGACCTCAACATCATTGGAGCAGTGTGGGATCATCTTGACAGAGAACAGAACAAAAGGAAGCCAACATCCAAGAAAGAGCTTTGAATGGCCTTCAAGAAGCCTGGAGAACTATTCCTGAAGACTACTTAAAGAAAAGACGAAAAAGCTGCCTAAGAGAGATCAGACTATGTTGAAGAATAAAGGCAGTCATGCTAACTCTGTCTTTGCCTTATATATTGCATTTCCATTTATCTTTGCACATGTTTTAATTAATCAAATAGAGAAACGAGTGTAGGCTCAAGACTTTAACACAACACTGTAACATATTAGGAGACCTAGAAGGCAGATTTTGTTACCTTATGATGAGGCTAAGTTAGTTAAGGTGTTGTTCTGGCCAAAGTACCCTATGACCTTTTCTGGTAAACACACTCATGCTAACTACAGGCTGTAAATGGATGACAGTCAGGTATTTCTGATATGATAAATCATGGAATGAAGTCAAAGTGTGCCTCTTTGACGCTTTTCAAGACACGCACAAATTCATTTCAAAACCAAGTGTGTGTGGGTATGTGTGGGTGTCGGGGGGAGGTTGGGGGAGGCCAAAGCATAAACATAAATTGCTATTCTGTGACTCAAGGATCTGAAATTGTTCTGGTAACTGCACAATGTCAAGTTCCTTGTAAGTGTCGGTAATTCAAAATTTTCTCAATGAGTACACAAAGCAGTGAATAATGCGCCATTTAAATCTCTGTGACGTCTCTGCATAATAATACAAAGATAACAAGCACCTCATGCGATTTTCTCTTATATAGAAAGTTTTTAATTCTGAGCTTTATTTTAAGGGGAAAACCTTAAATATACTCTTTTTTTTTTTTTGCCTGTTTCATTTATCTGAGGGCAGGCATGAATAGATGAATCAGAAATTCAGATAATGTCAGGCCTCCTTGGATGAGGGTATCTAGTGATAATGGCCGAAACACCCGATGAATCCAAGGTCCACTACTGACGATGTGTCCCAAACTGGTAAAGTGTCTGGGCTGCCTTTCCTCATAACAGCCATCCCTCAAGATTTTCTCCATTTACAGCAATGCAGGACTGTAATATCTAGTCCTTTTTACTGAATTGGTCACAAAGTGAAGGGGTCGATGGTTTTCTGTCTTTTGCTGGCACATTCTTATGTCCCTCTGTGTTATACTGCATAATCCTACTACTAGTTACGAGGCTCTATGAGGTATCCTTACTATCATGAGTTATTAGTTGCAACCACCCACAATGTAGGTCATAGGTTAAGTATTTAGTAAAATATGCTTAGTGAAGGATAATTAAGCATGGAACTGTCTGTTTGTTCAATACATACGCAGTTGGATCCTTACACGTTTGGACACTTTATTGACATTTTGTCTCAGATGTTCAGCTTTACTTCAAGGGTCTTCGTTTTGTTTTGTATGAACTGCTTAGGAGTTACAGCAATTAACTCCTACACAGAACTCATTTACAAATTGAATTTAATGGAATTTTATTGATCGATAGACTGAATCGCAGTTACAGGTGAGACCTGTTTCCTCGTTGTTCAATGACATATTAAGTGGGTAAAAGACCTGATGTTGATTTCAAGTTCTGAACTTGCATTTGGTATCTTTACATTAGATTGTGAAGATCTTGCGAGAGAAGATACTTTGAATATCAGTACACTCAAGAACATGATGGCCAGATTAGACTTGCCTGCTTAGTTCTTGACACATGAAACCGAGATTTATTTGTGGGGAAAGTCTAGAGTAAGAGAGAAACAACTAATTGAAGATGTGAGTGCTGATGAATTCTGAAGTGTACTCAGATTCAGCTATATGACATCAAGGGAGGATTTAAAATGATCTTAGCACCTTTGTTAAACCCCTATTCATTAAAGCTAAAAGTCTGCACTGCAATCACATCTTGATTGCTTTATTTGGTTAGCTTTGGTTAGTAGGTTGTTTAGGTCACTGTGTTGGTTTACAGTGATATGATATGGATATATAATATAAATTTGTCCTACTACTCTTTCAACTGCTACTGCTACTACTGTACCTGCTATTCTCGTGAAAGTCATATGTCTTGAATCCAACAACGGAATCAGATCAAATGTGATTGTCTAGAGAAAAAATGTAATCTTTTGTGTGTGCGTTCCTCGTCTTTCATGAGAGAAGTCTGGAAATGCTTTAGCTGGGAACTATTTAGTCATTAGCATTGAACATATTTTTCCCACGTATGAAGCAAAAACTAGAAAAACCGCTTCTACCTCCTCCAACCAGTCTGGTTGCAGCTTTCACCAGACTCATGTGATTCATAGAGCAGTGGAACGTAGCTATAGCTAGTGTCAGGATTGGTGTCGTCAATTCAGTGTGAGACCCTTCCTCTTCTGCTCCTTAGTTACTTCTTTGAAAAAATGACCAGAAAGCTGTTTGTACAATGTGGTCATCTGTGAAATGATAAGAAGATTGGTTCAGTGAAGAGCCTCTTCACTTTTGGCAAAGTCAGTTCTGAAGCTTGTTGTGGTTATCTGATGACCAGCACTTCCACAGATCTGCCATCACCACATTGTTCATTGTGAAATATCCCCACTAACAAGAACTGGAAGAAGGAAATGGAAAACAGGAAATGGATGACTAATGATTTTTCAGGGAAATCTGTTTTTTCATCACTTCTCAACAAGAAGTAACAGGAAAGACTCGTCCAAGAAAACTCAAGCAAGCAGCGAGGCTCTCCAGCAGCCTGCCTGGAAGCTAAAAGGGGGCTAATAGCCTCCACCGCAGAAGCAGTCATGTCCTGCGATGATGGGAGGATCTCTTTCATCAGAACCCTCCGATTAAAAGTACAGCAGAATCACAGTTCTGAAAATGGAGCGTCGCATTCATACTGAACGTCATGCAACACCTCCTCTTTTTACGCTTCTCCGCCAGCCTCATTCTGAGCGTCCCTTTCTCTCTCTCTCTCTCCCCTTGGGCATTGATTGTCAATTGATTTCTGTAGAAGCGCGTGCAAGTAAAGGACAGAAAACTCCACGCGGAGGATTCCACAGAAATCAGCTGATAAGCACATAGTTGCAGAACACCTCACTTCACCTTTCACTTCTCAAAATAGTCAGGAATGTCCTTAAAACCAAGACGCTTCAGAGTGAAACTGCGCTACTGTGTGACTCACTCGTCACCAGCCTTCAACTCCCTCCCCACTCCACGAGATACAGCCTGCGCTCAAATGTCAATATCAAATATAATTTTAAGATAAGTCTTTATAAGAATGGATGACTGATAGCGCCTATATAAGCAAAGGCATTACAATCATTATCGTTACTCATAATCCACTCTATGACTTGGTGTGTGTTCCTCTTCCTCAAGCTGAGGTAATTATATCCTCAAACTAGTCAAGTTTACTTGAATCAACTGTGAGTATTATATTCAGTATGACTCATTGTTTTATGTTTGTTTGTGTGTGTGTGTGTGGCTTCAATTGTCTAGACTCAAAAAAAAATTCCCCTAAAGAACACAGAGCTTTATTGGTAAGGTTTGGTTTTCAGCGTTGGAGTTTTGGTTAGCTGTGAGGAAAGGATAGGAGTTTAGGTAAGCTGACAACGTCAGCGCAGAAATGAAATGTGCTCCACACAGTGTGAAACAGTGACACACTGCTCTCACAAATGTCATGAAACTGCTAAATTCAGCCAAATTGTGATGCTCTTAGGCGATAAACCTTTTTTGGAGTCACATGTAGATCACAGTTCCCACACAGTCTGCATTTGCAGTTTTACATGTACAAAAGCAACATCAGTTTACATGAAATCAGACTTTAGGAAGGAAAAGGAAAGGCTTAATCAGCTGGGAAACTGGCACCTGGGGGGCTAACACCTAGCCTGGTTCTTTCAGTAATTAGCAATATGACAGTATACAATTGACACCAACTAATACGGTCACTTGTGAACGTCCTCTATTTTATATCTGTAAATGGAAATGGACTGATTCTTATATACTGCTTTTCTACTCTGCTTCAGCAGTCAAAGCACTTTATACAACATACCTCATTCACCCATTAATACACGCACTTTTTCCACACCTAAGTGCTTTCTATCTGAGAGTCACACACATTCACACTTCGATGAACACATCAGAGACCAACCTGGGCTTCAGTTTCTTCACCAACGATACTTTGGCGTGCAGACTGGAGCCGCCAGTAGCCAACCAGGCCAAACCACCAACCTTCCAGTTAGTAGATCACCTGCTCTACTTCCACCTCACTTTGATTTCTGTAAAAACCAAAGAGTAAACCAGCGGATACCATCATAGCATTCTCTACTACTACATCAGATTTCCTTTAAGCAGTACACATGCCAACAGGAAAAAGCCTTGGAAGGCTGGAAGGTAGGACAAAAGAAGGTAGGCCAAAAGTACTGAGCCATTGTGTCCACGAGAGCTGCTGAGCCATAGGAATCCATGCCCCAAAGGTTGCCGCAGCAATGGCTTACTATTACAACACCACACTCTATTTTAGTGAGCTTTGGGGCTTTCACAAATCTTTGTAAAGGCAAACCACATTTCTAGGTGACTGACTTTATTCACTTGTAGCAAAGGGACAGAAAACATGTGACTCCAAAGATTAAGTGGCACGGCCCAATACTTTAGTCCATTGCCAGGTAGCTGTGAACTGTTCACACTGCGTACACTCACACTTGTAAAGATTCATTGGTGTTTGGCAGTCTGTGAATGTCTTCACAAGCCGGATACTCAACATGTAAACAGGAAAACAAGGACTTTTAAATCCATTCATACTGAGGTCTAAAAAGTCTGGTTGTGGGTTCAGACGGAAGTCCCTTAACTATTGGCTGAGGCCGCTCAGTTAGAGCTGCTCCTACTGCTACTTCTACAGCTTTATTTAAGTATGTGTAAAGTCACAGTTGCATTACTATCATCAGGTATTAGTCACACCCCTTAGTTCATTTTAGGGCAGCGTGGTAGTAACAATGAAGTGTGAATGCTAACTTCCTTTAAAAAAATACGCACACATTCCAGTCATGTGAGTCGCACTCAGCCAGGTGTGCCACCTGCTGTTGCTGCACTGATTATATCAAAAGAAAAGACAAACCCAGCTTTGACTGGAAAGCAAGTCTCTAAGTTAGTGCTTCTGTTGTTTAGTTTGTCTTCACTGTTATCACCTGATTTCTTTTATTACTTCAACTCACTGTGTTCATTAACATACGATTAATGCATTTCCTACCCTACTCAAAGTTTATTTCTCATAACTCGAAGCCTGACCTTGATCTATCATGTATCTGTCTAACCACTAACCCCAAAAATTTCCCACTTCCTCTTGAGAGCATTTTAATCTGTACTGGGTCCAAATTAGATTGAAAAAGCAACACACACACACACACACACACAATTCATTACGTGTCACCTCTCCCCCTGATTCTGGTAAGTGTGTCTGTATCTAAGCGTAACAGTCCATTTACTACCAAAGTAACCCCACCCACCTGTCACTTTGCCCTACCGAGATGAATCACCAAGTGACGGTATACTGTACAATAACCTTCCCCATTTCCTCGTGTCTGTCTGTCTGTCTGTAATGTGAGGGTGTGTGTGTGTGTGTGTGTGTGTGTGTGTGTGTGTGTGTGTGTGTGTGTGTGTGTCCGTCCCTCCTTCTCTCACTTAACTCCCACAAAACTCCCACAAGTCAGTGCGGAATGACAGGAAAAGTTAAAAAGTAAAACATAACTATCGCAGTGAGTTTAAATACTTTATTTAAAATAGAATAATAAGACATGTTAAAAAAATATGTTCAATTCAGTCACGAAACTCTCACATGTGAGCTTTGTGAGGGAGACAGGAGAGCTAAGAGTTACAGTACATGTGTTTGAGGCCTGTCTTCGACACTGACATCCTCCGTTGGGTTTTCAAGAATGAGACAGATGACAGTTCGAGAGTCAGTGCTGATTGACATTCATGTGTGATGTAAACATTCCACATTATTAGAGTATTTAAACCTGCTACAAAAATATATCTCCCTTGTGGCATGGCAACAGTACCCTCCGCCATCCCTCCATGCGTCTAAATGTCCGCTCTCTTAACGTCCTTGGATAATATTTATGTTGGACTACAGTTTCCAGTGGAACGGCGGCATTCACAGGCGAGCCCACCGGTTCTTTCATCTCTAAAATAGCTCTGTTGTGTCTGTAGTTTTCTTTTAATGCAGCACATCCCAACTTTTCATACTTCCTCAAGAGCAACAGGTGCTCTGTCCATGTGAAACTGGGAGTTGAGTCTCTAGAGGTAATATATGTTGAAATGTCAGCCACAAACCCACTCCAGCTGGAGGCTGTCTGCACTCGACTGCTAACGTGTTCTCCCTTTTCGAGCATTTGGGAGCTTTTCAGCTCAAAGGGTTTTCCCTGTAACCATATCACAGCAGTCTCAATCTCCACTGAGTCGCAGACAGGCTTTACCAATCCCTTGCTGTTACTTGGTAAGGGCGACCTTCTTGAAATTATAAATAATACTGTCAACAGTTTGTATGGTAAGCTGGTTACAGTTTGTAAGGGAATTCCAACAGAAAGTCTTGGGCGACATGTGTGAGCGGCAGCTCTGGAACCTGGCTTGCCCCTCCACACAGCTCCAAGATGCGCTTCCTGCACAGCTCCTGCAGCGTCGGTTCCCATTTCCTGTAAGGGACGCTCAAGCTCTTCTTAGGAGAATTGATGTAATGCTCCAAGAGGGCAAAGAGTGTTTGGAAAGACCGCAGGTTGCCCGCTAGTGAGAACTTCTGGCGCTTGTAGTCAATGCGCACGCTGACCGGTCCCGTCTTGGCGTGGTAGGACAGCGTGAAGAAGACGTCTTTCTGACGGCTATCACGGATGAGGAAGCTGCCCAGCGGGGCGTCCCGAAGCATGCGGTGAGCGTCCTCCACTCCCAGGGGACCCCAGTAGAAGCCGCAGCGCTCGAGCTTGGATGCTGTGTCTGTGATGATTCTGCAGTCCTCCTTGCAGGTGAACGTCGGAAAGTGAGTCAGATAGACGGAGGGCGTTCTACGGTGTTGATTGGCTTGACGCTGAAGCTGCTCCACTTCGGTGCGAAGTGTTGAGGAGGAGGAGGAAGACAAGGATGAGGATGATGATGATGACAAGCTTGACAAGCGGGTCTTGTCATGGCCTTCGACCGTGCCGTCGGCTACCATCCTACAGGGGAGAGAGGCCCCAGACCCTCTCCCATCTCTAACCACCACACTGACATCCTGAGAGACAAACAGACAGAAAGGTCATTGACTTTTTCACTCACAACTGAGGCTAGCATCACTTTCACAGCAGCTTTGAAAAAAACCCAGACTTCTCAAAGCACAAAGAGCGCTGGTGTGCGCAGATAGACGAGAAACGCCTTGTAGTTTCCACTGAGCAGTTCAGCTTTGTTATGACTTGGATCTGCGGTTAAGCCGGCATAAAATCGACAGTGATGGTTGCCACAGCCAGACTACTGTACAATCCGTATGCCCCCCCCCCCCCCCCCCCCCTCCACACACACACACACACACACACACACACAAACAAAAGTATTTTACTGCTTCTTCTGTAATGACTTAAGCATCATATAACTAAGAATTCAGATAAAATATTTACACTAAAATGCATTGACTTGATTTCTTTAAAGCATCCTGTTCTTATAAGCTATACATAAAAAATCAACAGTATCCTGTGTGTGATTAATGGTATTTTCCTTCCTTCTTTAACGCGAATGATCTAAAAGGAAAAGAAAAAAAAACTTGCGCCACCAGTGGATGGAAGTTGAGCTAAATTCAAGGAAAGAGTAATGATTAACACTGGTGACGACCTGTGCTGATATCCGGCCGTTTACTCTTAACGATCGCATGTTGAAGCCGTTCAGACGAATACTTGACCGTTCACTTCAGCCAGACTGCGCTCAGAGAAACCTGAGCCTGATCCATGGTTTAACATTTTTCTGAACGCTGTTTTCCCATAAAACAAAAGCAGCTACGATTCTCCATCGCCATTTTCCACCCCCCAAAAGCATCCCAACCAAATATATCATTTTTTTCTTTTTTCTTTTCTTAATATATATATGGAGAGAAATAAAGGCTCACCGTTTTGTTCTGACTGATGTAGCGGTTTAAGGATCCGTATGGTCTGTAATCCCAAAGTGCGAAAGCTGTGATGGCAAAGAGCAGAATTCCTTGCAAATAATCCCTCGGTTGTCAGGATGCAGGGTGCACAGTTGCATTTGGGGTTAACCTTTACACCTTCTGGGCTTGGAGCTCCAGCCGTTAGATTGTGTGTGTGAAGCCTGGTAAACAGTTCACAGGCTTTTTAACAGGCTTTGCTCCGCCTCCGCCTCCTCCTCCTCCTTTCCTAGAAACGAAAGTGAAACTAAGAGAGGACGATCGCTAGCTTACTCTTTCACTTCTTTGAACTGAAATTTCAAGAATTAAAAAAAAAAAAAAAAACCGCAAAGCCACATGACAGCAGGACGTTTACAGAAAGAGGTGGTATATTCGAGTAATGGGAGCAGTTTTTGTTGGTGTTTAGATTGACTTCGTCATTAGGGGTTGTAGTTTTTGTAGTTTTTCTTAATTATATATTTTTTTTGAAAAAAAAAAATTCAAATGATGTAAATTCAGATTTGTTTGCCTAAACATGCATGCCGGTTCATGTTCAGAGATGGCATCAACAATCAGGATCAGTCCTTTTGTTTTGTTTTTCTTTGTAACTTTGCCCCTGCAGGTTGATAAGCATCTCCCTTTCCATCAAATACTAATGGCGAAAGATGACATGTAGCATTCCTGTGTCCTAACATGTCGAAGAAGTGCAAATTTGCACATCTTTTTGCAGAAATAATGTTAAAAAGAAAACATACATGCACATTTAGCAAAACAGGTCTGGGCTTGTAAATTAGTCATGCTTATGCTGCAGATGTAACTCTCTGTTGTTTGTATTTGGCTCTTTTCTGCAGGGTCTTTACATTTGGGGGTAATTCATTGCAGAAATGTGCACAGCATGACATCCTTCCAGTAATTTCACTGTTTTTCTTGCAGAACTTCACTTCCTTGCAGCTAAGGTGAGTAGTTATATGTAGTCATCAGATCTTCAGATAGCTAGTGGTTGTATTAAAGTTAATAATTATCTTTAACTGGAGTCTCGTGGTGGCTTTTTTATGTCTTATCTTGAATATTCAAATCTGATTGTCCAATGAGATTATGTGAGGTGTAGTACTTCTCAGAAAAGGGTACTATGCCTGCCATTTGTTTCACAATAAGTGTGTGAAACAGCAATCGAGTGTGTGCCCGTGTCTGTGTGTGAGTCTTCAAGTGTAACATGGCGTGGAGGCAGCAGCAGCCAGCTGTGGCGCTTCATTCGTGTTTGAATCCTAAAGAAAACCTTGCTTTAGTGTTTTTCTCGAGGTGCATTTCTTCCTGCGTTTCCTGTAACGTGGAGCATGTTTTCAGAGAAATCTGGCAATAAATTTGAATTTCATTTGATGCCCGATTGAACTCAAGAATTCCCAGATTTCTTGTTACCGCGGATAAAGTACTTCATCGATGCTTTATCTGGAATGAGGGCTTCTCGGCTTGGCTTGTATCACAAATGACAAAGTGGTCAGTGAGGTCACTTCTGCTTAGTTTCTAAAGAAGTAGCGTTGCAGCGTGAAGAACAACAAAGAGGGCAAATTTACTTTTCTGCTCGTACAGCTGCGAGCATTCAAGTCTCTCAGTACAGTTTTGCCAGACATAGAGAAATGAAACTATTGGTGGCAGCTGTTGATACTCAGTATCACATTACAGAGAGAGGAACTGGTCCTCAGCAGGTCATTTTTGTCAGGCTGAAAACGAGTAAACTGAAAGTTAAGGAAAAGGCTGGAGATCAGCTGATGTGAATTACTTAAAGGGGCAGGAACATGCACACGGTTAGGCATATGATAGCAGAGGCAGACTGTGTGAGGAGTGTGAGCGTGTTTCTTTTTATAACAGGACAAGTCTGATCAGCCTGGTGCTTGCACGAGCAGAAGTAATAGTTCTAAATATGTCCCAACTCTGTCTGTGAGCTCTTGAGCTTCACATCCATGATAAGCTTTGCATCTTTTGTCTCGTCTCTGTCCCCTCAACTCCAACCTCTTTGTGCCGGGGGTTTCTTCAAGTTAAAGGGGAGTTTTTCCTTTCCACTGTGGCCAATTTCTTGCTCACGGGGCGTTGGTTGTTTGATTGCTGGAGTTTTCCCTGTTTTCTCTGTGTAGGATATTTAAGCGACTGTTGTTGGGATTTGGCGCACACCCCCTCACACAGCATTACCGTGGAAAACTTTAGTGTCCATATGCAAGTTGCTGTAGTAACACATACAAATTTAAACAATTCACAGAACTGAAGAGGATGTTTGAGAAAGGCCAATCATCACTTTACATTTTTAAGAACTGATCTCACGGCTCATTGTGAAACTTCACGGTCTTCTATCAGGGTTGTTGTCTTCTGAGGCAGCAGCACAGCTGACCTTCAAACAGGCTACTGAGTCTTTGTTCGACTGCTGCATTTGATAAATAACTGCTTGGCTCATAAATTGTGCATTTCTTGGTTGCGCTCAGAGAATACCTCACAAGCTTAATCAAACTTTTCGTACGCTTATCTGCATGTTGTAATGCTTCTGGGTCTACTTGTCTCTGCTCTGTGTTGTTAGGCCAGTTAAAGGCTCTAGCCCTGAGGAGAAACATTCATTTTATTACACTGGATGCATGCCACAGCTCCTTCTGCTTGTGCTGCATGTCAGTGTTGGATTTCCTTGCATGCATTGCAGATGTACTCTAAATTTGTATAATGATACATTGAGCAATGCAGTTTTGCAACAGTGTATGCACACGTGTCTTGCATTTACATGATAATGCGCTTGGTGTTTACTTCAATGTTTGCACATGCTCCATGAGTTTCATTTCTGTGAAACAGGGAGAGAATCAAGAGACAGATGCACACCTTCACGCTGCATGCTGCACAGAACGTCCATGGAGGAGTGAATACATACAAGATATCACCAGGGCACCCATTAAATCCAATAACAGCTGCATTTTTTCAAGCACCTTTAATCATCTAAAAGCCATCAGTGGTGTTACGGTCTACATAGCATGGGTGGCGTGCACAACAGTGAGGGTTCTCGAAATCCTGGCGGTGATATATGGGTTTTAGAGCAAAATGCAGATGACAGCTTTCTCGAGGAAGGCCTTTTTTATTTCAGCAAAGACATCAACAAGTAACATTTTGTTTGTATTACTGCAGTATGACTCAGAAAAATACAAATTACAGCTACTGAAACAGCCTGCATGCAATCCAAAACCATTCACAGTGTTATGAAAAAATAATGTGAGTTCCTCGTTTCCTCAGAGATTTTTTTGTTTTGTTTTTTGCATGTACATTTAGTAACTACAGCTTGTTTTGTTGTTTTCATGCCGCTGCACAGCAGGACACAATGACGTGGTGATGCATCCCAAAAATAAAAAGTTAACATTATTGTGACATTATTTCTGGCCTTACCTCAGGGACAGAAACACACTGTTTCATCATGTTTCACCTGTGGTCAGATATTGAATTGGTGTATGAAGATACAAAGTTTATAGATTCATTGCAGCCACGCCCATATTGTGAGCCCTGCCTGTTGTTGTGCCAATAATAGTTAGCTTTTTTTGGAATTTCATACCTTCTGAAAAACATTCATGTAAACTGGAACTCTACTGGTTCACTAATTTGTGCATACTAGACCATTACCAGAGGGATGTTTTTCTTTTCCTTTTCTTTATTTTGTTAAGCCACTTAACACTTTTTCAGCATGCAGTGATTCCCAAAACACACCAGGCCATGGATTGGCCTCCCCAATACCTGTAGATCAACATTACTGAAGCAGTATGGGACAAAGAACGAAACAAAAGGGAGCCAATATCCAAAGAAGAGCTTTGAATGTTTTTCAAGAAGCCTGGAGAACTATTCCTGAAGACTGCTAAGCTTTTTAAGCAAGTTCAGACTGTGTTAAAGAATAAAGGTGATGAAACCAAATATTGAATTTCAAGCTTTTTAGAATTGTATAAACTCTGTTTTTGCCTTCTTTATTCATGCTTGTGCATATCTCAAATAATCACACCATCTATTCCCCAATGTCCTCAGTAAAATAAAGAGAAATTAAGGTTATCAAAAGACTTTAGCACAGTACGGCATGTCCTGCACAATAACAAGCATTAGTTGCCAAAAATCAGCAGATGAAAAACAGCACGAACATGTCCCAGCACCGCACACATTTCTGCAACAGCAAGCTGTTGTTTTAATGTCCTTTATCACCTTTACTTTTTCTTTTTGGGTCTGCAGAGATGTTGGCAACAGTAATTTACAATGTTTCTGTCATGGTGAAATGGAATTAAAGGACTCAGGTGCGAGACTCCTTGCAGAGTGACAGTGAATTTATTCACAGTGAAAAGGTGAGTCAATAGTTCGAGTCTGTAATCCAGAAAGAGCAGTGCAGTTATACGATGACTTCTCCCCGCAGTGACAGTGCTGTAATAATCCAAAACCGCTCCTTGTGCCGGCTCCTCCTCCGATCTCTGAATCCTGAGGGCAGATGAGAAAAGCACACGCACTGTAATACAACCGTCTCTCTTTCACAAGCTGAGTATACTAGCCACGATTACGCTACCCGGTTTAGTTCAACGTTCCAGCGTTGGTTGTGACTCGACTGCACCGTTAAATAGGGCTGCTTCAGATCAGCTGTAGCCGGCGAAGTAATTACGTCCAGGTGCGACGCTTCCAGCTCCGGACCCACCCCTCGGGTCAGCTGCCGTGCCGTGCCACGGCTTCCAGAGGTACATGTCTCCGCAGCAAAACACATGCACAAGATGGAGAGGAGACACGACACAGTACACACAAACACCCCCAAAGAGTGGCAAGGTAATCGGTGAGGACCACCTAACCGTGACAGTTTCAACTTGTCCTGTAGTCCTGAAACAAATGATCAAGCAGCGTTTTAATCGGTTCTCCTATCACAAAACAGCCTGTGTATCAACTCATGTCCTTTTGTGTCTGTACTTTCATTTTAAAGGAGATTCAAAAGTGGACCTGAAATCATTTACAATAATTCATAATCTTCTGGAAAACACTGTTTGTTCTACTTTCACTTGCCCTGGATGATGTTATTTGCATTTTGACTGTGATAACACATGAATAGCTACCTCAGTTATCTTTTAGGCAACGCTTCCATTGGATGCTGTAAAGCTGCTATGCTACATCTGTAATTGCCAGTGCGCAGTGGTGCAGTAAATCATAAAGCGAATCACTTTTAGTGGTGTATAAACTTTATGATAGCCTTTTACTTTATGTTCATCAGTTTCATTTTCATTTAAGATGTAAAATCCCAATCATAAGACCATAACTGAAGAGGTGAAAGATTAAATAGTAATAATCAAGACAATAAAAAGGAGAGCGAAATCCACTGACGGATACTTTTAAAGATTTTGAAGACCGTGGGAGTTTGGGTAGTCAGCGGGGCAGTTTTCTAAAATTCAGGGAAAGAGTTGTGTTTTGATGCTCTTGCAAGGAATTGTGTGGATTCAGGTTTTCTAGTTAGTCAGAAGTGTTATCCGCTTTTTCTTTTGCTGGCAACCAACAAAGATGAGTTAATAATTAATCATTTGGGGGTTGTTGGGTTGTTGTTTGCTTAACAAGCAGAGCAAAAAGCTTCTCAGGAAAGCAGCACCCACGACTGTTTTTGTAGTTGTTGTCTGCTTTTTTAGTTTTGGTTTTTTTATCTTTCTGAATGTTATTGTGTGCAAGGGTTGGATACAGGCAGGACAAGAACGGGCAGGCCTTGGTCACGCCTGTCTGAAGTTCCAGCAGGGTAAATTTGATCCAGTCCTTCCTGTATTCTGTTAAAACATGACTGAGCTGGAATGAAAGTGGAAGTGGAGTTAGAGTGAAATGAGAAGCTGCATTTCGGCTAATCTTCGGCAGTTATAGGAAGGAGGTTCTGAGGAGGCACCGGGACAGAAAACACAAGACACACGAAAAAAAAGCAACTGTGCATGAGATCACAGTAAAGCCGTTTTCCACGAATTCCTGCAACATTTGGAAGCAATTACAGAATTTCGAACCTTACTGGAAGCCGTATAAAAATCCCTCATCCTTCAGTCATCTCTTTTCCTGCCTCATGTTAAACATTTTTGTTCTATCAGGTTGCAAAAAAACAAAAAGATTAGATTGTTATTTTTCCTTTAAGATTTATTTTCAATCTGCTTGTTCTGAGATCCGTTCCTGAGCCTTAACGTGTCTTTTCCTGCTCCACAGACTTATTCTTGGCTTCCTAGGGTTTGGTCTTGCACAAACAGATGCTTTTTAAAGGAAATATTTCTCCTGTTCCATGACAAGAGTGTGGACTTTGATTTACTTATTAGTCCTGCTAATTGCTTGTTGTTTCCTGCTACAAAGGCTCTCTGTGCTTTTAACTATGTGCTTTTAAACTGCTGTTTCCAAAGAGCCATCAGCAGAATGGCCCTGTACAGAAATTCCTCTTAAACCTACTCTTTGGATCCTCTCTTATAAGATGCAAAGGTTTACTGTAAAACAGCTACAGCAGGAGAACAGCAGTTTCATAAGAAGGGACACTCCGACGAACCGGTCAGACAGCTGGCTGACTAAACATGAAAGGAGCTTCCCCATTGTGATATTTACATTAAATGTTTTCCGGAGAAATGCACAGCCTACTAGGAAGATCTTCATTTCCTATTAACGCGGCACACAAACTGTCTCAGAAATCCGCTTTGGTCTGCTGCCAACTTTAACTTCTGATCTATTATTTGCAGATGACACAAATATTTTTTGTTCTGGGGGGAATCTAAAGGAGCTGCTGGATACAATTACTTCAGAAATGTGCAAAATTAAAAAATGGTTTAACAGGAACAAACTATCGCTAAATCTAAGTAAAACTAAAATTATCTTATTTGGGAATTCCCTTAGAAATGCACAAGTGCAGATTCATGTAGATGGTGTGGAAATTGAAAGAGTACTTGAACATAAGTTTCTTGGTGTGATTATAGATGATAAATTAAACTGGAAGTCTCATATAAATCATATACATAACAAAATTTCAAGAAGTGTCTCAATCTTGAGTAAAGTAAAACACATTCTGGACCACAAATCACTCCACATTCTCTATTGTTCCCTGATTGCACCGTATTTGAATTACTGTGCAGAGGTTTGGGGCAATACTTACAAATGTTCGCTATCATCAATCTTTATATTACAAAAAAGGGCCATAAGGATAATCCATAAAACTGGTTACAGAGATCATACAAATCCACTATTCTTAAAATCAAAAATTCTAAAATTCACAGATCTGGTTCATTTTCTCACAGCACAAATTATATATAAAGCAATAAATAACCTGCTTCCTGACAATATTCTAAAAATGTTTTCTAAAAGGGAACGGGGATACAATTTGAGGGGGGAATTAAATTTAAAATTAGAATTAAATTTAAAACATCCTCGTATCCGTACAACATTAAAAAGTTTTTGCATCTCTGTGTGTGGAGTGAAGCTGTGGAACAGACTAAGTAAAGATATGAAGCAATGTCCAAGCATGGCGCAGTTTAAAAAGCGGTTTAAGGATATGGTTTTTACAGGGTACAGGGAAAAGGTAGAGATTTGATAGGGTGTTCTTGTCTAATATTTTCATGTGTGTGCGCATGCACGGGTTTGTTGGTATGGGTATATATATATGTGTATATGTATGTATATGTATGTATGTATGTATGTATATATATATATATGTGTATGTGTATATATATATATATATATGTATATATATATGTGTATGTGTGTGTATGTATGTGTGTATATATATATATATATATATATATATATATATATATATATATATATATATATATATATATATATATATATTAAATATATATATATATATATATATATTAAATATATATATTAAATATATATTAAATATATAAAATTGTAGGTTGTGTATCCTTCAGGTGTTAATGGGGTTATTGAAAATGTGTATATGTGCGTATGTGTGTATATACGTAGGTATGGATAGATAGAAACATATATGTGTATATATTAAAAAAAAAAAAAAAAAATTACACATAACATATAATGTAATTACAAGGAGGTATTTCTGTAGTCTATTGATACTAGATAGTGGAAAAGGGGTGGGATTAAATAAGCTTATGCTTCTTCCTGCTCCTTTTTGAACATGGACGTTATTTGGAGTTGTGGTTGCTCGTTTTCCTTTTGTTTGCTTTGTTCATTTGTCTCTTTTAATTCTATTTTTTTTTTTTATACTTTTTCAACATGTTCAAAATAAAGATTCAATCAATCAATCAATCAATTATCTGAGCCGTGTTTTTATTGGGGTGTTTACTAATCAGACATGCATGAAACAGTTTTTTAACACGTGGAGAGTCAAACAAAGCGACGGGTCGGCTCTCGGTCACGTGCTTGACAAAGGGGCTAAAGTGGACATTGTGTGTCTAGTCTGTGACTGTCTTTGTTTGCTGATGTATCACTGGCATCGGGACTACAAAAGACATCATGCAGTGGAAAATTTTGATTTCTTTTGGTGGGCCTTTTGGGGAGATTCCAAACTGAACTGATTGATAGTTGGTATATGTTAATCACGTGAGCTACAATGTCTTGAAATTCACCCAGAGTTCTTGAATGGACCACTTCTGTTTACTAAATGGAAAGAACCGGTATCCGGACAAACACACTATATACAGACAATGTTTTCTAGTTGCAGGGGTGGGCCATGTGAAACCGGTTGCATTTTGGAAGGCCGGGAGATGATTTATGGAAGCAAGGACAAGAAAAATAAAATAATGATCCTCAGCAGATATTTGTTTTGTTTTATGGCAATATTATTCTACGCATTAGTTGCAAAATGACTATGAGGGTAGGAATGTGGTGGAACTGCTTACAAATATTCACTGATGCTATATTTCCCCCTGCTTTGTTTATTTAGTTTAAAATTTAGCAGTCGGATAGCTAAAGCAAATACTGTAATATATGCCCACTGTATAGGAGAAATAAATGTAACAAAAATGCACCACATATAATCCAAAACCTCAGTAAATGTACTTTCTGCCACTTCCTAAAATATGCTGAAACATCAGGGAAACATGAAGTGATACTCTATATATAATGATGACCCTGTCCAACAACATGTTTTGATGAATACGCCACGTGGGTATGAGTGTGTGCGCGTGCGCATGATTAGCACGTGATTTATTCTCATAAACCTTGTGTGTTTATGTTTACCTGAAGTGCTTCTGTCTGCGAGGGCGAGCCCATCGCCTAACAAGGTTCAGGGATGCAATGACTGCATGCTTTCATGCAAGCATCTGTTTATGGAAAGAGTTTGTGCAGTTTGTGATCATGTCACAGATAAAATATCTACACTGACCCCGGCTGACAGGCTCTGTAAAAAAGGACGAACGCTTCCTCCCCAAGCGTTCGTCCTTTTTTATTTATTTTTTTCTTTTATATTCGTCCTTCATTTCTTTTTTTTACAAACAGCGCAGTCCAGATGAATGCGTTATATAGCCACTCAATTACAAGGCGTTGCAACACTTTATGAGGCACAAATAAAACACTTAAGAAGAAATAAAAGTGAAACTTTAGCTATGGGAATTCTAGAAGCATGACTAGATTAGAAGTGAGGAATGAATTCGCTCATGCAATAACAGCAGTGTCTGACGAACTTTTTAACAAAAAACTGATCCCCGTCTCCTCAGTCATGTCTCCGTGGCTGTCCCTGTTCCCTGTCTTGTGTAGTTAATATGTCCATCGTCCTGGTCTGTGTGTTTTTTATCTTTCCTGTTCCCATGTTCTTCCTGCACTCCCCAGTTGTCGTGTCTCCGTGTTTGGTTTTTCCCAGTCCCACTGTCAAGTTTGTGCATCTTAGTCTGAGTCTCAATGTGTGTTTACTTCCTGTCTTATTTTGTCAGTCCCCTGTCTTGTGCACTTTGTCTTGTTAGTCAGATTTACTTCACCTGTGTTTCCTGGTGTGTTCTATCTCCCAAATTACCTCATGTGGGTATTCTCATACTCAGTTGGCTTCAGTTCCTTCTTGTAATCTCTCTCGTGTTGTGTGTTCTTTCATCTGTCTGGCAAGTTGCCAGTTAGTTTTATGCTGCTGTAAGTTTGCCATTTGGTTACCACTCAAGGAGATACAACGATACAAGGCGAAGAATAACTGCCACACCACTCCTTAAATACACCAGCTTCATTGAGCCAAACAGTCCTCAGGTGTGCCTACTATGGAAACCCTGTGTGCCAAGGCCTCACTCGGCCACCCACCTGTTTCTAAAAAAAGAAAATGGAGAAGAATTTAAAACCCAGCACGCAGCTACAGTAAAAAGGTGGAATCCAGTGAATCAGCTGTAACTTTAGCCAGCTGTAACGGCCAGATGCTGAAGTAACATACTGCTACTGCAACATTATGAACATCTGCACCAAAAACACCACTCCATTTTTCTGGCTATACTGCTGTGAATGATGCATTTGCTTATTTTACATTGGTGTGTGTGATAAGCAAACATTTTACCTCTGTTTACTGTCACCAAGTCAGTCCGCTCTCAGTTGTTGGCTTTCAGTGCATTTGTGAGTCATCTAATCTAATTAATTAATCTGTAACATCATGGACACGTTGCATACTTCTCATCCCACTACAGTTTTTAAAACACGCTGGAAATTTGGTGAACAGGGATTTCAACTCGCTCTCAGTTCCTGCAGGCTCGACATGCTGGGAACTGTGTTTAAACTTTGGCCTTCTGCCCTTCCTGCATAAAGTGGATACAAATGGCAGAGCAATCCTGGCACATGTGCAATGGAAGTCCAAAATGTTCCTTCCAAAAATAAATCTTTGGTTGTAAAATTATTGCTTGTGGGTTGTAATGTTTATGCACTCTTATGTTTGTTTTTTCAAACACACAATGGCTGAGATGACCCCGTTCGTTGCTGAGAATAATTATGAAACCAACCCTTAACCCTCTGTTTTGGATTATTTATTTTTTTAAGGGGAGTTTTTTCAGGAAATAATCAATAAATATTAAAGTTATTGCCAAGACACTGTAGGAGAGCAGCCAAAAATCGCATATTGTGATACACAGGTTAAAGGTTAGAGCTGAGGTTACAGCCCGAGACCTTTTCACAAACCCTCTTTGTTAACAAAAGCCATTGAAATCTCAAACTATAAATGCATAGTCACTAGAGAATTCAAGCGTTTTTAGAGTAAAAGAAAAATTAGAGCATTTGAATGCAGTTGATGTATGGCGAGGGTGTAAAAAGAGCTGTAAGGTTTCAAAATGAGAGTCAAATCGAACCACTACCAATTCCTGAACCTGTTCTTTATGTTAAGGTAGGGAGTCCTGTTCATTTGTACTTTGCTGTTTCACCTCCAAGTTCTGGGAAATGGCAAGGCGGTTTAAGACACAAAGCTGCAAAGAGTGCAGGGTTTAGGGGAAGAGGATGGAGGATTGCATCTTTGCACATACAGATTTGTAATCAGTGCAAACATGCGAGCATATACTCACAGGCTAGACAGAGGCACACCTAGCTGCGAGCACAGGCACATAGGCACGCATAGGATAAATATCACTGCTAACAGCGAACTCACCGTTGTTTACATTTGCAAGCACGCGCATACGTTCGTTTGTTTGGGTTTTTGAATTCGACTGCACGTGCCTCTTGTCTGTTGCACGGCTTGCGTGCGCGCAGAAACAATTACGGACTATTTGCCTAACAGTTTGTGTGTGTGGTCAGATTGCGGTTTCCCTCAGCAGAAATGGCCTTTTTCAAGGAACACGAAAGCGAAAGTAAGCACTCAGATCTGCCCTCTCCACATAGTAACAGATAATTTAGATACCATTTGAGATTTATGATTGGCTCTTCTGTCCACTCTGGCTTTAGGTGGCGCTGGAAAAGTGGAAAATTAACCCATGATTTTTGTTTGTTTGTTTGTTTGGTTGGCTGTTTGGTTGTTTGGTTGTTTGGTTGTTTGTTTGTTTGTTAAGGGGGCTGTAATTGAGCAGTTGTTTGGAATGCAAAAATCTAAGGGCACAGGGCTACCATCTAATAACATAGTTAAAATAGTTAAAGTACATTCAAATGATGGGACTCATTTGACTGAAGCTTTGTCGATTCTTCTTGATTTCCTCAGTGTCCCCTTCTAGCAGCTGTTGATTCTCACGTGAAAAGATAAGAATGGACATTGAAAAGTAATGCAGTTGAGCAGGTTTCAATAGAAATACGCTGTCAGTATTTTGCAATGGCAGTTGACAATGAGAGGCATTTATTGTGTTAATACAAAGTGATTAAACAAAGCAGAGGATAAGATAAGCTTTCAGTTTAAGAATGCTATCTCAAAAATTATTTAAACCGGGAAAGTTTGATTGATTGATTGATTGATTGATTGATTGGTAATTTATTTCAACATGTGAACAATATACAAGTACATTTAGAAAAGAAATGAGAGAAAAAAAATATACTATACAAATTACATACAAAAAAACATTCTGATTAATTTACATGTTGAAAGGGAGTGGGAAGAAGTATACACTTATTTAATCCCACCCCTGTCCCATAAATTATCAGTGAATATTTAGTCAGCTTCCTTACTGATATAATTTGTAATAAAAATAGTGAACAGATTTCTGATATACTATATACTATAATATCACATCATGAATTTTTTGTTTGTTTGTTTTTAAATAGAGACATTCACTTAATTTAAATATTTTCCTTTTCTTTATGTCTATCTGATTAACAAGTCAAAGGCAGTTCAGTGGCTAATCATTTCATAGTTTTGTCTTCTGTCTCCCATTGTTTGTGGTTTGTACTGTATCCTCTTGTCCTTCTCTTCTCGTTCCTCTCTCTCCCAAAAGGTTGTGGCAGTTGACCGCCTCTCTCTGACTTTGGTTCTACTGCTTTCTTCTCGTCAAAAGAGAGTTTTTCCTTCCCACTATTGAAAGTATTAACTCATAGCAGGGCTTTTGACTTTTAGGGTTTTCTCCTAAATATTTGGTGTTTTACCTTATAGCACAAAGCATATTGGGGCAGCTTTTGTTTTGACTTGGTGCTTTAAACATGAACTAAATTAAATTAAATGGAACTGATATGAACTAATTCCTGTTCTTCTGGGAGTTTTATGGGGGGTGGGGGTGTCATGGCCTCATTATCAGCCCTTATAAGTCCTGCTCGAAGTTCTTTTATGCAATAAATGATTCACTTTCAGTATTTATCATTAGATCTGCCTTCTGGTAAAGGAAGCTTATCACTGTTTGGCCATTTGGGGGTCAACAAAGCAGCACTTCCTGTGCCGTCATTCTTTGTCTAATTTATCGTCAACTGTTTCCTATTTTAAAAGATAAAGAGTCATCATATTTATATTGGTTTTACCGTAATGCTTCTAAACCTTTGCCTGTAGTGCTTTCTTTGAAGTGTGCTTCATTGTAAAACATATGATTCATCATGTTTGTATGCGTGATGCGTACACTGATCAAATACTAACTTAAACTTTTGGGTTATGTTTGTTTTATTCACGCCAATTAGAACATCATCACAGAACAAATTTTTTATATTTTTCACATTTTAGTATCATTTCACTGACACTCGTCCGTCTGTTACTGTAAGAACTCTGTGGTGACTGCCCTGACAGCGCTACTTCTCGGTTTTTATTCAGAGCTGCTGTGTTGTCACTACACATTTTATGGTTTTATTGGTGATTGCGTTGCGCCTACGACTTAATTCATAGTGTGTGTGTGTACACATACAGAGATAACAGTTTTATCTCACAACTGTGCAGCTGTAAATATCAACGGATTCAGTTGCAGACATGCTATTAATGCTTGCATTTCTGCACACATTACTGTTGCCACCAGCTACTAACTTACAGTTGTACAGAAAGTTGATGACAGGGCAGCATGTTCAGGTTGGCCTTGTGACTTCATAAATTTAACAATAGCTAATCTTACTTACTGCGAAGAGGCTTTTTCTGATATATGACCTTTTTTATCACAAGTACAGAGTTCATAGGAAGTCCTGTCTTATTAAGGCCACAAAGAACAAAATATCAAAAAAACCCAAAAACCTGTTAGATTGGTTTTAAGAAAAATAAGGTACTTTTTGCTGCATATTTTCAGAATGTATCTTTATTGGCCGACAGACAACTTAAACTTCGTGAACTTGAAAATTACTCACATTTTTTTGGCTATGATAAAATCAATCATCTAGCGACTCAAGCTCGTGCAATCATTAGGCGACTTTGGAGTCTTATTTTCAGGGCATGTGTGATTACAGAAAGCGTATATAGACTAATAACCGCGTAGAGTCAGTGTGACAAAATGAAAATGAAAGAATATATCTGCCAACTCCTGGGTGAAGTTGTTAAGTATACAATCCCTGAAACAATGACAGTCTGTTCAGCTCGAGATCTAAAATTTTAAAGCCTGACTGCTCCTTGCTAAAAAAATATGGGTGTTACAAAAGTCATTCATTTTGAAGGTATGGGTGCATCTTGATAAAACAAGTGAAAGCTAGTTAAAACTAGTCACAACTGCAACAACTGTGGCACGTCAGGATCAAATTACCGAGCTATTGTGTAAAAGTTGATAAGCCACAATCCTGGTTTGGAAAAATCAAGACCTGTCTGGACTGTAGAAATAGAAAAATGAAGCAGCTACAGTCGCGCTTAAAAGTACTGTCTCCATTGGTGCTTTCTTATCTTTTGTTCGTCTGTTTGTTTTTGGACTTGACTGTTTCAGATCATCAAATAAAGGAAATGGATAACCCGAGTAAATGGAAACTAGAGCTCCAAGGAGAAAACCACTCCTGATCAAAAAGAACACAAAGCGTCATCTCATGTTTCCCCCAAAAAACATCTTGATGATCCCTATGAGTTTTGGGAAAATACTCTGTGGACTCATGAGACAAAAGTTGGACTTTGTTACATCAGCAATTTGTGAAAAGAACATCATGGCAACAGTCAAAAATGGCGGCAGCACTGCTTTGCTGCTTCAGGAGTGTCAAGGTAGCTGTGTGGATGTGGAGAAGAGTGGAGCCAAATGTAGGACTCGCAGGCTGGCAGAGGATGTGGACGGTGTTTATTATGATGGCAGGATGAACAGAATATGAGATGACCGACTGGCTGACTGAACTGAACTGGACTGAAAACGTCCACGTCGGACAATGACAATGAATGAGAGGAAACGAAGGACTTAAATACACAGGCTACTGATGATGACAAGAGACAGATGAGTACACAGCTGCACACAGGAAGAAGAATTAAACATCCATCCATTCACTTCCACTTATTCTTTTCAGAAGAAAGGAGCCAGCTATCTTAGGGCGAGAAAAATGGTACACCCCGGACAGGTCGCCAGTCTGTCGCAGGGCTATCACATATACACAGACGACTCTATGGGCAATTTAGAGTTTCAAACTGCATGTCTTTGGACTGTAGGAGGAAGCCACAGTACCTGGAGAGAACCCACGCAAACACGGGGAGAACATGCTAACTCAACACAGAAAGACCTCGGACCGATGGTGGAATTGAACTCAGGACCTTCCTGCTGTGAGGCAACAGTGAATTAAACATATTAAATGGTAAATGGCCTGTATTTATATAGCGCTTTACTAGTCCCTAAGGACCCCAAAGCGCTTTACATATCCAGTCATCCACCCATTCACATACACATTCACACACTGGTGATGGCAGCTACATTGTAGCCACAGCCACCCTGGGGCGCACTGACAGAGGCGAGGCTGCCGGACACTGGCGCCACCAGGCTCTCTGACCACCACCAGTAGGCAACGGGTGAAGTGTCTTGCCCAAGGATACAACGACCGAGACTGTCCAAGCCGGGGCTCGAACCGGCAACCTTCCGATTACAAAGCGAACTCCCAACTCTTGAGCCACGATCGCCCCATTACACATATATTACACAGAAACAGATGACTAACACAGTAAAACAGGAAACATGAAATAAACAGAGCACATGAACAGACTGAAAACCCTGGGTCAACGACCCAGGAACCCTGATGGGGTTGATGGGAACCGTTAATGCTGCTCTCTACCAGAAACTCCTGAAGAAAAAAATGAAGGTTTTGGACTGGCCCAGTCAAAGTATGGACTTCAGTCCAATTGAGATGCTTTGGCCACGTAGGTTTGGATAGGTTCTTCTTACTTAATGAATGAAATCATCATTTACAAACTGCATTTTGCATTTTAGTCTGTTATCTTTGTCTAATATTAAATTTTAGACATTGATGGAGTGAACGGGAATGCGAACAGCCACATATGTAGTTGTCTGATACGAACAAAACCAGCGACAGAGTCAAAAGCTGAGTGCATATTTCCTGGAAACTGCTACGTCATGAATACTTTACCTCATGGTTTAATATCTTGACCTTTCCTGGATATATTACTGTGAACACAAAATACCAAAATACTTACAAGAATACCTATATGGCCATAAATACCCCCTCCACACACACACACACACACACACACACACACACACGCACACACACGCACACACACGCACACACACGCACACACACACACACACACACACACCTACACAGATGAACAAACAGTTACATGCTTAACACAGCCCTAATCGCAAACTTTAATCTTTCCGCTTCACAGTCATAAGCTAACCTTTGATAAATGCACCTAGTCTGGCAGAGATCTGTGGTCACCCTCCCTTCCACGCTGACTCAGTTAAAGCTGTGTAACCCCCCACCCCCTACCCCCAACTGTTAGCTTGGTAATAATTCTTACCTGATATTAATCATCTAATAACGCAGAAACCCATAAGCCAATGACATAATATATGAGTGATAGCATCTCTCTCTGCACCATGAATCGAGGGAGGTTTTTTTTCTTTTTTTAAATTCCACTTCTCTTTTTTCCACTGATGATTTCAAGCGTCGTGGCTAACTATAGGACAGATCTATTTTAATAAAGCGACCAGACGTTTACACCTATTTGACATTTAACCCTGATGCGGCCTCCATGATCTCATGTGTTAAAAACATCTTGCTCCTGGAATTACACCTTTCACTTTCAGCGAAATGTAACGATGAAATGAAAGTGACACCCGTCGAGAGGGAATGTTAACGTTCGGTTATTATGGTCAAATGCACTGCCCATGTTTCTCCATACTGTAGTCTCAGTATATGTGTCTTATTCTGGTATCCAAAACCATAAGAAAAAACAGGGAAACATCACTTCTCTATAATAATCTGGTATTTCAGAAGAAGAGGATGTTAGTGAGCCGTTTACAGTAAATACACGTATTCACACAAAAACACACACAAACTTTGGATTTGTTATGATTTGTTGCTGTTTCACTTGTGTTTTCAGCACTTGTCATGCCAGAAAAGAAACGGCCCATTAAGTACTAATGATGTATTTGCGCAAGACTGAGTTGTGATTCGCTAATACTGCTATAATTCTCAGTGCAAATATATGACGATGCCACAACAGCAATAAAAATCTGATTGGAAAATGGCTGAGCATTGTCATGTCACGAGCTGTGAGCATGATGGGGATGAAAAACTTTAAGTGGGCATAAGTCATAATAAAAAAAAACCCAACTCAGGTGTAAATAGTGAAAAGTAGGTGATAGGTGATGTTGGGTTGGTGTCACAGTCTCAGTGGGCTTTTTGCACAAAAGCCACTTTGACACGAAACAGTAACAGGTGGTACCAAGCTTATTAAAACTGAAGATTAGTAACGCCTGTGTTACGTGTCAGAATGCATGTTGAGAGAGGCTTTGCACTGTAGACATGTAGCCATTCATCAATAAAGGAGACACAAAGTTAATGCAACATTGAGGCGAGATATTTGCACAGTGCATACTTGCACCCCAGCCGAAAGTTGCAGGAAATTTGTTTGTTTAGCTTTGCATAAATAATGGAAACAGATGAAAGCAGCTACCCTCGAACTGTCTGATATCTTGATATCACTCAGCAGAGATATGTTTGACCTATTTTTTACAGATTATAGGCCAACAAGTCATTTATAATAGTTTTAAAGTCCCACAATCATTTTTAGGATAAATATGGGAGATCATTTTGGGCACAGCAACAGCAGTGGTCGTGCTGTGCGCCAGCTGTGACATCACCGCTGCCTCGTCCTTGTTTATATTGGCGGTGGGCTCACAGCAGTCTTCTCTAGAGCAACAGGTGTCTCCACTCAGAAAAAAAAAACACCCACTTCACACCAAAGCTGGTATAGAAATACACGAAGGCTTCTCCAGACGGTATCATTTGTTTCAGGCAGCTGCTGCATCTCACTTTCTATTATCTGGGAATCCCTGAGCTCCTGCACTTCTATGTCATCGAAATCACGGTTAAGACAAACCGATGATCGCAATCATACTCAGCTGTCTTTGGCTCAGCCCCAGGCTACAAAAATATACCCAAAATGACGTAAAAAGGGCGGTGCGTGCCAGCTGTTGTGATGTCAGTTTTGACGTTAGCCAGGACTGTGAGCACAAACCAGGTGTGACAGTGAAAGACGTAAAGCTAAACCACTTGTGATTCACAAGTGGTTTGCCAATGAGCTTCCAGAGTCCCTTGGTTTCACAGTGAAATCTACACCGTGCAAACCAAGGCTAGTCTTAAAAAGCTAAAACGGCGATCCCGAAAACACCGAGTTCAAGGATTCGCAATCTGACCTCACGGTTGCTGCATCCATCTTTTATATACAGTCTGTGCTATCTCCTCGTTTGATGACATGTTTTGTAACACTGACCAATAGGAATGAAGTGGTCTTCCTCGCACAACTGGTAGCATGACAAAAAGAGGCACAAACTAAAAGATAAGCTCCACGACCTCCCCGTACCCTAAGTGATTAAGATTGACATATCGATAAAGACGTGGTTTGACGACTATTAGAATAGTTTTTCCGATAATGGCTCCATAGGCAGAGACCACACTCACTAATATCTGACACATACCCAGGTATTTATTCTATAAGCAGGCCTGACATGTGACAGAAACTGCTCTGTCTGGAAAAGAGCTTTAAGGGTTATTCCTAGTAGACTTTCAAGGGGAGAAGAATAAAAGATACACTGCATTTTGGGATCAACTTGAAAGAAATGTAAAAGCGAGGTCAGAAGTCAAATGAGACCTAATATTTGGATCCAAACAGTAATGAGATATTTAGAATCTCCATATATAATTCCCTGTAAACAGTTTTAAGTACCTCAATATGGTATTAGTATCATTTAGACCTTCAGATCAGTCTATTGACCTTAAAGGAGAGGTCAGAGGTCACATGTAACGTGATTTTTTAAAGCTTTATTTTTCTATATGTTACACACCACACTTGTAAGACTCATAGTTTTAAGATCATGAACTAGATCGTGAAGTTGACCTTGAAGGCTGTGGTGGATGTAAACCAGATTTTAATAGATTGTCAACATGAATCCATTCTACACCCCAACAAAGGTTTATCAGAATTCATTCAAAACTTTACGAGCTATTATGTTTGCAGACAGAATGACACGCATGCAAACACTACCAAAATATAAGCCCCTTGGTGGATTTGACTAAATAATAAAACAATCTAAAAGTCAAAGTTTGTGCTTCATTAACCAAAGCAAATCGACAATGCCATAATTAATTAATAAAGCTAAACTCATCTATCTTCACCTTCTGCATTGTTACGCATTTTACTCAAGAAATCACCTCATCCTTTTTTTAATCAACTGTTTTTCCCTGTCTTCCTTTTCATGCCACTCTTTTCTTGATATAATGAGTGTCATGTTGATTTTTAGCATTGTTGGCAGTCCCTGGCCAGTTGACTTTGCACCTTCACAGCACAAAGGCTTTTTAGTCTCATATCAATCACCTGCGATCCGTGTGCGGTCCCATGGCCATGTTTAGTTTCAGTGTACAAAAGCTGCTTACAGTTGAAAAACTCAAAAGAAGTCCCACCCATATGAATCACTTTACAAATGTTTGCAATTCGCCCAGGCCTACACGTGATGTATATGCGGCTGTCACAAAAGACAACAACAGCTCATGACAAATCCTAAACTCAAACAGCCTCAGGAAAGGAGCCGGGCGTTACTTCACGGGTGCATGTGTCCAGTAGGAGTGGTGCCTTCGCCCAATCAATCACAGTGGAGCTTTGGTGATTAATAAATCAGTATAATGTATATCTGCAGTGTTTACTGTAGATGTCTGCTTTTAGTGTGTGGCCAAATCTCGTTGGTTGGGTGGAGATATTGTGAAAAGTCAGACAAAAGGTCCTTTTTAAAGACTGAAATCACACCCTAGTCAATTATAATCCTCTTGAAATTTCTTATTGCAGTAACTGCATTTTAATCAGCCGTTTATGACACACAAGTATTTCCCCGTTATTTATTCTTCAGCAAATTTAAAAAATAGACACAATTTTATTTACTGTGTATTATTTGTAAAATGTATTAGTTTACAAGATGTCTTTTTCCAGAGCTTGTCACTCATCATATTCTTGTGATGTTGGAATACTGTGGCGGACTAACAAACGATGGAAACTCGATACAGCGATCAAGAAAGCTTACAAATACAAAGCGTTGTCTCCCTCTAGTGGCAGGAAAAAAATGTCATAAAATAGGATGCACCATAACCTGTTTTGTTTTTTATTCCAAGTCTTCATGGAATCACTTTGCAGCTTCACCGTTTAAGTTTTTATTATGAGAATGAAAGAAATGTTGAAAAGCAGCGTAAAAACACAGCAAAGCTTTGGCTGAAATAGGATCAGTGGATTGGCAAACAGCAAGAAAGGGCTTGCCACGTGGCAAAAGGCTGGAAAGTACGAAAAGCATATAGTCTATGGCAGAGGGTGTCATGCATAAGGCCTGTGGGCCAAGCAAGGACTGCAATTTGGAGTCCCATTGGACCGCTTTAGAACGTGAGGGAGGACATAATTTTGGGCATTTAACTGTGTTTTTATAAGTTTTACATTTTTCCTGCTGATAAAGATCTTCCTCACACCTCTTTACATCACACCAAAGTAATAAATAAACAATTAAACGATTAAACCTTCCTGGTTTTTTTGGGACTATAGAATTTTCTGCTTTTACAGTGATTAATAAGCTTTAATTATAGGACAGTCTGAGCAATGAGATATCAGAACTTTGACCTTTTTTAATGATTTATGGCACAAAAGTTGCTGAAACAGATTTCTTTCATTTACTAGAGCAGAGTCTCTTTGTTATGCAGGAAAAACTAACATGTGCCTTTGAAATTGAACTTTCTTTTGTAATACTAACATACAGTAGCAGTCAAAAGGTTGGACAAACTTTCTCATTTAATGGTGTTTCTTTATTTTCATGACTATTTACATTGTGGATTCTCACTGAAGGCATTAAAACTATGAATGAACACAAGGAATTATGTAACAAAAAAGTGTTAAACAACTCAAAGCATGTTTTATATTTTAGATTCAAAATAGCCGTGCTTTGCTTTGGGTTTCCAACAGTCAGAAAGGGTTTTACTGCCAAATGTTGAGCAGATTTACAACATTAGGAAATTGCTGCAGTACTTTGTGCGAAACATACTATAAGTCAAGCACTTAAATAAAAATAAGAATAAGGGAGGGGAGCAGGTCAAACAGACTGTGTCCAGGGTGAGAAGGGTCAGCTAAGATCCGAGCTGCACGAACCAGTGTCCTGGACGTGTACAGGTCCTGCAGAGATGGGAGTCTGCAGCCAATCACCTTCTCAGCAGAGCGCACAACATGCTGCAGTCTCTGTTTGTCCCTGATGGTGGCTCCAGTATACCACACAGTGATGAAGCAGCTGAGGCTGGACTCGATGATTGCAGTGTAGAATTGCATCATCGTCCCTGTTGGCAGGTTACATTTCTTCAGCTGCCTCAGGAAGTACATCCTCTGCTGCACCTTTTTTATGACGGAGGTGATGGTGGGCTCCCACTTGAGTTCCTGGGTGATGGTGGTACCCAGGAAGTGGAATGAGTCCACAGTGGTGATGAAGATGATGGGGGGAGTGGGGATGTTTGCTTCCTGAAGTCCACAATAATCTCCACTGTCTTCTGGGCATTCAGCTCCAGGTTGTTGCGGCTGCACCAGCACACCAGACGTTCAACCTCCACCCTGTAGGCAGACTCATCCCCGTCCGAGATGAGTCCAATAATGGTGGTGTCATGTACAAACTTAATTAGCTTGACAACCTGGTGGTTGGAGGTGCAGCTGTTGGCGCACAGGGAGAAGGCTTGAAGGAGTTCCAGAGATGCTGAGCACTTGTTAGCTCTTTCGCCGTCACTCTGCGGTCCATCTCATCCCAAACCATCTCCATTGGGTTTAGTTCATGTGAAGGTGGATGTCAGGCCTGGTGCAGCACTTCATCACTCTCCTTCTTGGTCAAATAGCCCTAACACAGCCTGGAGGTGTGTTTGGGGTCATAGTCCTGTTGAAAAATAAATGATGGTCCAACTAAACGCAAACCAGATGGGATGGCATGTTGCTGTATGATGCTGTGGTAGCCATGCTGGTTCAGTGAGCCTTCAATTCTGATTAAATCCCCAACAGTGTCACCAGCAACCTTGCATGTATAGATCATCCGTTCACCTTTTCTGCGACGCACAAACACACGGCGGGTGGGACCAAAGATCTCAAATTTGGACTCATCTGATGTCCACTCCTTGTGTTTCTTGTGTGGCATTTATCTGGGCTCTAATCTGAGGTGCTGATAACTTGCGATTTCGAAGATTTAGCAAATTTACTGACTGACTGACCTTCAATTCCTAAAGTAATGATGTACTGCCGTTTCTCTTAGAATTCATATTATGGCAAGAACAAATCAGCTAACAGTTGTCAAACAGGGCTGTCAGCTGTGTACCAACCCGACTTCTGCACAACATAACTGATGGTCCCAACCCATTAAGAAGGCGAGAAATTCCACAAATTAACCATGACAAGGCCCACCTGTGAAGTGAAAATCATCATGAAGTTCATTGAGAGAAGGCCAAGGGTTTGCAGCACTCTCAACAAAGCAAAGGAATCTAAAATATAAAACATATTTAGAGTCATTCATCATTTTTTTCTTTGCTCTATATAATTCCATATATTTGATGTCTTCAGTTTGTGTCTATGATGTAGAAAGTAGTAAAAATAAAGGAAAAACATTAAATGAGAAGGTGTGTCCAAACTTTTGACTGGTAGTGTATCTATTAGATTAAGTGTGCAGTTAAACTTCTTCACACTGATACACTCAAGATCAAAGATGGCTGCATGTGGCCCACAGCGTAATGGGAATTTGACATCCCTTGGTCTATTGGGCGAGCTCAAATTACAGCTCAAAGCCACTAGAGTGCGCTGTTTTATCATTTTGGATCAAACTCTTGAGGTACAGAGAGATGAAAGGGAAAGCTGAAAGAGCTACTGTGGATGAGAGACAGCCAAAGACAGAGCGAGAGAGACAGGTCATAATAAGGTGCTGTGTGGGTGTGTTTGCGAGGTGAAAGCTGGAGATCACCACTAGGCTGGAGGTAGAAAGTCTCTCACTATTTTCTCCCTCTTTCTCTCTATTTTCCTCCAGCTCCAGCTCTCTCATCTGTCTTTCCCATGAGATGCAGTCTTTCTGTATAAATAGCAGTACTGTACGCAGTATAATCAGCCTTTTTTTTCTCGTTCCACATCACACATTTGATGTTCAGGGATTTCTTCAGAGGAGCAATTAGCATTAGATTACCGTATGTACAACTATATTCTTGAGTGGGCAGAGAACATATCACAGAGTGTGCTTTCTAACTAAAGAAAACGCCAGTGTGTTACTATCTCTGTACAATATCTGCCTTCAAATTAGATCATGTGAAGGATCTGAAACTTTTCGCATCAAATGTGTGTAAGGATCTGAACAGCTGTGGAAAAAAGGTGAGCTTGCATCCCATGAAAAGTGTCTGATGCCTCCGATGGGGTTGGTTGAGCGCCTTGTGTGGAGTGCGCCTGGATAATGACCCCTCCATGCATGCTATTATCTCCTGGTGAAGCTTCTCTCCAAAACGTGAAGCTAAGCACATGGAAGCATGTGCACGAGAAGAGAAATGTTGTTTACATCCTCCCCAGGCCAGTGGTGGGAGTAAGCAGCAGCGAGAAGAAGCACACAGTGAGAGGGGAATTGGCTGATCCAGTGTGGGAGAAAAAGGGAAAATGTGCAAAAAATACAACAATAAATATGAAATGTTCTCCAGCAAAACACTGCTTTCTGCGCTTCTAGCTTTGGCTGGCTTGCCAACACAGGTGCGCTAGAACAATAAGGTGCACACACACTCACACACACATGAAAAATCATTGTTATTTTGCATCTAGTGCCTGAGCACATACTGGTCTTTTCCTTTACAGAAATGATATGATTTCAATGCCCACATGTGTATCTGTCTCATCTACGCGTACGTATATGTTTAATCAAAGGCCTCAGTGTACTGTGAATGCAAATAAGCAGTGCATTCAATTGTACTAGCCCTTTAAGTTTACTTGCTTACACTGACTAATCTCTTCTTCCTAGCTGCATGCATGTTTCTTCCTTAAGCGCCATTGCCTTCTCTGAATAAGGGCAGTGATCGTTTTTTATCTTTTGGATGTGTGGTGTTGTTTTTTGAATTCACATTTTCTGAGTCTATTTTTCAGTCATCTAAAGTAAAATATATTCAGTGCATTTTACTAAGAAATACATCGAGCTGACCTATTTCAGCAGCCTTTAATGTTCACGTGACTTATCCTTTACTTACCCCCACAATAAACAGGTCTCTTAAACTCTTCATTTCAATATTATTTTTTCAAAGGACAGCCAGTATAGTTCCTCTTACACTGTGATGACTAATGGCTTAAACAAATGTGCTCAATTCCGATTTCCAGCTGTCCTTCGTGACAAACTCCAGAAAAATCTTGGAAAGTTTCCTTCAGATCAGCTTACATTAGGTTTTACATGCTACATGAAAATAATTTCTGAATGCAGAGATGATGAAATTTTCAAAATCCAAACAAAACTGATGTTTTACCTCTTAAAGTCATATGGGTTCATTCCCCTGCATGTTTGGATTTGTCCATATATCCATACGTACATACAACTGTCACAGTGAGTTTGTTAAATGAAGCCAATAAAACCACATGCAAAAAAGTGTGACAAGATCCTGCGACTACAGAATGAACACGGCTGCACCTAGACATTCTCCACATAAAATTATCAACTATTACTAATACTATGAATTATGAATTATGAAGAATCAGTGACATTTCCCTCACTATCCATTGGGTTGTACCAGTCCTGTCCAGCATTCTCCCACACTGCCTTTTCCAACTCAACAGAAGGTGGTGAACAGTTGACAGAACTTACAAAAATCATCATCAGTCTTCGGGCACAGAAACTAATAACAAGCCAGGACTTGTTCTAAGACCGCGATGGAAACAATGCTCTTATCCACTGGGGAAAACCCCAACACACAGGTGCTGAAATAGGGGATACAAGCATACCCACTGCTGTTCGCCACCTTTCATTAAGGGCAGCTCTAGAGTCCAGCTTGTCTATGTCTAGCTGGTATCTGCCAGCTTTGAGTGCTAGCTCAAGCTCCTTTCCCACCAGAGAGGTGATGTTCCATGTATCTAAACCCAGTTTCAGCAACAGGGCATCGGACTGCCAAGAACTCCACCTTCAAACATACTGTACATACAAGCCCTTCCTCATGGCCTGGCTCCAAGGAATGGGCCGAGTAACCCCAATTCAGATCAGGTATCATGAGCCATTACTTTACCTTTCATAAGGATCTCGTGATTCACACTTAGTCTGCCCTTAATCTAGGACTGGTTTGCCTTGGGAGACCTATCATGGGGAAAATTACACCTAGGATCACTAGGCCACAAAAGTTCCTCAACCAATATATGGTGGCATTTCATGGAGGCATGTTATTGTACAAAAATGGTAACTATGCTGGTACTTATACAAGGCTTTTCTACTTTAAATGAGTTTGAGTAGATTTGTACAGGACTTTATTTTATGCCTTTCTAAGCACTTTCTAACTAACACCCACCCTCTCACCCTCTGATGAATACATCAGGGTGATTTGGGCTTCAGTATCTTGCCCAACGGCACTCCAACATGCGGATTGGAGGAGATCAAATCACTGACCCTCTGATTGGTGGGCAACCCACTCTATCTCCTGAACCACAGAAAAAGGGAGAGCTGCATGTGGGTTCTATTTTGTAAGGCTTGAAACACAGAGATTTTAGTCTTGTGCACAGATCCTGAGCTGACCTGTTTGCGCTGCTCAGAGGGAGTAAACAAGATTTCTGGCAGTTTCCTTGGCCCCATTAGTAATGTGGCCATCACCCACGCCAATCAATCAGAACTGGTATGTTTGTAAAGAAGCACAGCTTACTGCGAAGCATAATTTATCAAATCATTACACTGAATCTAAAACCATTAATGAGATCAATTTTGCATCAAAGCTGAAGAGCCCAGTTGAGTGATTTGAATTCGGGGCTTGCTGTTAAAAATAAATAAATAAAATCATCAGAGAGAAAATATTCAGAATATGACATGTGATTGACCTCAAGTTCAGTAACTGTTCCTGAAAATGTACATTTGCATAAATACGACTGTTTTAGCGACCCAAAACAAAAAGCTTGTTTCTTATATAACTATTATCTTACAGTAAATACACACACACACGCAGTAAAACGTCAATAACACTGCAGACGTCATTTACATAGATCGCCCCGAAGCTGCCAGATCTGCTGGAGGTGTCAAACGGGAACACAACAGCTGTACACCCATGCAGATTCAACAAAGGGTTTTAAACAGAGTACGCTTGTACGCAATAGACACATTCATTTAACCACAAGCAGACACACAGGCGTGCACACAGCCAAGGAGAGACAGAGAAAGAGAGAGAGAGAGAGAGAGAGAGAGAGAGAGAAGTGCAGATATGCAAATCTAGTGTGAAAGCAGAAGAATGTGCTCGCTGTGGTTTCGGATCAATGATGTTTGAGCTGTATTAACCACCCTTAAAATGAGAGGGGGAGGTTGAGGGGTGCAGAAAAAGAGAGTGTGACAGAGACTAGATGAGAGGTGGAGATGAGAGTGAGACATAAAGGAAAAGAAGAACTTGGTATGTCATCAGAGACAACCAAGTTGCATAAGGGAGGTAATTGTGCCTGTAAGAGTGGGTTCACCATATACTTACCTTAATCTAAACATACCTGCGTTTGTGTGTGTGTGTGTGTGTGTGTGTGTGTGTGTGTGTGTGTGTGTGTGTGTGTGTGTGTGTGTGTGGGATGCCTAATACAGCAGGACGTATTCGCTCCGCAGACCGGCTGGTATAGGCCACAAAGAGTGTGTGGGAGTAGATAGACAAAATGTGTTTATATGCATGTAAGGGTTATAGCTTCAAAGTGTTGTACTTGTGCTAATAGCTGACCGTTTGCGTAAGCGTGTGCGTATGTGATAATGACAACCAGAGCAGATAATGCAGAGATGAAAGTATAAGGTTGTTTGCAATACATGAAGGTGCGAGGGGAAATCAAAAAGAACCGACTGGATACAAGTGATCAAAACTCAGTGCAGCAGTGCGTCTGCAGCAGCATAGTTAATGCGTGAGCTTCTGCATTTGTGGGAACTGCATCAGAGAGTGTTCTGCACTGTTGTCAGGAGATGATGAGGAAAAACAACAGGTTTATATAACAACTCCCTCCCTTTGTGGAGGAAAAAGATGGAAAAAAACGGGCCATGGAATTGGAGACAAAGGGCCGAAGACGGAGAGCTGAGACAGAAAAGTAGTATGTTGAACATAGAGATGGAAATCAGCAGAGAAGTAAAAGATGGGAGATATGGTTTGGAATATTGAATGTTGATATCAAGGAAGGACAAAGGAATTTAAAAAAAAAAAAGGGTGAAACAAACAGAAATCTCAGTGAAAATTTACTTCTGATCGGCATCTTTGTTCCTTCAACAAAAATCTACTTGGATTCCAATCAGCTGTTGCCAATTTTTTCAAAATGCTTCTTAATAAAGTAAAAAAAAAGCTTGAAAAAAAAGAAAAAAAAGACTAAGGTAGACTACATTAGGTACACCGAAAAGTATCAACTCCCACATTCAGATCATTTAATTCAGGTGTTCCAATCACTTCCATGACCACAGGTGTATACAATCATGCACCTAGGCATGCAGACTGCTTCTACACACATTCCAACATGGTACCATGATAGGATTTCACCTGTGCAACAAGTACAGGCCTTGCTACTAAATATTCCAATATTCCACAGTGGTATTAAAACAAAATGACTTTAACTCAGCTCCTTAGTTCCAGTGAAAGAACTCTTAATGCTTCAGCATACCAAGACATTTTGGACAATTTCATAGTCCCAACTTTGTGGGAACAGTTTGGGGTTGGCCCCTTCCTGCTCTAACATGACTGTAACCGGTGCACAAATCAAGGTCCATAAAGACATGGATGAGCGAGTTTGATGTGGAACAGTTTGACAGAACAACTTTGGGATGAATTAGATTGGAGACTGCGAGGCCAGGGCTTCTTGTCCTCACAAATGCATATCTGGAAGAATGGTCAAAATTCCCATAAACATTCCTAACCTTGTGGAAAGCCTCTCCAGAAAAGTTGAAGCTCTTATAGCTGCAAAGGGTGGGCTGATATCATATTAAATCCTATTTAGTTTAGAATGAGATGTCACTCAAAGTATTATGCATGTGATGGCAGACGAGCAGATATATTTGGCAATATAGTGTAATTATTAACACCTTTACCTTATGCAGTCTAATCATAATATTCCTGGAGGACACTGTAAAAGTCGTGAGTGCTGAGATTTAACAGTTTAGACATACTGTAAAAAAAAATCTGTGTTAGTTGAAAGAAGCAAAAAGAAGGAAAGAAAATCTTCCAGGATGTGTTTGCAGAATTGATGTTGTGGACAGCAATATCAGCCTGTGGTTAGGAGGTGGACCACTTAATTTATTACCAAATACCTGTAAAAACCAATGTTCCTGTGGAAGTACTGTAGTCACACATGTTTATTTGCTTATCTTATTAATCCTCTTTGAACAAACTGTTTATCTTGTGTACACTGTTATGGTTTTTATAACTACAGAAGCAGGGAACACAGAAAGAAAACTGAGAAACAGTGGAGATCAGGCCACCAGGCAGGCAAGCAGGGTAGCCATTAGGCACAGAGAAATATATAGTTAGCAGCCGGTATATACACCAAAAATAAACAGCAATAAACCAGAGCCAAGTGGCTGAAAAGCATCTGCTACCACAGAAATAGAACACCAAAGAGATATATAGCTGTGGCTCGACTGGATGATGAGGTGCAGGTGGGCTGACAGGTGGTTGCTATCTTGTGCAAGCAACATAATTATCATGTGCACACAAGATAATTATGTTGTATGGACAAGTTATTTTTTTATATGTGCAAAAAATGATTTGCTATAAAATTATAAGTCACAACAACAATTTCGGATGCACACAGTCACCATGTAACCCAGTGGAGTCCAGTGGAGTCACTATCAGCAGGTTGGCTATCATTCAAGCGCCGCATAACCATTTTCACAAAGGCACTGCAAACCTGGAGTTCTCTTGGACTTAATCTAACAGATGTGCATTATAGATGCTAGCTCAAATGTTAGCTTTTACCTGCCTTCTCCTTAGGACAAAGTCTGTGTGATTTCAGATTGGTCTGATGTGAGAGGAGACCAGCTAATATCCCTGTGTACTCACCACTAGAGAGTGGGTGTCATGTGCGCTACCTCTTGCACAATCTATCCTTATATTGAGGTAAGGCTGATGTTCTGTTTCTGATGCTATGTTGTTGTTGTTGTTTTCAGTGTACTATTAATAATAATAATAATAATAATTTAAAAAAAAAACCATTTGTTCCCATTGGCCTCGGTTGTATTTTACTCTGACTGGTTATTAAAATACGTGTTAGCATCTTGATGCATTCTCAATCATCCAGGTAACAAAATCCAGTTGATTCTGTTGATCGGGCCGTAGCGTTTTCAGTGGGAGAACTGCATGCTATCACACAGGCTGTAGAGGTTTCTCAGGGGGGCCTTGTGCGCACATTTCTCAAGAGTTGTCTGCCATACTGGATGTGATACAGCAACTACTCATTCAGGAAATGGACCAAAAACCTCTTTATGTTTGCTTTATTCACCAGCAGATTGCCACCAAAGTTTGCATGGGAGACGGCAACTTGTCTGCAAACACACACAAAAGTAAAACCTGCAAATGTGTGATGTGAACCCGAATATGGAAAATTGTTCAGCTTCAGCGTAAAAGTTGGGCAGTGTTGGGTGTGGTTTTGAGTCACAACCTTTAATCACAAGGAGATTTTTGCCAACTGGTTGCCTTGAAAGACAAAAATGCAGCTGATTTCAGGCTTGCCTTTTCGCTCTCTCTAGCCCCCATCCTGCATTGATAAAAGTGAAAGAGGCCGGTGGCTTTCATGTAAAGTGAATCACTTCCAGTGTACACATGCGACACAATAGACCAATTCAGTTAGACCTACTCACAGGTTATGCTCATGTCACTTGATGCCTGGCATCATAGCAAATTAAGCTGTCATTATTTTTTACAGTCTGCCAGCTGCTGAGGAGAACAATTATGCAAAAGCGCAGGTAGGTGTGCTTCTAATGTCAGAAGGTGTATGACTAAGAAAGTCTGGTGGCGGGGGGCAAAAAGGTTAACAAAAAAGAAAAGCTTCATTTCAGCTGCCAGCTAAATCTACAGCAATCTTCCAAATGATGAGACCTGAATGGATTGCACACTGTTATCTGTCCTGCAGCTGAATCAATCACATCTAGGTCATTTTAGCCAGCTGACTGCATGTGTGTGCATGTGCATGTGTGGGAGAACTCATTTGAGTTTTAGACCATTGGAGCAAAGATGTTTTGGAAAATATGGGCTGGGATGAGGCACTTAGGTGTGCTTGTTAGAATAAGAGGTGAGTGCAGCATGATGTGGACAGCATGGGCTATTTGGGGTAGATCCCTGTCCTGGAATGAGATCCATGCCTTTAATGCTACTACTATAACAGTTCTTTATGGATTTTTCAGTTTCTTGGCTGTGTGTAAATGCAGAATATGTAGTTATATGTAGAAGTTTAACGTGCTTGCTTTTTGTAAATGTAAATTCATCCTTCGACAGTTGAGCGATGCAGGTGGTTTGTAGTTTCTTGCCTCTTTCTGTGAAGCATCACACTGGCTGGTGAAATGACTCAGAAAGTCATGTAATTGATGGGTTTCATTCCAAAAATACCTTGACTGTATCTTGGAAAACTTTTTAGCATGAAATTCATCCAACAGTCGCAGATGATGATCCTTCAAAATCCCTTTGAAAGCAAAAGTCTTAAGATGAGTCACTACTCAACAACTGTGCTTGGTTTCAATGCCAGAACTCAAACTCTAAGAGGAGAGATTCTGTGTGTTTTTTTCATCCCCAAATGTTCAAATCTCCTTTTGGAAATGAACACTTCAGTTTCAAATATTGAGTATCGTTCCTTGTGTTTACAGATGGCTGTGTGTGATATTGGTGATGGAGATGACATTTTTCCCAGTTTTATCACATGCTAGCCTTACATAACCTGAACCAAATATAACTCAAGGTTAAAATGGAACTGAGATAAGAGAAAGGTGTCATTTCTGCATGTGTACAATCAATAGGCCACTGCACATTTGAAATTGTGTTTTTCAAACTTTACGTCCTTGACCGTGTTGTTTGTTTGATGACTCTTGACAAGGGAATGTTCAAGCTGTTAAAATCTTTCTTTTCCATCTTCCACCGCTTGAATAAACTCGTTTTTACTTAAATTTTGGGGGTGTTTTTTGTATGTATGCCATAAGACATATGCACTCACATTCCCCTTTAGAGTACATCTGTTCAGCTGTTTTTTAATGCAAATATCTAACCAGTTATTCATATGACAGCAACATTAAGCATTGTTGCTGATCATATCCATCTCTTTATGACCTTCTTCCAGCAGGATATGTCACAAAGGCATCTGAAACTGGTTTCTTAAACATGACAATGAGTTCACTGTAGTCAAATGGCCTCCATGGTTTCCAGTAGATCATTCCTGGGATGTGGTGGAAAAGAAGATTCATATCATGGAATGTGCAGTTGACAAAACTGCAGCAACTGTGCGATGCTATCACGTCAATATGAATCAAAATCTCTGAGGAGTGTTTCAGCACCTTGTTTAATCTGTGCCACTAAGAATTGAAGGCAAAGGGGGGTCCAACCAGTGGAAAAGTGTAACTAATGATATGGTTAGTGTAAATACATCATTCATCACATTGTTTAAGCCTTTGTAAAACATCACAATTATCGGGACTGCTCCATTTACTGGATGTAAGATTGAAAGCAGTCTCCAATAAATTACTTTTAACAATATTTTAAGCATTTTAAAACTTGTTGACATGTAGGAACATTAGGAGGGTTGCTGATTACTGTTTTTGTTGCTGCTGTCTGTGCCAGCTGCAGAGAGCTTCCTCTGAAGTGATGGGAGGACAAAACCCACAATGCTTATTTTGTGACTTTGTGCTTAAATAGGTTCTCAGATTAATAATTTACTAGCCTATTATCTCTCTACTTTGGGGGAAAAAACTGAGAGACTTTCCCACTGCACACTTTAAATTTAAGGCGACCACTTAATTTGTCTATCCTGTTTTTGTGACATTATCTGGCATTTTCAGAGAATCCCACATACTGTACACTATAACAAACGCTGGGGGGGAAACAGAGCCAGTAGACTTCATGTGTTCATGGGTGGATACATTTTGAAAAGTCCCATTTCTGATGACACAGTGAAGTGAGGCTAATTGACAAGTCAGGTGTTTTCTCCTTTTGTTTCTGTAGTTATTGATGCTAAACTATTAACAGTGTTTTTAGTTGTTTTTTTCCCAGGAAATAACTGTCACAGTATGACTTTACAGCTAGGTCAGAGGACTAATCCATATCCATATCCCTCACTCACTAATAGCCCTTTTCCACTAGTACCTACTTCATTGGCTTGACTCGATGTTGTGTTTTTAGAGTTTTCCATTAGGTGGTGGTCCCTGGTACCAGGTACTTTTTTAGTACCTACTCGGCCATGATTTCAAATGATCTGAGTCAATCTGAAACTGTGACATCAACAGACTGCATGCCACCAATTGGATAGTCAGTGGCATCACCCGATGAGCCACGAGAGCAGCTCCTTCACGAAAGCCAAACTGCCATTTTTGAAACTGGCCGAGCCGAGTAGGTACCAGTGAGGAAGGGCTATAATTTTCTTTCGGGGGGCAGAGCCTCCAGCTTTCAGGCCCCTCTTCTGTGGTTCATTTTCCAGTTTGGATTTTGGAGACAGACAGTCTCTACTTTTAAGATTAGACTTAAAACTTTGCTTTTTAATAAGGTTTGTAGTGGTGGCTGGATTAGCTGACTCTGAATTCTCCCATAGTTATACTGCTAAAACCAGGACTGTTGTCTCAAAAATCTTGATTCCTTTAGATTATTGTCATGCTCTATTTTCTTGTCTGTAAAGCGTCTATGAATCGCCTCCAGTCAGTCCAGAATGCTGCTGCAAGGCTTCTAACTCACACTCATAAATGCTCTCACATGACCCCATTGTTAAAGATTTAGATATCAGTTTAAAACCTTGATTCTTACTTTGTTTGGAACAGCTTACCTCTCTCTCTCCTTTTAAAAAACACCTGCAAACACATCTGTTCAGACAGGCATTTGTGTAATGCTTCAGGGTTTTGTGTTGTTTTGATTTTGTGTTTATTTCACTAGGTTTTTAATACCTTTGTAAAGCACTTTGTGACAGCTTCTGGTCTAGAAAAGTGCTATATACTTACATGCTATATACATGTAAGTAAACTTTATTTTAATGCTATGCTGCAATAGGCTTGGGTTGGTGTGGGAGTCTCATGATGCACTAAGTGAATTTTTACACCTATAGTTAATTCACTCTGATCCAAATCAGTTGATGGGTTTGTAAACGTGTAGCTATTCCCTGTGTTTGTTTGTTTGTTTTTTCACACAGAGGAATCCAAGTAAGGTCCAAGTAAACCAAAATCCACTTACTGGCCAGATGTGTCTGGGGCGGGAGCAGCAAACGTAGAGGAAGCAGGTTCTATGTTCAGGACTATAAGAGGCCACAGATAATTTACATTCATTTCATGGCTAGTTGCTAGCCTGGGGTTGTTTTGGTCCACGCCAATTACTGTGTTCACGCCTGTACTAACCAGAGTTTTATTTAAACAAACTGAGCACTGCAGGCGTGAAAACACTCTTAGTGTTTCTTCTTCACTTCCTCACTATCTGCAGTTAAAATCTTGTTATTATTATCCACAGCCTGTCTTTGGTCTTTTGCACATGACTGCCCACCCTTATAACAGAATCGTCTTCCCTTCAAAAGGGAGTTTTTCCTTCCCACTGTCGCCAAATGTGTTTTCTTTGCATTATTGTCGGGTGTTTATCATACAGTATAAGTGCCTATATAAACAGAGGTGAACTTAACTAAATTGAACACCATTTCTATTTCAGATTAGTTAAAGCGCGCTGCTTCTATTGGAGCTGCCACAGCAAATGAGATAATGTTAATAGTTGACGTCCCTCTCCCTCTCTCGCTCGCTCGCTCTCTCTGCTGTCAGAGCGCTTTGAAGAAAAAAGGAGGAAGCAGAGGGGAGGCAGTGTAGCGGCAGCCGTCTGCTCAACCGGAGGACAAGACAACTTAATCAGAGAAGGAAAAAAATAACCAAACTACCGAAAACTATCCATAAGCTGGTCCCAGCACCGCCGACAACACCTCCTCTCGGAACAACCCACGAAAGAAAGACTTTCCGCCTCTCCAGAGAGCGTCTGTTTCTGGCACCTGCAACTTGAGGTAGTTCATTTCCAACAACCATTAAGGCAGCTGCTTGAAAACACCGGGAGAATGGCAGACTCGGCGGCGGCCAACAGTGATGGGGAGGACGGACCCCGCGAGCCTATGCGGGGCTTCGCGCGCCAGGGAGCTCTCCGGCAGAAGAACGTGCACGAGGTGAAGGACCACAAATTCATCGCGCGCTTCTTCAAGCAGCCCACCTTCTGCAGCCACTGCACCGACTTCATCTGGTGAGGAGCTGGAACAGGGATGGACCTAGAGTTCATATTTATTTATTTTTTTAAAAAGAAAAAGTATTTAACTTAAGTCACTGCTTGTGTTGGTGCTGTTAAAGAAGACGGTAAATCCATTTACTGTGTACAGATAAGGCACTTTTTATTTATATAGGCTAAGTGAGTGGTGCAAAAGAAGGAATAAAAGGTAGGGATAAATAAAGTAGGGACAGAAGAATCGGTATCATGATGTATGCTGTTTTTTTTAAAGGAAGAAGAAGTGGGAGGTGGACTTGATTTAGTTCTCGCAAAAATAAAGACCGATTTCCGTCTTATTTTTGTACTTGTAGATACTATATGCGTTAGGTAGGGCAGAAAGGAAGCTAGAGAAATATATGTGGGTAGCTCTAAAGTTTTTTTTTTTATATAAAAAGAATAGCTGCAGACCACTGTTTGATGCTATCAAGTAGGCAGAGGAACTGAGAGAAAAGAAAGCAGGAAAAGAAAAAAGAGGAAGGAATGAAGCGCTGCCAGCACTGATAACCTGAGTGGTAACAAGAAAGTGTTGCCCTGACACAAGTCCAGCCTTCCGCCTCCTCCCACTCCTTCTCTTCCGCCTGCAGTTTCTTCTGTCAGTCACCTGTGCAGACAGGTCACCCTGCAGCCCCCCCGGGGTTTACTAGACCGTGAGCCCCATACTCCAGGGCTATTTATTATCTGTTCCCTAAAGCGTTTTAAATTTGTCAATGGCCAGATGATGATCGTCTATCTATCTATCTAGGTCAATAAGCACAATGATAAAAGAACAATGGGAGCACCAAGTGATTTCAGGCCCTGAGAGATTATCTATTTCTAGTCACTGTATGAAAATCAGCTGGCCTGGGTGTGTGTTTGTGTGTTTATGCATGTGTGTGTCCACCTGTGGGAATCTCAGCGTTTCACATACCACTGACTAGGTGTGGTGTTTGTCAGTGTCAGCATGTAACCTCAGTACCTGCCCAGCAAACTGTTTACATGATAATTAAACGACCTCTGTGCTTGCAAACCTCACTGCTGTATGTGTGTGCATGTGTGTGGTTGTGTGTGTGCTATTTTGGGCAGAAACATAATTTTAAACGTTTGCTTCCATGGAGATATCTTAAGGTTAAGCGATTAGGTTTCAGTTTCTGTTCAGTTTTTTTCCTTTTCTGTGTGTGTGTGTGTGTGCGGATGCACATTTTAACTTCTCTGTGTGCTTGTTCTCTTCACAGGGGTTTTGGGAAGCAGGGATTTCAGTGTCAAGGTAGGACAATTAAATACACACGCACACATTATTTGTCACCGATCTACTGAATCTGAATTGAAAACTTTGTCACCCCTTCCTCTCTTCTGTTCAACTTTACCTTTTTCTTATTTCTGCCTGTCTCATCTTACAAGCTCCCTTTTTTCCATCTACCCTTTTCTCCTGGGTTTTCATTTTCCTTTCCTAGAGTAAGAGAAAATCCCAAGCTCTTGTTTGTGAAGGAAACGTCCACTGAAGAAAGTAACAGCAGTTTTTCATTGAAACAACAACAACAAAAAAAAACCCCAAAAGAAAATAGGAACTTGGTAAAGATATAAGTGGTACAGTGCATTATATTTTTTGCACCATTTCCAAAGCTCATTTGTCAGGTAAAAACTAGCTCAACAGGCCGGCCAGCCTCCCTGGTGTGCAGCTAATCAAAGGCACAGCAGTCTAAAGTCCTAGTATGTTGGGATTTCATGAGAGCAAAGAATAACACCTCGACCCTTTGGGAGTAAAAATAAAATCTGATGAACAGAATAAGCGGGCAAAGATAATTTTGACATTTTAAAGTATGTCATCTTTGTTGAAAATGTCCAATTTTCTGTGTAAACAAAGCTGCAGACTTGGCTTCTCTTTTAAATAGAATAACCTAGAACTGTGTTTCTGCTTCTTCATTTCAGTGGGGAAAAGATATGTAGACAGCAGGAAGGTGATCTAGACTCATGAAATATGTCCTTGCAGACTCTCACCAGAAAAAAAACAACCTTTTGTCACGTTTTGTCGTATGTCTGCATCAGAAAAAGTATGTAATTTTGTGCCATTTGACTTGTCACACTGGAAAAAAAACCCTCCTCAAAGCAAGAGAGTAATGAATTGGCCTTATTTACGACCTTCTATGTTGAGGTTGACATTTGAATTATATGCAAAAAAAAAAGGCACTTTTCTTTCCTCTCTCATCCCTCCCTGCCAGTTTTGTCCCTCATCCTCACTTTGTCCGTCGTCTCCTAGTGTACTGTGGACAGACTCTGTGTCCGAGTTTGCAGCCTTTGCCACAGGAAATGATATAAACGACCACAGGAACGTGGCAAAAATGTGGAGGTGCTTTTTTGGCATTTATATTTTTCAATTTGTTTGAAGTCTGTGTTTTGTTTTTTTTTTCCACTGTATTAACTGCCAACTGGATGCTCAAGGATTTTCACGTCTCCTAGCAACAGTGAAACATTCAGACGCAGCCCTCTATATGCTGTGGGATGGAAGAGGTGTGCTTTAGCATAGCAGCAGGTTATCTGGTAATTGTCCCATGTGTGTATGTAACGGGTCAATATCATCCGTGCTGCTTGTTGGAAGAAATGTTGCACTGCAGGAGCCCCTAAACGCCTCTGGAGAGGAAGGAGTGTGTGTGCTGCAAACACCTGTGTGTCCTGATACCAGAGCTGGGAGGAGATTAGTGGCTAAATGGATGATTATAAAAGGAAAAGATTTATCTAATGGAAAATATCATGGATGCGTGTTGTTGTGAGTGAGAACTCATCGTTAGTTTGCACTTTCCTCCTTGGAAAAGTGTGTGGGTGTTTTTGTGTGTCCTGAGTTGCTCTCTGACCCTTTTGTCCGTCTGGAACAGGGTATCACTTCCTTAGAGCTCGGGGAGAAAGGGAATTCCTCCGCAAGGTCACACGCACTCATACACGCATGAAACACATCCGCTCACTGGCAGTGAGGTAAGGGATCAGTGTTTAGGTTGCGTCTTGGCCTTGCGTGGTCGTGCTTCTTTGACAGACGCGCAAAAACATGCAGTTTTAGAAGATTCAGAAGGAGAGAGCTCATGTGAATGAAGACAAGTATACCAGTCACAGTGACTACACGTTTTTTTTTTAGAGAAATGGTTTTTATGGCTCTCAAAGATAAATCACTATAGACCACAGTGGACAAGTTAGTTATAAGGACCCAGAATTGGCCCAGCAAAGACCCCAATAAAGCCCACAGGTTGGGTTTGGAAAATGTGAAAGAGGGCATAAATTTTGGATTTTTCCTGCCCATGAAAATATTCTAAGGAGCTTGGAAAGAAAGGAATCCTCAAATTATTATGACCTGGATGACTGAAAACCTACACAGACCCATGAAAAGTAATTAAATTATGGATTTCTGTGATTTTACACATTGCTCCTTACAAATTAAGCTCAAAGAGTCATGCTGACACATTTATTTCATTTGCAACACCAGCATTTCTTTACTTTACCTGTTGAAATTCTTTGTCTTATATTAAATATCTCACTGATTAAAGGCGTAATTAAACATCTCACACTGACACTGGAGTTTCACTGGTGCGGCCCACATAAGAACAAAGCGGGCTTTATAAAAGGAGTTTGACATTCCCGGTCTACACGGTGTGTATGAATCGATCTCCTGCTTCCATTTTTATGATTGATCGCTGTGATTTTCTTTTTCTCCTCTCGACTCCTTTGTTCACCTGTTCCTCACCTCGTGATTCTCGTCTCACAGACTGTCTGACCCTTGAACATTTATCTCCATATGATATGGAGGGTTTGCAGATATTATATATGCCTGTTTATTGCTGCAAAGCAGATGGTCAGATGACAATCAAAGAATGAGAATAGAGAGTGTAGCTGGTTTTAAAGAACAGCAGGCAGCAGCTTGCGGTGGTATTTATGATAACGAAGGATGTGGTATAGAGTCTGCGTCACAAATGATCAGATGTTTGGATGTTAGTTGGGGGGAGAGAAATGATATGCATCACTATCATTTCTCTCCCCCCATTAGCAAAGATAACTTTAAGTGCTTTTCGGCATTTAGCTGTTGTTTGTTGTTAACACATTATCAGAAGCGACTGGTTAGGGAAAGCTATCGTTAACAACATCAATTGGAACTGAAACTACCACCAGTGTTAGCACAAAGCTCCCTAAAAAATTCTCGACTCTCTTTTTTTGAGAACTGCATTTGAATGACAATTCAATAAGATTTGCATTATTTCCCAAATAATGTTTATATTTAATCTCAGTCAGCATCGTAATACAGCACCACGTAGTTACTGGACTGGTAGCACTGGTTGTGAGTGCAGTGCCAGTGCCAGTCTCAGCTGTGCTTTGTTGTGATGATAGTTGTGACATGTTTGTTGTCGGTGAGTGTGACGGCTGATTTAGACTTATGCTGTGAATTTTCTTGGGCCTACAGCATGACCTACTTGTGCTTGCGCTGGTGCATTACGTGTTACCAACCATGTGGTTGTGTCCTGGTGGTGCCAGCTATGATACAAAATAAAATGCTGGGACTTTTTGTCCTCGTACCTCACATCCATTCTGATAGTTTTAGCAATCTCTTTCCAGGAATTTCTTGATATTTGTGAGCCCTTATATTAATCCTATGATTGTTATAACTCATAAATTCAAAAACTGTGGTGTAAAAGTAGCCAGAAATGCACAGGAGTATGTCAGGTTACATCGTAGGTTACAGAGGGGTTTGAGGTTGCAATGTAGCTTTCCTGCTGAAGCATAAATCCCCAGGTAGGATTTCAGAGGGCTTGCAGATTATAAAAAAATTATAAAGTTCATAAAAATACAGTTAAAAGTTCCAAATTGTTGCCCCTCCTTCTCATTTTTCAAAGCCGTCCAGTTTGACACCCTGCTCTAAAAGCAGCTGCGGACAAAGAACCGAAAAAGAGCTGTGCAGGCAGCCAAAGGGGAAGTAAAGAACATATTTAAAAAATTAAAATGAGAAGTAGACAAAATGAGTTGCATATTTTATTTAAGGTCAGCAAGTGCAAAGGTTTGTTTTTCTCTGTTTTATGTCACTTTATAACTACATAAGCATGAAATGGTTTGGAAGTTATTTAATCTCTCAGTTATGGTAATGGCTTATCAGGAAAACCCAAAAGAGTTCAAATACTCTCTGTAAGCTACTGTCCTCTTCTGGGAATGCTGAAGTTATTTTCCATAGAGCAGATTAGTCAGTAGGTGGTAGTTTTGTGTATGCTGATCTCTTACCTGGAAGACAGGACTGATACCTCTACCGAAGCCACATTCACCCATTCACACAAGTGCTTTCTTCTTGTTTAAGCTTCTCAGTGCTTTCCTATGGAGGCATCGGATGCATTAGAGAGCTGGGGCAACTCGGGTTGCCCAAGGATATTTGGCTTGCAGGGATCGAACCACCAACCTTGCGTTTAGCAGATGACCTGCTCTACCTCCTGAGCTACAGTAACCCCTACTTTCACCTAAACCTGTCTGCTAAAGTTCGCTCAGGTCTGAGTGATTTAAATTTCATCCTCAGATGGTGAACGTTAGTGTCTGTTGGGACGTCCAGGTACCTCATTTAGCCGACATCCTGCTTCACAGTCCAGGACTCTTGTCTGACAAGTGAATCCAATGCAAACATGCCTTAAACCTGTGGTCTTATTAATTAATTTCTATTAATAAATTAAATAAAACTTATTTATATGACTTAATGGTCAGCAGAGGGCGACTGCCATAACTGCAAAAAGATGTACGTTATGTACGATTATTGGAAAATAACCTTAAATTCTCACCTAATTTATTGCCTTTGTACACACTCTCCTTATGTGCTTATGATATAAATTGCCTGTCTTAAATCTTATTTAACACAGCATAGTGTTCATCTTGTAAATCAAAGAGCTCAATACAGCAGGCTTTGCTTTAGGGCAGGATTACCTTGTGATTGACAAGCCGCTGGCTTGTTACCCTCAGTTTCTCAGTGACATCAACCTCTTGCTTGTCAGGCCAACAAAACAAAAAACAAGACAGCAGTAGCCAAATTGCCAGAGCGGAGGGTTCATGGTGGAAGTTCACAAACCACATTACTGTGGTTATGCTCAGTCAGCTCAAGCTGCTGACTGTGCCCTGGCCCCTCATTGTTGTCTATCAGCTCTCGGCAAATGTAGACGAATATCCAAATTTCCCAGAGCCTAAATTTAAGTTAAATCCAATTAAGCCCAATTCCACGTTTTGTCCAACAGCAGTCCAAGCCCCAGAGATTTTGAGTTCGTCATCATGAAGGTAGAGTCAGGGTGAATCGATTATAAACAGACTTGTAGTAACAGACACAGGCTGATGAGACAAATAGAGCGTACAGTATTTTTTAATTCTTGTTTGTTTGTTTTTTGCTTTTTTCCTATGACTATTAATAAAGAATTAAACACCAAGGCACTCCCATCTGTTGGAATTGCAGCTAATATTACTGCACACATGAATAAAGAGGCTGGTTCTGTTTTGCATTTTGTGCGTCTCGGTATCAAGTGTTGCGGGTTGGAGCAGCTGACTGCCTCGGTAGTGTTGCTGCTGTAAACAATAAACTGTAATGCCTCAGTGGGATTCTGCCGTTTTGTTGTCCATACACTAGAGAGACTGTGGGATTCAAAGGGCAGCAGCAGCTTGTGTTATGCAATGTGGTATTTCTAAGAAGCGCGCTTCCACGTTTGTGCGATTTTTGAGCGTATTCCCTACTTCTTTGAGTCGGGAGTGAGTGTGCATGCACGTGCCTCGTGTTCCATTTAATAAGCTGGTGAGCACTTATTTCCTTAATGGCTGCTTGTGCAAAACTGTGCCTGTGCTAATGCTTCCATGTGATTGGTTTCTGCTTGTGTGTGTGTGTGTCTACACGTGTTCCTAAATGAGCATGTTAATAATGAGTAGGGTTTCAGTTTGTAACAGGCTGTTGAGTATCTTCCACTGTTTCCTCACAGACTTAATGGACAAATTATCCCTTTGGAGAGCTCGAGAGGGGTGGAAGGGACAGTGAGTGGCAGGAAGTGTGGTAAACATTGCAACTAGGGGAATAAGGAGGGAAAGACAGAGAATTAGATGGAGAACAGAGAAAACGGCTGAAAGGATGGAAGATAAGCATGATGAGATGAGAAGGGTGGAGGCAGAAGCAAAGAAAGGCATAATGAAGAAGTGGGGGTGGAATTCATAGAGGGAAGAGAAGGAGTCAGGAAAGGGGGAGACAGTGAGTGGGAAGGGCGTAGGAAGAGGAGGACTGTGTGTTTGCAGGGGGGGAAAGTATGAAATATTTAGTTATCCTTCAGTTTTTGTAATAATGAAACCTATCAAGAATATACCGTACTCACTTGAAGACATGAAGCTAAGGCCAAAAGAAAGAGGAATTTATAAAGATAGAGGAAGGATAAATTAGCACAGATATAGAGGAGACGCACACCAAGTTCTGCATAATTTATTTAATGTTTATATTTAGCGTCCCGTATGTAATCATTTTGCAATGTGACGCCTGGATACACACACTGCTGTGCTATTTGTGTTGCTGATGATATCATTAAGTCAAAAGTGAGGTTTTTTGTGTGCGTTTGATTTGAAAGAATCTGCTCTGAATAAAGAGAACTGCAAAGAGGTAAAATGGTCTGGTTCTGCACTAATCTACTCTAAAAAAAAAAGTGGAATCAATTAAACCAGCGCAAATGGTTGAAAATGAGAGAAAAAGGTATGCTGGAATGACACTCCAGCAGATAGGTGGGAGATATTTTTTGCCAGGCAGAGAAGATAATGGACAGGGAAGAAGAGGTAGAAAAGAGGTGAGAGAGAGAGGGAAGATGAAATGGTGTAGGCACAGAGTGTAGATTGCACTTAAAACAAGCCCATAAAGGTGTTGTTTGCTGCAGCTATTAGCGCTTTTCAAACGGGGAAAAAAATGTATATAAAAAGCACCATTCAAGGGCTCTATTCAAGCTTCCCTTTGACTCATGCCGTCTTTTGTGCGCGAGTTTAACCGAGTGGTCTCTGGCTTTCACCATCTACCATAAAGCTGTTGTTGGGCACGGTGCCCGCAGTTCTTCTGGAATCACATAATACGTCTTCTGGCTTTTCATGAGTCTGTTCAGGTTCAAATGACTTAGTGAATATTTGCAAACACCAGTGTCTGTCGGCTATGGCGAATGCAGCTCAGGTGCTTCTGCAACTCCAACCTGTGTGGGTGGGAGGTCTCGGGATCTGCAACCTGCCTCCTACACACAGACACACACATATGCACACACGCGCACATATAAAAACACTGGGTTTTCATGCACGGACACGGATGAGCACGCGTCGCGTTGATGGTGAGATCACTGAGATCCTGCATGAACGAAAGTGGTTAAGAACATCTGTAATCCAGTGTGCTGTTTTTTCCTCCGTTAAGCCCTGTAGACGCCAACATTTTCTTTTCACCTACAGGTCTTTCCTCTCTAACTCACATCCTGTGCATTCATTTTTATTCCTCCCCTACTTACACATATCTCTAGCTTTCCGTGGTCCTTCTTTGCCCGTGTTGCTCCTTGTGTCTACTAGTCCTCCCTCTCTACCCCCCACCTCTTTCTCTATCTCCCCTTCTTCTCTCAAGTGGCTGTGTGCTGGAAGCTGTGGGCTTTGATGCTTTTATAAATAGCAAAAGTGTTCCACTGAGAGTACCAACAAATAGGATGGATGAATGGATGGATAGGTGGATGGATGGAGGGGGGAAGTGGTGAAAAGGGGTTGGAAGAGGAGGGAGGGCTGAACGCGTGGGAGTGTGAAGGGAGAACGGTGGAAATCAGCAGAATAAAGGTAAGGTTTAAAAAGTGACAGAGGCCGAGGTGTTTTTGTCGAGATAGTGGAATGAAGTGATCGAGCGTAAAAGACGCGTACCATTTTCAAGAGTTTCCTGTTATATAACACTATTGTGCGGGCTCTTGTGCCATGCCTCTGTAGTGGGTATAGCTCTGAAAGCGAGCCACAGTCGACTTATTGATAGGGCCAAAAATATTGCAGCATTATAGTGCATTGATTTCTCCATCATTCCCCTGTGTTATTCAGACACAACAAGCTTGCTTCCTAAACAGCTTAAGCCCATGGCACACTGCAACATAATATGAATCATATGTTTTAGGTGGGAAGTCTCACTCGGCTTATTGCTACTGGAGAAGATGCTGTTTTTTATTTTTATTTTATTTTATCGAATTTTATTCTACTACTGCATTTATTTTGACTCCCGAGAATAAAGCGTTTGTGTCCAACATAGGTGTAAATGTAAATACAGGAACAGAAAACATGTTGAAAGAGTGAATTCACCAAGTGGTTATACGCGTGTTGTCATAATCATATCAACATTTATTGACTTTAAGAGGAGTAGTGCTGCTCAGATGTTTACATTTGAACACAGGAAATGCACAGAGGCTAAAGTCTTTTTAATTTGCTGTTTGAAATTTTTAGTTTCAGTTTTTCACTTGCAGTTTGGTAACTTTTGCACCCTAAGACCATGCTTGTAGTAAGTGTTCTCACGTAGTCATTTCACTGTAACACCCAGTATGTTTCCTCCCATGACTTCCTCTTCTCAGTTTTAAAGTTGAGCACATTAAAGAACCGACATGTGCGTGCGCGTGTGTGTGTGTGTGTGTGTGTGCACGCGCGCATCTACCAATGTGTGAACATATCTGAGAGTGTGTTTCATGTCAGCATGTGTGTGTACCACTGCATGTTCAGTTTTATACAGAATAAGAGAGAAAGTCAAGAAGCTGAGCTTAAAATTGTGGTTTTTCATCAGCCCGTCAGAGGTGGCTATCTGCTGTATCTCTGTGAGTGCACATGTTATTCCACAGGTGTGCGTGTCTGTGTGTGCGTGTGTGAAACAAAGTCTAATTTTACTTGCCACTGAGGACTAGCTCCTTTTGCTCTGATCCACTTTCACACATCAAGTCTCTGATCACTGAGAGTGTGTTTGTTTGTATTAGTGTGTGTCTGTGTGTGCTCGTACTCACTTTCAGTTACACATTGACAGACGATCTCCTTCAGGGCTTGGTTGTCCTTGCTGCTGACATTTGCGGCAATTCTACACCCGTTGCCACGGTGACACCTTGGAGCCATATCAGGGCAAACCAGACAGTCCATGTGGGTCAGTCTTGTTTGACATCTTAAACAAAAAAGAGACTGGACAGTGTGTACACAGTACCCACAGTACTTCCTCTTTAGATTTGCAAAATAAACGAAGCAGCTTCATGGAAACATTGCAGCACTTTTGTGGTGGTTACTAGAGGTGGGAATCACCGAACACTCCACGATATGATGTTATCATGAAACATCACTCACAATACAATATTACTGCAATTTCTAACAGTATTACTGTTCATTTTTAACTGCAGTTTTTGCGATATGCTGAACAACTTTTCTGCTCTGTAAGAATATAACCAGTACAACCAGTTGGCAGCCTGTTGAGTCAAGCCTCCTGGAGTTGTGCTCATTGACAAAGACTTATTCAGACTGATGTGCATTTAGAAATTAGACAATAATTATTTGCAAACCTCCAACAAGCTCTCTGAGAGTGACTGCAGAAAGGTTGCAATCACATTGCAATCAAAAATGTTGTGAGTGAGCAATACATTCAGGCTCGGGGCAACCATGTAGTCAACACAAGGTGCAATTGGTTGCCGAATGTGAAAAAATTCAACTCAATCACCAGGTAGATATCAGGTTTTTTCTAGCTTGCTTTGAATTAGGAGGTAGCTTTGTGAACATTAGTGTGTTAGATGGTTTTTCAGTTAAATCTTTTGCTAATTTGACGTCATCTCAGAATGGCTGTGCATGACATGAGCTCTGTTATTTGTAGTATTTCCACAGTATTTAATTTATTTAATAAAGTACTGAAATTTGGTGTCCCTGCCTCCTGCGTGACCTTTGACCTTTGGCACCACAGTTCTTCCTTTAGTGTCACCTGGTGTAGTTTTCCTTTTGTTGTCGTTTTATAAGTAAATGTCAGACAAAAATCTAATCAGCTCATCAGCGTCATCTGAAATGTGTGCTAGCACAATGTTAGCATGCATAGAACATTATAACCATATGCCTAAAAGTGGATAGAGGTTTCTTGTGCCATCAGAGTAGCTCTAACCCACTGGGACATTGGCTCTCTTTAGGTTGTCCTGTGGTGACTGGCACTTGGACATTGAAAAGGGGAACCTTTATTAATCCTTTATTAATGTAGATTGTGGACTTTCTAAACATGCTCAATCAGGTCAGCTTCTTCCTGTGTGGAGATTTACAAAACACATAAGGATGAATGGTTTTATTGGAATTATGCTTCAGCATCACCTTGGAGTGAATCCTTCTGTCATGCGTGCTACCTGAACATGATTTTACAGGCAACTGATCAAATAAAAGTTAAGCATGCTCTTATTGCTGTAACACAAATGTGTTTGCTAAGTCTTTCCACCCAATTTACTGCCACCACAAAACTCAAAGTCCTTGGCTCGTCTTTTTAAACGACTTACTCTCCCAACACTTGTCTCCTACATGATCACTGTCACGGCACCTTTGCATCGCTCATTGTTGCCTGACTGGAGTGTAGGTGATCTACGAATTGAACTCGATCTATTGCATTCAGGGCAAATTGGTGATGATGATGAGATGAGCTAAATGTCTAAAACATGAGTCATGGTGTGTAGGTGTGATAGCCCACCTGGATTACTAACTGCTGGGGAACAGAAGCTGCTGTGCTTCTATTGTGGGTTTGAAAGACTTTCTTTGAAAAGGGATGCAACTGCATGATGGTTTTGTTGCAAAACTGAGGAAAGTATGATATAATTTGGTTTTTGTTTTTGTTTTTTGACTCAGGACAGGAAAAAAGACTCAGGAAAAATAGAGAATGAGGTCCAAAATCCTGGACAAGCAAAGCAAAAGAGCATGCAAAGGACAGAGGAAAAAAAAGTAGTAGGCAATGGTCAAATGGGGGAAAAGAAGAAAGATAAACAAAATGTTGGAGCGCTTGACTGGGAAGGACCAAGACAGTGTGGCAAACAGGAAGAGCTACACATCAGGTAGAGGAGAGACTGGCAGGCTAATTGAAAGCAGGTGTCACAAAAAACTGTCAGGAAAACAAACAAAATGAGGAAGTGAAACTGACAGGGGTGCGAGACGAACTGGAATTAGAAAATTAAAACAAAAAATAAGGGATGAGTAATGTTCAGAGTCCATGCTGTTTGTCAGTTACACTTCATAATATTAAGAGTATTACTGCAAAAGCTATAGAAGGATAATATTAGGACATAGGGCTGCTCGATTATGGCAAAAATGATAATCACGATTATTTTCATTGAAATTGAGATCGCGATTATTTGACGATATTTATTTAACCCTTTAAGACCTACTATAGAACCAAGTCCGCCAGAGCTTATATTATTTTTTTACATGTTGTAGTGCCATTTGTGGGAGCATTTCAAGTTGCTATACAACTGTTATAGCCCATATTTTAATAATATGTATGCATTAAGTCCATAGTAACTACATTAATTGCAAAAAAGTGCAATAAACTACAAAAAAATTGAAAATTGTTTTTGTTTTTTAACATATATTTCTACTTGGAGAAATTTAAGAGGTTTATCCCTCAAAACTTTAAATACAAAAAAGTTTATTTTGAGTGTCTTCATAGTTTTATTTTGGAGATACAGCAATTTTTATATACTGCAGGAAAAACAAAAACAATCCTATGATGCAAATTTGCAAAGAAAACAGCAGGTGCATCAAAATAAACTATTTCCAGCAGTGCAATTCGAGTTCTAAGCATCCCAGAAACTATTCAGAAAAGTCAAACATGACCAGTATAGGCTTTTAAGGCCTACAAGTAAAAAAAACTACATTTTCCGCGAAAATGACATCACTTCCGGTTTCGGGCAGGAAATGGCGGACATGTGATAGTTAGCGGTGACGTCTGTTTCAATGTGCAAAGTGTTACGAACAGCTGATCGGATCGGCAAAGCGTGTTTCTGGAATATTATGTTTTTGTTCCTGCAAGCGCTTTTTATGCAATTTATGTGGAAGGAAACCATGACCGAGGACAAGCTGATGGCATAAGATGTAAGTTTCATATGCAAAACAAATTATTGCGCTAGCTTACACGTTCAGGTTCTACAGGGATTTAAAAATAGTTACACAAAACAGAGCGTGCTGCTCTGACCGGCTTTAAAGGGTTAACAATAACAATGTATTGAATAATGACTTTAAAAAATAATATAAAATAGTGTGCAACACCACTGAAGTTTTTTTTACCTCTCTTTTCAACCAACGGCAGTCACTCTCCTCTCCAAATAACTTCTGCTTAGCTTTCCGAGCTTCCCTCGGGTCCTCTTAATCAGCGGTCTCCAACCTTTTTTGCGCCACGGACCGGTTTATGCCCGACAATATTTTCACGGACCGGCCTTTAAGGTGTCGCGGATAAATGAGGGAGGGGCTAATAATCGGCTCAGTCATTTTTAATGATCGTTGAAAGCCCAGATCGTAATCGTGATTAAAATTCGATTAATTGAGCAGCCCTATTAGGACATATGAATATTTAAGCTTGTTTACTGTGTTTTGTATCTTTTTCAGCCAATTATTTGCACTCAAAATATCAGTTTAAAGTTTGGCGAGTGTGAAAACAACTGCAGAAAGAGAAAAAGGAGCAATCACATTAATTATTTATATCATTAGGATATGAATGAATGAAGGGAAGGAAGGGCAGTTTTATGATACAGTGACACCACAGTATCATGTGACACTGTATTTGTATAGCGCTTTTCTAGTCCCTAAGGACCCCAAAGCGCTTTACACAACCTGTCATCCACCCATTCACACACACATTCACACACTGGTGATGGCAAGCTACACTGTAGCCACAGCCACCCTGGGGCGCACTGACAGAGGCGAGGCTGCCGGACACTGGCGCCACTGGGCCCTCTGACCACCACCAACATATAGGCATATAGGGAAAGATTTGTGGCGATTCTTAATATGCTCTTACCCGGGACCTCTGCGCTCCTCTTTAAGGTCAAACAGGGTCAAACTTTGATAAAAGATCATGTCACATTTGACCTCTAATCCCACAGTGACATTTTTTCAAGTTCACAACAAAATGTGTTTTTCAAGTGTCAGAGAAAAAGAATGAGCTGCTTAGTTAGTTAGAAATATACTGTAGTATAATATTTGGTAGTAAGCTGAAGTTATTCATGTCTAGTTATTTATAAATCAGTACAGAATATCCATTACCTGCTCCTACATAGTGTTTATGCAATCAAAGTAAACATCTGTCTTGCTTATGTGATTTGTACTGCACTACTTAAAGTACATTTAAAAAGAACAAAGAAAACGAATTAAATATTCAAAATATAATCCTATTCCCGTAAAAGTAAATACTGAGAGAGAGTGAGCTGCCTCGGTGGAGTTTGTGCTCTCGGAGTGCTTCTTGTTATTTGTGATATTATTAGGAGTGGGAATGGCAGTGTTCTCATAGTATGTCGCAATACTGCATGCAGCATGGGAAAAATAGGACAATCATCCACACTATATCACATATAACTAAAGAAGAAAAGATAAACCTAAAAGGCAAATGCTAGGAACTATATTTATTCTTTGCACTGTTTCATTAGCATTTGTATTCTTCTTATTATTATTAAAACTACACTTATTTTCTTTATGTATTTCTTCTGTTTCTGTTTATTGTCTTTACACATATCTATTTTCCCTAATGGAAATGTTACAGTTTAATATTGTATATCGAGGTCTGCTTAAACATTTGTGCAAATGTGGCTCTCCTTCTGTTTGCATGGGCTTTTGTAGTGGATCAGCTTTTAGTAGTGGCTTTTTTTTTTACCACAAAGTGCATGTGCGGAGACCGTTTCGCTGGAAAAACCTCGTCAAAATATTCAGATAGTTTAAGTTTCACAATGTTACTGGAAGGTTTGTTTCACGGGAACGTTGTTAAGATTGTGGTACGTTATGGTTTTTAGTGACTCCATCGTGTGTTTATCCTATAAGCATGTCTGGCAGTGAAAAAAATCTGAACACATGCGTTCCCAGACTTGGCACAGGTTTCGCTCAGTCCATGTTTGGACTTTCTGTCTGTGGAGTGTTTATCTTCTTGATGTGAGTTTGTTTGCATGCAGATCTTCAGTGGCAAAATCTAAATCTAGGGTTGCACACAGTTGCTCCATTTTTTGTGTGTGTATGGGCTGATGGAGATCAGCTAAACTATGTCACTGTCGCTCCTCAGATGCTTTAACCCATTCATCTACGGATGGTAACCTAGCAACAGGGGCACAAGCCGACAGGAGAGCAGTTATCCCAGACCTCTTTTTATGCCTCTTCCTCTATCTTTCTTTTCGTTTCCTTATTTGACTTTGTCCTTTTGTGCCACTCTCCCCTCACATCTGTCACTTTGTCTCCCTCATCTGACACGTGTCCCTTTCTCCTCTCCCCCTCTCTCTGATTTAACTTCAGCAGTCTTCTTCTTTCACTCTCTCCCTATTAGCTTCCTCATTGTTCACCGACCACCTAAGTTTGTGACTTTATGGGCTGTCACTTAATGACAGAGCCTCTTTCTTTTAAATATCGTCCACCTACGCTAGTGTCAATTTAGCATTATCGTTTTATTTCATGTACTCTTTGCAGATGAATGTAAACAACCTCTGTATAACTATAATGGCAATTTTCTTGTCACGCCATCAAGGGACATTCAAATTTTAGTTTGACAGTGAGAGGGAGAAAGAGAAAGAAAGACAAAACAAGTGATATTCAAGTATGTGTCATTGAGTTTTTTGTTTGCGGTCTTGGCTATAATTATTGCTAAATTTCTTTGTTGTCAAAATATGTGTATGTTTTGTGTAGCTCCTGCTCTGTTGCCCTCCAAATTGCGCAGTTACACAAGCAAGCATACATACACACACACAAGCTCTTGTTTTCTTTGTGCTACATATTCTACCTGTTAGCTAAACGCTCACATAGCACAAATTCTACTTTTGCTGAATCCTACTTTTCTAGCTGTTGTTTTTGGGCTTTCTGAATATTAGCACTGACAACTACATCAAAACAACATTGTACTGTTGCTCTCTAACCTACCTTCATTTCATTTCATTTCATTTATTTATTCATTTTCAGGCACAACAAATACCTATATTGAACATAAAATACACAAAACAAAAAACAAAACTTGCCTGAAAAAGGAGTGGGACGAAGAAAACTTATTAAATCCCACCCCTATACTCACTCATCAACAAAAAAAAACAATAAACTTCCCGCAGCTACGCCCATCATTGCATACAGACCCATCAACAGCCCCGGGCAGATACAAGCATCTAAGCGGCAGCTCGCAACCAACAATTAGAGCCTTCATAACTGAATACAGAATATATAAATTATAAATTGCATTACCACAGGTAACAGGCAGTAATAACTACCTTTTAACTACCTTAAAAGTATAGTGTGTAAAATCTCACTATTACCACCACTGACTGCAGTCAACTTAATTTTGTTTTCGTAGCCTTCCCAATTTAATAATTCAGAGTTAGAGGCTGTCTGTCCGCTGTTAACTTCAGCTGATAACAAAACAGAACCAGAAAACTTTGCTCAGCTGGTGTCCACGTCTATTTTCTCTGGCTGTAACAGCAGCTGCTGTTAGCTGCTGTTAGCCTGTATTAGCTGCTGTTAGCCTCTGTTAGCTGCTGTTAGTGAAACCAGCTTTGAAGTGAATAACGCTGTTGGACTCTGACACTTAGTGAATAAACTCTCATATGATGTGAGAATGTAACCAAACAGTTTACTAGTGGGAAAGTGGTATTGTTAGGGCATTTAAGCCTAATGTTACATAGCATTAAATTAGCCTATAACCAGCTGTTGTTATTTCTTTAGCTGGGACTAAATATGCATGTTTTTTGTGTTAGAACCCAGACTTCAGTTCAGGAGGTGAGGCTTGAGGTGAAGAGGAATAGGATGACATTTTATCTGGATGCCAGCCATGTATCTTTCTTTCACATTTTCACTTCTTTGAAAAAGGTAACCTTTTTTGGGTGATAAAACATAGGTATAACATAACATTTTCCTTAATATCTTAAGTTGCTTTCACACCACGCGGACATATGTGGCTGGTCTTAATTTGGTCCTTATTTTTCAGTGATTGCCCGCCTGATCTTTGAAGCTAAAATGTAGCTTGATTGGTATCTCCCATTAGAGATGTGCGAGGAGGTTTTTTTCTTAACAGCAAAGTTTTGGCTTCAATAAATCTGGCCAAAAGCTGAGCCTTTCTTTACTGCACTCAGTTTTATCCCCCTCAGCCTGCTAGTGTTGCGCTGCTACTCTGCTGTACAGAAGCTGCATAATGCTGTGTAAATAAGCAGGTGGACATGACATTATCTGCCTGTATCAGCAACTATGATTTATGTCGTGAAGATCCAGGTTATCAAAATTAAGAAAATTTCCTGATTGCTAACTCTCTTATCTCGTCTCTCTTTTTGGCAGAGAGCAGTCGTATGTGAAAATACTGAGCAAGCAGCTACTCGTTCTTAGGTAGTGCTGAGCATCGCCAGAACATCCTCCAATAAATAATAACCTCAGAGGTTGTTTGAGCGAGCATTAGATATATTTTGTGGACTCAATTATGTAAGACAGCATCAGTTATTTCAACAAATTCTCCATAATGACAACAGTTTCATGGTCATGTGACAAGTGTGTATATCTATATATATATTTATTTATTATTATAACCATGACGATAGGTACTTTACACCTATATGGTTTCAATTGGAGAGCTTGCCTTTTTTTATTGAAAATACCAAACATCAGTGGTTGTGTCAGGGGTTATGTGTAGTTCTTTAAGCCCTTATCTATCAGGTCGTGTGTATTAATAAGTTAAGGAGAGTTATGTTGCAAATTACTAGTGGATGCAATCCACTCTGAGTTAAAACTGACACTGTGTGTGATCACGTGATCACGTACAGCGTACCATAAATATACAGCGAAAAGCTTTTACTGAGTGAATTGTAGCTTTGTAGCACTGTGGCATTATAATGTCAGTCAGATCAATCATATTGTAGCTCTAAGCTGGAGATGTAGTGGTAGAGTTCACAACAGGTCCACAATATTTCTGCCATATTTCCTCCACTTGTATACTACGAAGGGAGTTCGGCACAGCCAGGGTTTCTTTGCATTAGCTGGGTCGGCAAAAGCTAAAGCCTCAGTTGGAGATGACAGATATTACAATCATGTTTAGCAACTTTCTCTGATAAGGCAGGCTTTTTACAGGTCAAGTGACTCTTCTTCCACACAAAATGATCCCTGTAAGTGCAGCCGACTCCAAACAGATGTTATCAGATGATGGTACCGTCAACAGATGATGATGATAAAAATCTATAAAGAAGATAAAAACACTTAACAATAAAATGCAACAGTATTGCAAATAGGATGAGATCAGCACACAGAGCGGTAAAATAAACATTTTATTTCAAGTTAATTATTTTATTGCTGAGTGCTCTCTCTGTGCTGCTGTTTATTTTTATCATGCACTTTGGAGCTCTGAAACTTGAAACTGGATGCATTTACTGTAAAAATAAAAGGTTACTGTCCCACAGCCTGTTGAAGGGGATGTGGAAAGCGCTTTAGATTGTCAACAGGTGAAAGTGAAATGAATTTGACTGATTGATCAGGTTTCTTAGAGAGTTTTTTTGTGTTCTAGTTGTTGCAGTGTAAAACAGACTAAGCAGCAGATAACCATCGAGGATAACAAACTTCTAATTTTCCTTAATCCTGCCCCTCCATATGTTAATAATAAAAATAAACTGAAACTAAAGAAAAAACTAACTAAGCTGAATTAAAAACAAAAAGTCAAAATGGAATAAAAACACAAACTTCTTAGAAAATACAAACCTGTAGTAAATATGTTCCCATAAAGTTACCACGTTGATTTAGCCAGGACACAGAAAACTCTAGGACTTTAGTCTCACGCCGTAGCACAGCCCTCTGGACTGAGTTTAGCTCCGTATATCAACAACATGATTGGCTATCATCAGCTCATTTGTTGAAGTCACATTAACAAATCAAATTGCTGCCTGTATCGGTCTGAATTTTTGTGTTTCATTCTGTAATCAGTGCTGGCACATGTACTTGTATTTCATGTATTATTTGGTATTCAAAGCTGTTCATCGGCTCTCCACTCTCACCTCGATGTCCTCTCTCACCCACTCTTTCTCCCTCATCCTCTTCATATTATCTCTCTCTCTGTTAATGAGTAACCTCAGATCAGGTAAAACTGCATGCCTGCTCTAAATACAAGGATGTCTAATGTAAAGAACCCACACTGTATACACTCGAGCGTTCACTCTGCTTTTTCTTTCCTACCCGCAGTTATTTTCTTGCTGTCTGGCCGAAAACAGCAGGTACTGTTTGCGGGGGAGTTAAGAGAGAGAGGGAGAGAGAGAGTGGCAGTGAAGGGTGGAGTGAGTGAGAGATGAGGGCAGGAGAGTGAAGCATAGTGAAGAAAAGTTGATGTACAGTACAGGAGATTACAGGGTTACCGGTGTGTGTCTGTGTGTGTGTGTGTGTGTGTGTGTCGACTGGACATGCTCAGCAGATGCGGAGGTAGATGTACTTCTGCAGTGAGAGGACACGAAGAGCCCTCCATGTGCACACAAACAGGGAGCGAGAAGAGACAACAAGTGTTGGTGCAGAGATTAACAGTGCAAATGTCAGTGTTTTTTACTGTGCCGTGCAGCTATTCAGCACATCTTCTTGACAATATATTTTTAATCCAAACTTATGTTTCGTCGTTTAAGTAGATTGTTTTTACATACTCGATTTCTTTTAGGTTATTGGTACTAATATATGCATTGCACGCAGGCCTACTTACACCATCAGTGTTACACCCATTAGAAGAAACTGATACACATGGAAACGTATGCTTCCCCCATCTTAACAAGCTCTATCAAGGTGCACAAAAAGCAAGACACCTACGTAACGCCCACACAGCAGTGGCTCAGCTGCAGACTGCACAAACACTAGGAAGCTCTCAGATCTGAAAGTTTGCAGTTGCATGTATGTGATTAAAAAGCAAATATATTAACCGCGAGGTGGAGGCGAGCCAACTTGCTGAAAAATGTGATCGAGCGAGTAGGGGATGGAATTGGGTGACAGGATAAAGAGAAGGATGAATGAGCAGAGCCTGGGATAAAATGGGGAAAAGAAGGAGAGTGAAAGGCCAGAAATCAAGAGGAGGAGATGGAGTGAATGAAAGAAAGGGAATGCAGTGAATGAGCTAGAGACGGAGCAGATGAGAGACAGAGAGAGAGAGAGGATAAGGGTGGAGGTGTTAGCTGGACCACGTGAAATCACTCTGTGCCAAAACTTTTACAGCGCTGGCACAGAGCTGAAACTGAAATCGAGCGGCGCAAGAAGCCAGACAGACTGTAGTGTCTCCTGAAAAGGCAGTTTTATTGTTTTGTCACTCTGTTATCTTCCTATTTAATATTAGAATAGCTATTGAACGAGAAACAATACATTATTTTTAAAAAAGCGTCTTCCTATTATAGTTCTGCTGATATTTTATATAATTTATTATCTGCTATTCAAGGAGTAGTAAATGAAACGTAAGACAGCTGCATGTTCCTGCTTATGATGACTGCATGTTACCATCTACTGAAGTCACACAGTGTTAACGCTGCTTCTTTCTTCCCCTTTTTCAAAAGCTGTGGCCCGTTTGTGGCTTTAGGACTGATAGTGATTGCCTTGCAGTGGACTCCCCCTATAGTAAGCTGTCAAATCATTTATAGTTAACACGTGACTTGTTTTTATAGCAGATTTTTCCTGCTAGAGAAGAATCTCTCTAAATGCAGCCATAGTCACAGCAAACAGCCACATGCCACAAACACATATGGAGCATCCTAAGAGGAGTGAAATGAAAGGAGCAAGTGTTCAAGGACCACTTGAGCAGATGGACTCTGTTGAAGTTGCAAAAATAAAAAGAATAGATGTTAAATACGCCTGAAATCTAACAAATATAACCTTTTGATGATCTTTTAGGATTTGCCAGATTTCCTGGGAAGCGTTGCGTAAAAGCACTGGTGAAAGGGTCCTGTTGTGAAAGTCTAATTGATTGTTTTACTTTGTTTACACCCCTACTTGTCTTTATGAGCATGACCAACCCAAGGTCACATTTTCGCTTGCCAAGTGAAATCCTCTGTTTTTGTGTAACAAGATGAAAAATGATCGCTGGAGAGATGGAGGAGGAGGAGTATAGAGGAGAAGAAGAGCGGATGGATTGACGGAAGGGAGAGAGAGAAAGAGGAGGAGTGATATGGGTGTGCTGACTCACTCTGACCCTTCTCCCTGCTCCACCAGCGGCATCGTGGGTATTTATACATTGGCGTAGGCTGTTCACCTCCCCCTTATATAAGAAGTTACACACACAAACACGCACAGACATGAGGGGAGGTGCCCAAGGTGAATGGTGCTCCGTTTTGTTCACATCATTGACTTTCTTCTTCTTGCTTTCGATTCTTTATCACCTCGCTCTTCTTCTTCTTCTTGCCTTCCTCCTGTTGCACCAGCCTCCTCTTTGAGTTTTTCACCCCCACTCATGAGGAAGTTTCCTCTTCACTGAGACAGTAGGAAGAGCAAGAAACAGAAACGGCAACAGTAGTGCTCGCCTAGACCTTTCCCTACGCTGTTTAAACACTGTGCCAGGTCTGCTAGGCTGCAGTCAGGGAGAAGGTGTGATGCAGGTGTTTTGTAGCCAAATGAGTGAGCCAAGTCAGTCAGTATACATTCACTGGTACACCTGATAAACTGCTCCTTTACTCAACTATCTAATTAGGCAGTCACGTTGCAGCAACTCAGTACATTTAGGCATGCAGAAGAACAGCGATTTTTAGTGGCTGGCATGGCAGTTGGTGCCAGATCAGCTTTCCTGAGTATTTCATGAACTGCCAATCTACTGGGATTTTCCAGTTCAGCCATTTTACAGAGATTAGTCTGAAAAAGAGAAAATATCCAGTGAGCGGCAGTCCTTCGGGTGAGAACGCCTCATTGATGACAGAGGTCAGAAGAGAATGGAAAGAATACTTTGAGCTTGTATAAACACTCATTACAACTAAGGTGTGCAGAAGAGCATCTCTGTTGCAGCAGAAGACCATGTACTGTCATTATAGGCTCGTTATGTCACTTTTGCATAACGTGTATGCTGAAAGGACAGTTTTATATCCAAAGCTTGTATCATTTGCTATAATTATTTTAGAAATTACAACAAAAGCTGTAAGATCCAGCATCAATGGGCGCAATTATGGCTGCTCACTACATCACAGAAAACTAAGATAAACATGCTCATTGTCAAACCAGACGAATATATACAAATAATTATTCAAGATTCAAGACCTTCATTCTCAGAAAAGAGTAAGTTAATCTTGATCTCTTATATTCAGCATGTTAATTCAGCGATAAAGGTAGTATTACTTATAGTAAGTGTCTGCAATGCAGGAAACGCTGTAGGTGACAGCCTACTATGGCTATAGATTAATAAATAGAAGTAGCTACAGATTTCTGTGTGGTGTAGCATTGAACCTGGATACTGAATCTGAAAGCATCTAAATCTGGGACATCGCTGCATGTCACTGCGTCTCGCATGCACACCAAAACAAACGCACAGGCGCACGCACGTTGGCAGCTCATTAGAGGGAAAGGCTGTGTACGACATCGTGTTCTGCCAACATTTCATAAACAGAATATACCGGAGCAAGTTGGAGAGATGAAGAGAGGAGAGGGGAAGAAAAAATCAAAGTGGAAAAAAAAGAGGTATAAATGAGAAAATTGAAAAAAACAGTAAAGTGCTTCACTGCATTAGAGCTCAGTAAATGCTGTCTCTAATAAGTGTTCCTAATGAAAACATTAATTGCGACTTGTTTCGCTTCAGTATGAGAGCAAATGATTTATTATCTGCGCTCAGAAAGTTTTTAGATTTCTGAGTAATCTTTCACAAAATGTTCTTCATGTAAGATGATGCAGTCTTACTGTAATGCAGTGTCTCTCTGTTTGATTCCTCTTTTGCACCGTATTGATGCACAGAGAGCCTGATGGGAAGATGATATTGACTGACAATAAGCTTTTATATAATCATGTCACGTGACTGTTGGGGAGGGATTAGGGCAGCGTGGCACACGTCAAAGAGCTGTAGTTGCACAAAGATATTTCAAGAGGTGTGTTTTGTATGTTTCTGTGTCTGCGTGTGAGCGGCCTAACCCAGCGGTTGCTGGGATGAACGCTTTCATTTCCTTTGCGATTCATGAAACTTTTAGCATTTTACTTCCAGTGGTTATATAAAGAACGGAACATCCATTAAAAGCAATTAGGGAATCGAATCAACGCTAATGACTGAATTCATCATAGATTCATCTGGTGGTTATTTTTTCTTCGATTAACCAGTTGTTTGCAAGCAACATTAAAAATGACCCAGAGCTCAAAATCTTACTTTATGCTTTTTGCTCTAAGAGAAACATTTATGTCCTACAAACTTATGCTATTATAAATGTATTTCTGTTGTGAAGTGAGAAGCTTTTTTTCTTGTTAAAGTAGTTACTGATGGGGAAAAGGAACGCATGCTGCGGACAGCTGACTGTGCATGTAATGACCCGCCCTCTCCTGGGAAAAAGGCCCATGAAAACCTTTGCATTGTGGACAACATGTTTGCACTTGCATAGCAGTGGATGCTTTAAATCATTTACCATTTTAGCTGATTTTATCCACCAGTTTCTCACTCATAAGAAGAAAAAAAGAGGTGCTATCTGCAACCAGCAACTTAATGCCCTGCCAAGCTCTGCAGGTGCTTTCCATTGCTTTAATATAAACTGAAGTGTAACAAATTAATGAGAGTTACTGAGATGGAGAAAAAACGAGAGAGATACATGGGAGAAACCTGTAACTGTGCCTGTTTGTAGTATGTGTTTCTGTGTTCTTGATGAATGTCATGAATATTTAATTTGTATGATAAATAATGAAGGCACGGCACGGTGCCAACTACACACGTGTGGGTGCACAGAGGGCACCGAGGGGGCAGAGATGTGTGGAGCAGGAGGACAGATAAAAGCACGGTTTGTGAGGGAGGTAGACAGGGAACAACCCTCAGTTTAATCCATGCAGGATTGCACAGTAGCGGCAGCTGTTGAATGCTGAGAAAATAATAAATCTTTTATTTTGGTTTCATTAGCAAAAACCACAACATCTACTGAGATTGTTTATGAAATATTTAGTGTGTTAGGGACTTGCAAAATGGAGGAAAGGAGCAGGATGGTGGTTCTGCTGGTTGGAAATCCTCCGGAAATATGTACCATCACTTCTGGGCTTGGCATCCCCTGAGAAATGAGAGAAAGAGAGAAAAGGTGGGGGGAGGGGAAATAGGAACAAACAGGTCAACAGGGCAGGAATACTTTTATATGAGCAGCTGAACCTCGGTTCCAGCTGTCAGCTTCCAAAAAGTTGGCCCCAGCCCACAAGTTGGCTGGATTTGGTTTGTTACCAACTGTTATTACCCACAGCTCAAGATTACAGGTGAGGATTGGGATATAGATCGACTAGTAAATTGAAAACTTTGCTTTGCTTAGCTCTCTCTTTACTGCAATGGACCGATACAGCCTCCTCACTGCAGCCACTGCCCCAATTTCCACTGTCAATCGCTTGTTCTCCTCTCCCCTCACTTGTGAACAAGATCCCGAGATGCCTAAATTGCTCCACTTGGGGTAGCAAGTGTACCCTTTTCAGGCTAAGGATCATGGGCTTAGATCTGGGTGTGCTGATCGTGAGGAGCTGGAGGCCACCCCCCTGATGAAGCTAACATCATCTGCAAAAAGCAGAGATAAAATACTGAGGCACCTAAAGTGAAAGCTTTCCACCACCTGGGTACACCTAGAAATTCTGTCCATGAAAATTCTGAGCAGAACTGGTGACAAAGGGCAACTCTGGCGGAGTCCAACACCCACTGGAAATCTGTTCGACTTAGTGCTTGCAGTGTGGTTCAAGCTCCTACAGTGGTTTTACAGGGACCAAATGGCTTGAAGCTTTCACTAAAGGGTGGCTGGCCTCTCACTGTCCCTTAGAGACAAGGTGAGGAGTTCAGTCATGTCAAAGGGGCTCAATGTAGCTCCTCCACATCAAAAGAAGCCAGCTGAAGTGGTTCAGCCACCTGACAGGTTTCCTCTGGGCGCTTACCGAGTCAGATATTCTGGGTATGTCCCACTGGAAGGAGACACCGGTGCTGACCCAGGACACTCTGGCGAGATTACATCTCTCAGCTGTCTGGGAATGCCTCGGTGTTCCCCTAGTTACACTGGAGGAGGTGGCTGGGAAGAGGGAGGTCTCGGTTTTTCTGCTTAGGCTGCTGTCCCCGCAACCCAGCCCTAGATAAGCAGGCAAAAATGCACGGATGATTTAAAAGCCAAAATATATAAAATTATAACGTTTCATTTAGTGTGACCTGAAATAAGTAACTGAATCCATATACTCATCAGGAAAATGTTTAATGAGTTCAAGCTAAATCCATCTTTGTTACTGTCTATGGTTCCCTTTTCTTTTTAAATCAGCTTTTCAACCAATTATCACTTGACCTATGCATTGTGGTACAGCAGTTGGGTAACCCTCAGTTGGCTGATTGGAGGACTCCTTTCAAGATGGCCTCCTTCTCTTAATCCAGCAAATGGGATCTGGGTTTGTGAGATTAGGTGATGCCCTTTGTCTTGCATGTGTAGCCTGTCAGTGTTTCGGGTCAGCTAAGTGGATGTGTAAATAATTGAGCAACTAATGACTAATTAACAGATTTATTGAGAAAAGGAGGGGCACATTTTAGCTCTGACAGTATTTTTTGGTGTTTGGTTTTGGCCCAAAGGTCATATGCTTGAATGGCATACAGCACTATTTTATTGGCAGATCTGCGTGTATGTGTGTATGTGTGTGCATGCATTAGTGTGTTTTCATTAGGGATTTGGCAGTAGCAATACTCGAAAAGAGCAGTTGCCTTGAAGCAATATGTGCGCACAGCTCACACCATTTCTCTCTGTACTCACATCCTTCCACCCTCACACCCTGCGTATTCAATCTGCGATATCACTGGAATGAGTGGGTGGTCTTTGTGTGTGAGTGTGTGTGGTACAGTATCATTGCAGTGCGTAGGTGGTGTAACCAAAGAGAGGATGTTGCGTGGGAGTGAAGTACCATTGAGGTGGGCATGATTTATGTGTGTGTTGGAGAAAGTTCCTTTGTGTTAATTATAACCCCTCTGATCACCACCGGTTTGCCAGTAGGTACGGATTAAATAGAATATGACACAAAGATAACTGATCCCCAAATATGTAAGTGAGATCATGGTGATAAATGCACACTGAAAATATCAGAAACATTTTTGGAAAAAGTGAAAGATCAATTTGTTAAACGTTGTGATCTATCAATCACTCAGACTGTGCATTACACAATAGTGCAGGGAAAACTGTGCGCTTGTGTTCAAAGCCATGCTTTTTCATGCTTGTGTGACTTTGCTTAAATAACATGAAGTGGTAAGCATAATTTAGTTCTGTTTCTAAACAGGAAGCAGTCATTGTGGCTTTAATGATTTGAAAGTGTTCTCAAAAGTATTAAGGATGAATTTAAAAACCAACTAATCAATCAACACTTTAAAAATCTTTCACTAATATGGTATTTTTCATGTTCCAGTAAATATGTAGGAGATTAAATAAGCACCGCAGCTGAGCATTTCCGTCTTGCTTAACATACGTTACAAACCCGAGGGCTCGACCCCATCAGCCAGGGAATGGGGCTAACATTGATCAAACACCAGCAACACGTTATTAAGCTATCAAGTCAAAGTTGTCGACGTGGACTCTTTTCATATCAGCTCAGCAGGAAAATGTCCTCTTATCTCTGTTTCAAGATGTGTGTGTCTGTGAGTGTGTGTGTGTCACTGTAAACCAGACAAACACTGCACAGTGGAGGAGACAATTAAAATAAAGATGATGTTACACAATCTGACAGCAACGTATGTTATTGCAAGTGTGCCGCGTGTCCCGGCAAGTGTTCGTTTAAGTGCTTCGCTTCTGATGACAGTTTTAATTTACACAGCTAGCAACTAGCTGTTTTCCAGTGTGCTCAAGGCAAGTGTTTGTTCATGTGTTCTGGGATTTTTTTCTTCTTTCCTTTAACCAAAACAGCACAGCACTAGATTTATGTTCCAGGTCCTCCTGAGTTAAACATTTAGCACAGATCTTTTTCTATTTTGCAAGATAACTTAGGAAGAACAGGAAGAATGGAGCCTGCGTGCAAGTGGCTGAGCGGGAGGCACAAGGGCAGATTTGCATATTCATATTATGCATGCTAAATGAGGCAAACAAAAGCCCCACAAACTATGGATATGAAATACATAATTTTATCTTTTTTTAAATTTGATGAGCATGTTTTTTTAAAATCACTCTAGCAAAGCAAACCTTCAGTAGAGTGGTGGCTGTTTTTTTTTAAGTAGTATTTTTGGTTTGAAAACAGCTTTGTTTCACAAAACACTGCACACTAACTCATTAATCAATATGTTATTTTAGTGTGCTGTAATAGAGTTTCAGTAGTTGTTTTATCATAACGTGTATTTGGGCGCCTCTGGATCTTCTATCTGACATACACGCCATGTAAATATACTCTGGGGCACAGTCATAAGGACTGTGTATGTGAGATATATTTAGCTTCCTCTGTTAGTCTTGCCTGTCAGTGGAGCTGACATTGATCAGGGGGGAAATGACAGACTCACTGTGCGTCAAAGCTTTCACATGTTTCTGCACCGCTGATTGTTACCAACACAGAAAGTGTTACGCTTTTCATCACATTTGGATTCTTATTGTATAGGCTTTCCTTTGGTCTTTTTAAATGTGTGTTGATGTGTATGCCTGTTATTTAAAAAACAAAAAAACAGCAACTCTTCAACCCTGTAAAATGGCACATTTAGATTTGAGATATTTTAATTTGTTGACACAGTAGACTTTAGAAACATAGCAAATTATGTTGATACAAAGTCATTTTTGTACATACTGTACCATAAAGCAGAGGTTACATTTAACAGTACATCCAAGACATTTAGAAGGTGCTCTTATCCAGAGTGGCTGACAGTGATTCAACGGTGCTGGAGTGACAATAAAGAGAGTGTGGGTGTGAATCCCACTGTACGTTTATCACTGCTAAAGCTTTTCTTATGTTAAATAAGTGCTGCTTCTAACAGCCCAGGGACAGCAAAACAGCTCAGCTTCTATCAAACCTACTGCTAAAAATATCGGTGCTTTTGGTTGAATAAAAATTAAGTCAGTGAGTCAGTAAATGCAGATAATACTCCTGTGCCTGGGATCATGTTTTGATCTTGATAAAGATGGTTAGTGTACTTGTTCACCCAGTGCAGTTATATAATCTGTGTTAGCCATCGTCAGCTATGAGTATATTTATTATGTGAATATGCAAAAGTCTCGAGCCACCTGTCATTTCTTTAAATTTTGCCTCCAAGGAACCAGATTTTCTTATCATTTCTTTAAAAAGTGGTCTTGAGCAAAAGTTCTCCAGGCTTTCTGAAGATCCTTTAAAGGTTTTTCTTTGGTCATTGGCTGCTTTTTCACTCGTTTTCAGTCCAGTCCTTGTACAGGTTATTAGCAGAGGAATGTTTTTGTGTTAAGCCACTTAATGCTTAGATGTGAATCATTCAAATATCACCTAACCAGGGTCGTCAGTCTGCACATAACAGACAACTTAGCAAAGAAACAATTTTAAATTGCATCCCTGGTACTTTGGTGTTAGCAGTCTGTTGCAAAAACACATAAATTGTTCCCATTTCCTTACTCAAATTTATGAGTGTTAGGGTTAGAGGTGGTAGGGCTAAAAAAGCTCTCAGCAGATGAAAAGAATCTGAAAGTCATGTGCTTAACAAATAGGAAAAAATCCAGTAAAAACCGGACACAAGACCTGAAAGATGAATCTGGCCTATCAGTTGGTCCATCTACTGTTCAGCGAAGCCTAATTCTGAAGAAAGGGAAACAGGGGGAAAGGCGTACGACAAAAGACACAAGTAATGGACTGAAATTCAGTGGTAACAGGTCTTATGGAGAGTAGAGCAGGACGATATGAAAAATATTTATCACGATATACATTTGAAAATTTGCGATAACGATATAACTGATGATATAATTGACACCAGACAAAATGCTTTACAACTCCACAACTTTATTAGTGCAAAAAAACATCAATGTATTTTCACTTAAACAAGCAGCTGTTTTTTATGTGTATTAAAGTTATATAAAAATGTAACAGTGCAAATTGACAGTTTAACCAAAAGGCATTTCCAGTGGAAACTGGCCGACATATCCTCAGCATAACCATGTATAATATCCACAAAACTTAAAAACTTAAAACGTATCACTCCGCGAGGCGCCTGCCTAATATAGCTGTAATGCTCCAACAATCCATCAAGCGGTGCGGGTTCGTAGCTTAGCAAAGTCATACTGAAACATTTGACAGATTTTCAAGCGCCGTGTACATAAAACCGTTTCGAGGTCAGTAAACACAACCAGAATTCATACATAAGGCACACGGGATTATAAGGGGCACTGTCGATTTTCAGAAAAATCAAAGGATTGAGTTTAAGTGTGCCGTATTTTCCAAACAACGCGGTAATAACGACGGCCCGCTAGCATGCTCTACCAAAAATAGTGCTTTGTTGTGTATGTGACGGACGAAAGCTAAACCAGTTCCACACCACTGAAGTTGCAGCATTTTTACAAACCAATTCTGGTTTCATTCAACGATCCGCTTTCGCTCTTCTCATGTGCGCATGTAAACATAGGCGCTGCACATGCGCGTTTTACCCATATTCTATCGCGATATTTCATTTTTCTATCGTTGCCCAAAATCACGCCGGTATTACCGTGAACGGTATGATATGGCCCAGCCCTAACAGTCAGTGTGTGCAGGCCTGTGTAAAACACAGTGGAGGCTCTGTGATGGATTGTGGCTGCATTTCTGCTTCAGAATTTAACCCACCATGCAGTAACATCTGTAAAACATCAGATTGCTTCATTTTTCAGCGTGACAATGATCCCAAACACACTTTTAATGCAGTAAAAGCAAACCTAGATCAGTCGTGGATTGGCCTCCCCTGACCGTGGACCTCAACATTATTGAAGCAGTGTGGGTTCATCTTAATATAAAACGGAACAAAAGGCAATTCAATTCAATTCAATTTTATTTATATAGCGCCAAATCACAACAAAAGTCGCCTCAAGGCAGAGACATCTAAAGAAGAGCTTTAAATGTTGGAGGTTTTTCCAAATGTGAGCTGATTTAAGCCCATTCACAGGTGCCAGACTAAGATTTTGGCTGAACAGCCTTCAAGTTAGCTTGAAACTAATGTTGACATCAGACTGTGTTTTTAAAAACAGCAAATACAAGTCAGCATGTGTTTACTGGTCAAAGCTAAAGAAAAAATGTCAGATTTTTAGACATTTTTAGATCGCAGGATCTCTTTGCTGTGTACAGAATACTGATGCTTTCTCTTCCTCTTTTTCTCTCTTCACAGTGTGTTGTTTCGTGGTTCACAAACGTTGCCATGAGTTCGTCACTTTCTCCTGCCCAGGTGCTGATAAAGGGCCCGCGTCAGACGTGAGTACAAATAAACGAATCATTTTAAACTGTGTGAGAGCAAGAGCATGCACAAGTAAGTGAAAGACACGTGGAAAGCGAGAGACACAGAGAGCACGTCGACATTTCCATTCATGAGCCCCCGTCACCTGTCGGCGCCGGTGTTACGCTTGAGCAGCCTCCATCTTTTTCTCGCTTCTCACTCTCCTTTTCCTGTCTTGACAGTTCAACCGTAACCTCCAGGAGTTTCTCTAGTAATTACATTTAAGTAAGTACAGAAGAAGTGATACCATAAAAGCCAGAAAAGACATGTAACACCTGGAGCTGCCAAATATAACCGCTGTATTACAGTAATTGCTCTTCATCACGCTACACGAAGAAAATGACGGCCTTATATTTAACCACATGGACCCAAAGTAGCTCCTATTGTTCTCTAACTGCTGCCTATGTTCACCTATGCTTCTTTTCTTCCTCTTAGAGGTTTTATATTATAAAAAACTGAAGCTCAGAGGTTCCCTTGATCTCTTTTTAGTATCTTTGAAGTTTGAAAACACCCCTCCTTGCTTGTTGAGTGTTTCTGTGGTGTTATCTGTACGAGCCACAGGTTGCAGTTCGCATTCTTTGACATGAATTCAAAGAGTATTGTCGGAGGTTAAAAGCTGTGCCACTCTCGTATTATTATTAATTCTCTTTAAACGTTCTCTTCACCTTCTTATCCGCTCTAACAACATGAAGTGCCGTTAAGTGGTATGCTGCTCTGTCAAGGAGCTGACGAGTTGACTTTTCTCTGATTCATATTCTTAAAATGCAAATCTAGTCTCCAACCGATCCTCCCGAAGGAACAAGACGTTTGCCTTCTTTTTCTCTGTCTCTCATAAGAGCGCTCTTAGGGTGCCGTTTTTATCCTCACCGAAGCCCCTCCCTACGTTCCTCAGCCACGTCTTTACCTGCCTCTGGAGTGCCCTTTCAGCCTGACGAGCGCACTTAGCGTGCCGCCTTCAGAGGAAACGCTGTTTGGCTTCCTGTAGCGTGTTCTGTATAACTGATAATTCTCCGCAATGAATAAGAGGTTAATCTTTTTATCATTTACCCATCCTGCCTCTCCTTCTCACAGCAGTGCCACAAATAGTTGATGTTTTTATAGCTTCCTTAACAGGCTGCACCTTAAATGCCAAGCTGGACGCCAAAATTTGTAAAACTTTGCCCATGTTTTGTGTCGACCGACACTGATACAATTCTTTCTTTTGACCTTAAAAATCCATTCAGATTTCCTGTAAACTGCCAGTTTAGGCAGACGACTGAACTTTTTATTCTTTAGGAATCTTTCATTTGTCTTATATTCATGCAGCTGCTGCATTGTGGACATCATAGCCTTTTTATTTTACTGTTATCCTGCTGATAAACTAATGTCTCTTTTTATGATAATAACTTGATTTTGTGTACATGTTTTTCAAACTACTTCCCCTCCTCTCGGTCTTCTCTTTCCTCTTGAGTTTTCAAAAGCCATTTTCTTCATTAGCAACTTCAAATGTCATTCCATATCTCTATAATCTCCTCTCTATTTTCTCTAGATGTCCCCTTAGCTTTACTGGCACTTATCTATATATTTCTATATTTGGTGCACATGCAACTCTCCCATGTCTTTATCTGTCTCCCATTGTTTCCCATACCACCATACCAAACTCTGTCCTCTATTTAAATGCCACTCCACCCAGGGGGCCACTGCTCTTAATTACGGGGCCTCGCCTTCCCCACTATGTCATCTCTTTAATGAGTTCATGGCCTTACGACCTTGGTTGCAGCACAGTGGGAATGCAGGGTAGATCTTCTCCTAACTAGCTGCTCATTTAAATATAGAAGACAGGAAGGCAAGAAGCCTGACGATTACAAGAAAGGAGGGTGATGAGGCCTCTTACGGCACTCACTCACAGACCTGTTTTTCTTGAAATTGGCATTTTGTAGCATACTTATTTGAGGCTAACAGAAGTGCCCAGATTTTTTTTTTTTTACATTAGCATTATCAAATTCCTAAATTAACATTTTAATAACCATGTCAGATGTGACACAGTGTCTTCACCTGTACACACACACACAGATACTGCCTTTGTGAGCTGACACGGAGAGGAGAGCTTACTATTCCAGTTATTTTCAGATCACTCAGTCGAAATGTTCCAATATTTTTGCACTATATTAGCAAATAGAGTATATCTAAATATCACATATAGATAAATATACATCAGATATGAAAGACGTGCTCTGGCTGAGTGTGTCTTTTGACTAGAAAATCTCAGTGTTCTATGGGAACACCAATTTTTTAGAAAGATTGTACGATCAGAAATATTGCATCATTCTCTGCGGCGATCAGCCCATCGCTCCCTTTTTACCTTCTGCCTCTCTCTATGTCTCTCTCTCATCCTCTCTGTCAGCTGCGCATGTTTATTAAAAGACAAATTCAATTATAGATCTGGGTTAATAGAATGGGCTCCCCGTGGGAGAGGTCGAGGGATGAGCTTCTCTAATGAAACCTACATTTCAGGCACGCACCCTTACGAAGGTGTTGTGTGTGTGTGTGTGTGTGTGTGTGTGTGTGTGTGTGTGTGTTTGCATAAGAATAGCAAGACAAGTAGACGGTTAACTCTGTGTGTGTTTGTTTGTTTTGTGGAATTTCCGTACTTCCTGTGATTTATTTGATGTGATGTATGTTTTCCATTCAAAAATATTAACTGCCTCTGTTACCAAAAAGTGGATTCTTATATGATAAAATGCAATGGAAGTTATGTGTAGGGGGAAAAATGTAAAAAAGGTCCAATTACATTATGTGAAACTAGGCAGCGTAGAAGGACGTGGAAGTAGCTCAGTAAATTTGATCATGGCGTTATCATATATCAACAGATTTTAAAAGAAATAATAGAAGCTAGTTCAGGTTAGTCATCTAATTTTGTCAGAGAAGATGAGTAGATGAAGTCCTTTTTTTTTCTCCAGAGTTAAATTAAGTTTATTTTGCATAATTTGCTCATTTGCTTTTTCCTCAAAAGCTGTTTGACTGGAGTCAGAATGTAGCATAAACACACCAAAGAGGTAAAGCTTTAGCTTCATCTGACTGACATACACTCTGAATATGTGAATTATTAGTTTTTATTAGTTTGTATTTTTAGAAACAACAAAATAAGCATTTTTGTTAAACTTCAAGGCTTTTTAAAATAATCTTGTTTCTTTGTTTCCAGTCTTTTTCTTATGCTAACATGCTGCTGGCTTCAGTTTTAGATTCTCACTTTGTTAAATTATTACCTTTTCTACCTTTTTCTGATGTTTTTTTTTTTTTTGCAGACACTCCTATACAACAAGTGCACATGCACCAATAGCATGCATTTATACATGGTCATTCTCATTTCTGCACATAAACAATATAAATATGATTTCAACATGATGATATATTTATCAGTATGTCTGCACGGGTTGTTAAAAAGACGTCAAAGCTGTGAAGTAGCCTTTGAGAGGCAAAGAGAAAGGTTGATGGAGAGATTGTTGTTAAATACGTAGCACGGCCGACTCCGTCCCCTGTCTCGTTATTGCGCTGTCTTTCTTTCAAGGCCCTTCTCCCAAGCTCGCTTGAGAGATCTATTTTGCTCAAATCCTTTAAATAATATTTCACACGCTTTCACTTACATGTTTCCCAGAGGAAGGGTTATAAGCCTGAGTCAGGTAAACACTTGGCACAGCGTTTCTTTTATTGATCAGGGCAGCAAAAGCAGCTGTTGCAGCCTGCGTTATATTACATTTTACTTTTTCGGAGGAAAGTTTACAGCCTCTTATTGAATCGGAGTGGGTGGCTACAAAAGAATGTTTGCTGGTTAACTTTCACAGCCTTTGGGGAAGTACACATAGTTTTTCAATAACAGCAATGTGAGTCATACTAACTGAAGTTTTTCTAGATTTAAAAAGTTAATCTGTGTATTTATTACTTTGTTTTATGTGACGATGCAAGCTAAAATAAGTGCGCCTCTTAAAATAAAGGCAGATCAAACCAAACTCTGACTTACTGTTTGTTTTGTTTTCATTTTGTTTTACTTTTTTCTTTATCTTGATATTATTGTAGGATAAATAACGTGTTTTTTTATGTGAGCTTTGAGTGTGTTTCATTTTTCATGTTAATAAAACAGCTTACTCATTAACATACAGTAGATCTGCTGTAGCATATTTATGTATGTTTGCTCCGTTGCTCCTCCTTGATGCGTTCAACTGGATGAAACTTACTATATTAACTGCCTATTGCACCAGGATTATCAATGTCTGTATAGCTTTTGGTAATTATTGATCTAACACTCAGATCCTTATAAATCACATAATATATTTAGACCCCAAAACAAACAGTGACATTACGTCTACATTGCACATGTTGATGTTTGTAAATACAATCTGCTAACCAATTTTTAGTGCAGTGATATTTTTCACTAAAATGTGACGTCGTGCATATGTGTAAACAACCGTTCATCAACACTAACACGCTAACAGTGCCTGTAATTCATAACTTTCTCTTACAACATGAATATGTAGCTCACAAAGATATATGTGTTTGTTATTCAGGCGTTTGATGTTTATAAACAGCTGTTTTTGCCATCTGACTATACACAATGATTTAATGAAGATAAAAACAAGCTGACACACTTCTGTGTTTTAATGCACGAGTAAAGCAAAAACTGCATTTCTTTTTGGGAAGAAAATTTAGTTTTTCAGCATTTTTTTTTTTTTTAGTAAAAAACTATTTTTGTTTTTCAGACTTGCTTGTAGCAAAACTTTCGAATAAATAATGCCTAACATGAGCATGTTTATATTGGTTTCAATTAAGCTCTGTGAAAAGTAAAAGCCACAAATAACCTTCGTGGTGCCCGTCGACATGACACGCAACGGCTTCATGACAGGTTTAGTCTGTGCAGCGATTTTGCCACCGGAGATATGTCAGAAAGTACTAGCTTGAGAGGAGTAAGTGGACTGAAGGCAAAATCAGCGCTGAAAAATAAAAAGTTTTCGTGTGAGTGACTGTGAGCACCGATCTGCCTGTCACACAGCATCATGAAAACATGACAAGATGTGTATGTAATTGTTGTGAGCTGACTGATGCTAATGCCAGGGAATTTAACAGACAGCAGAGTTTTAAAAAACAAAAGAAGAGCAGCGAGTGAGAGACAACACAGTGACAGGAAGGTGGTCAAAACAGCGCACTGAGCATGGACTAATGGCTAGTCACTGGCTGATTTTATGAGCAGGTTTTCAGTTTACATGCTAAAAAAAATCAAATTTGTTAAATCTGCTTTGAATAACTTCTTTTTGGGTGAAATTTGGCAACACTGTAGAGAAGATAACAGGTGTCAAAGCATATCTATGGTAACACACAAAAACAAATATATCAGCATAAAACTGGTGACAAGACTTTACTTTTCCCCCAGTGGCTCCATGGCATGAAGGAATATCAGGGCCAGATCAAGAAAATATTGTTCATTTTTGAGAATAACGTCAAAATGTGGAGATCAAAGTTGTCATTTCTTGTCAGACAACTGTCACGGCTGCTGTCCCCTCTACAAAACGCCTTGTTTAGATGAGGTAGTGAACTCGTGCTTGAGAATTGGTTTTAGTAGCAAGGAAATGATTTCTCCTTTAGCACATACACATCGTGGTGATAAGTATTAACACGTTAAAGAGATGGTGTAGAAAGTTGCATCTGGTCAGAAGGAAAAAAACACAGAAACTTTGAGAAGTTGGCAGTGGACAGCTGCAAGGATAGTGATGTTTACACCCTCGTGCAGTAAAGAGGATGTATGCTGTACCACAAGAAGATACCTGATCAAGTTGTTTGCAGAGGGTAGAGCAGCCGTGGCAGTTTTTTGGTTTTTCAGGAACTTTAATATCCACGTTTCAACTTTATTCTCAAAAAGAACAATAATATATATATTTTAATGTGGCCTTAGTACGCCGTCATAGCACAGTGGAGACATTTTCATGAAAAAGATCCCCTCTTTAAGTCTGGGAGGAGGCAAAAATCCCCTGGGAGGGGTTGTGTCAGAAAAGACTTCTGAGGTAAAGATCTGCCAACTCAAATATGCAGAGGCGTCCACTGTGGCGACTCCTTGTAAATAAGAGAGCGGCCAAAAGAAGCTTTAGTTTAGTGTAGATACTTTTTTTTCCCAGCATGCCCTCTCAGACACTGGGCCTGTTTGAACAGGTTAATTTCAGTACCGAGGTCGAGTTATTTATCAGCTATCAGTTATTAAAGTTGAGGACCTCTGGAAGACCTTTACAATTTCAGTAAAATGGTGGTAGAAGGACGGCAAAAAGAATGTGGTAAAATATTTTCCATCTCATAATAATAAAACAGGTTTGGCTATTTGAAGGTATAAACAGAATGTCCTGGCTCTGTTTGAAGGTAATGCTAAGGCTTACTAATCAAATTGGTTATTTTATATTGAAATTATGACATGAATATACAACTCTAATGTCATTTTGACAGAGGAAGCCTCACATGCTGCTTGGTCTCTGTACCTAAACTGAGAAACTGGAGCCAGTGAAGCTGTGACTGGATGCTATTAAATATATATACATATATACACAAATATTAGTCCAAACACTGAAATATTCCAGTTCTGATCCTTTCACACTCAAATCTAAAAGTGTTAAACACAAAAGTTGGCAGAACATCCTAACACAGTCACGTAAACCTTCCATTTTAGGATGATATATTAAGCTGATTGTTGTTAAGCTGTGATTCAAACTTACATTTCTTTGTTTTACTTTACTTTAGTTTACTGTTCACTAAGTGGAAACATTAAATCAAGAAGACCTACCGGTGTTTTTCACAGCTTGTTTTGACTCATGAAATTAACATCATCCTTGAAAACACCGTCATATTGAAGCAACCTTATAGATCACAATGTCCACGTCCTGTAGGGAGGAGGTCAGGGTGGATGGAAGGGTTAAAGAACTTAACTTATTTTTATTCATATATTGACTTCTGTGAGAAAAATGACAGAAAAGGTATTTTTTAAAAATCTGTTTAAACTGATTTTACATCAAAATAAAGTTCATCAAAGAAGGGGGAGACAATAAAAGTGGTGTCTTTTTTCTCCTAGTCACTGCTTTCATGCGTTCTTCTTAATGATTTTTCTTTCTCATTGATGTTTGAGTTTTCGCTGCGGATGCATTTAATCATTCATATTTATAAAGAAGCTGGCACTCTTTGTAATCAGCCCTCACACTGCTCTCTGTCTGCTGCTGCTCATCACTGGAGCTTCAGCAGCACAATGTTCCCTTGTTTTTATGCGGCACAAAAAAGAAACAGTAGGTGGTATTGTCCTCGAGAAAGGCGAAAAACAGCATTTGAAACAAATACACAAAGTAGCGCGTGGAAATGTACACGGAAATCACAGGCATCCACACATTCAGGCTTAGGGCAACACTGCTGAAGACACTGTGGGGACACTGGGTATAATTGACTGGTCACCTAAATTTAATGTTATTTCCAGGACAGGTGTGGAAGAGAGGAAGACATCAATCATTCTAATTTTTTCTTGGCTCATGAGATTAAAAGGCACGAAGGCACGTGTGAAAGAAAACTGGCACTCGTGGTCTCCTTCTAAATTGGCTTTAAAGGAAAATTAACAGTAAGCACTGGTCTATTTGATGTCATCAAAGCACTTTGCGCTGGAGGAGATCCCTCACAAATCATATTAAATTCTGTATCTGCATGTTTGCTAGCTGCGATGGATCCCCTTGGCAGAAATATTTTAACTCCCACATTGAAGTACGCCCGCTTCGCTGCACAGTTTGGATCCTCCACAAGCGGTATATCGGATGTGCACGGCCTAGGAGTTAATGTGTGTGTGTGTGTGTGTGTGTGTGTGTGTGTGTGTGTGAGATCCAGGTGTGGTTGCAGGTGTCACACACATTAGGCAGAAATAGCCGTGTTTCCGCCCCAGTTATGATTCAGTTCTGAACGTCCATAAAAAGTAATGGCATCCATTTTTTTGTCAGTTCAAAGCACATAATTACTGTCAAAAGGACAAAATGACCAAATTGCAGATAAGTGACAGTTTTTCCCTTTTTTTAGCCTGGGTGCAGATGCCAGCAAACTCAATAAACTGATCCGGAGGGCCAGTAATGTTGCGGGGATGGAACTGGACTCTGTTAAGGTGGAGACGGAGAGGCGGATGTTGTCCAAGATAAGGACAATGCTCCATGACGTGCTGTCCAGTCACAGGAGAACGTTCAGTGCACACACTTAATATCACGTACAGTCTGAGAAGAGAGGCGTTTTCATTTCAACCATTTACATTTGTGTTATATCCTGGGATATTTATAGTTGAGCAATCTGTATATTTTATTTTGCTATATTTTGTAACTTTGTAATATATTGTAACATTTAATTTAGTTTATTCAGCTACTGTTCTTATGGTCTTGTAGCAACTGTGACCATGTGACTATAAATTATTCTGATTCTGTTATTGATGCTCTTACATCATCGGAGCCACACCCAGATCTGTGTGCTTGACTTACCTGTGTGGTTAGGTCATCAATCTGTTTACACACTTAGACACGTTTTTGTGTAATGTCCTTTGAAGTAACACTAACCCAACACAACTGTGCGCAGCAGACCTGCACAGACAGCAAGTAGCCGTAGCCGTACGCTGTCTCTGCTATTCATTCGACTTTAACAGATGTCACGGGAGGCTGACTTCATGCAAACTTTTTGCGTCACTGTTGTTGCCTACAGACACACATGGATGTGCATCCTTCGTAGCCTTTCTAAATTGATGCCAACAAAGAAATTCAGAGGAAATGTATTTTGATCAGATTACAGTGCATGTGCCCGTATGTAAACCCCGCCTGTCAAAACTTTCCCCTGAATGCACCATTACCATTCAGAGCAGTGGAAAGTGGAAAGTCAGAGAGAGAGACTAAGATGAATGCTGGTGATAAAAGGAGAATATCAAACAGATGGAGGAGGAGAGGAACAGGCAAAGCTTCATTCATTCAGTTTTTTTGTTTGTTTGTTTTTAAGCGGTTGAACGGTGCACAGTTAAACAGCTGAACAACACAATCATTAAAGAAATGTTTAATTTGTAGTGAAAAAGTCTTTAATTCTCTGTTTTTGTCCTTTGCTCTTCAGGACCCGAGGGCAAAGCACAAGTTTAAGATCCACACCTACTCCAGCCCCACCTTCTGTGACCACTGTGGCTCCCTACTCTATGGCCTCATACACCAGGGAATGAGATGTGACCGTATGTAGTACACCCGCTGCCCATTTATGCATGTATCACATACTGCAGCCTTACGATTGTACCATCCATATTTAGATTGTACAGTATTTAGGTGGTATGCTCACACAGAGGGATGTACAATTAGGTAGAACATTATTCATACCTTAATGTTATTAAAGGGGAGGGATGGTGACTATATTGGGAAAAGGTGCTGGATATGTAGGCAGGAAGAAAAGAGGAAGACCACAAAGAAACTTCATGGATGTAGTGAAGGAGGACATGCAGTAGTATGTAATCATTTTATGGCACACATATCACTATGAATAATACTCTTGCATAACATTACAAACATATCTGTGGGTGTGTGTGAATATGTATTTTTCAGACTGTATGATGAACATCCATAAGCGATGTGTGGCCAACGTGCCGAGCCTGTGTGGCACAGACCACACTGAGAGGAGAGGTCGCATCCAGATCACCGCCGAGGTTAAGACCAATGTTCTCACTGTTACCAGTAAGTATATTCCAGAAGCATACACACGTTTACAGCCTACACACACCTGTGCAGTCCTCCGGCTCGCTTGTCATTTTAAAGTTTGAGAATACCGGTCTTCTGTCTCCCTCTGCTGTTGGCAAAGATGAAGGATGGAACTGAAATATGAGCTCACGCTTAGAAATCACTCTCGTTTGGTCTGCATTCATTTCCACTTTCATTAGAGGAAAGTGCCACACACTTTGGTCTGTAATAATGTAATAATTTATTCAGATACACCGATGTTTCCTCTGTGAAAGGAAAATGAGCCTGGAGTACAGTCAGTGTGTATCTTTGAAAACTAACACAATATACTTAATAGAAGCAGGTTTGCTTCAATCAGACTATGTATAAAAATAGTTTGTGGAATAAAATTTTGGAAGCCTCAATTTTAGGACTACGGCCATCTTGGATTTTTGGATCCGCACGTGACCACATTTGGACGAGTTATCGGCTAATGCCCACAGGCTCGGTTAGCAAATTGCAGACATGGACTGTGTGAATGCCTCACACAGACACACATTCTTGTAAATGAGTGCTCAGTGACACGCTAATAAAATACTAGAATTTCAATCACCATAACTGGGTTACACACTTATGATATTTGCTCTCTTATTGCCGAGGAGTTGCCACAGCTGATGGATCTGCATGTTTGATGACATCTTTTATTCCACGCACAGTTGGTGTGGAGCACCCACAATTTCGTTGTATGTGCGGTGAAACTAAAAGGCTATTCTCTTCCATTCTAATTGAATATTTTAAGAAATCATCTTTCGTTCAGTTGTTGAAATATACAGACCAAAAGCTTTATTTGAACCTGGCTGCAAACATGTTTATTTCAGATCTAGAGTTGGACTTTTTTTTCAAAGCCTATCCTGTCAGCTCAGAATTGTGATCTGAACACACGTTTTGCTTTTCCAAGATGATCTTTACAGGTTCTGTTTGGTTATTTATTAACCATTTAAAGTGCTTTATTTATATTTATTACCATTATAATGGCGCTATGTCCAAGTAGCCCCACTGCAGTTACTGGTATTATTTCTGGGCAGACTGAGGTGTGACTGAACATGAAATCATTTACCATTCTCGACTCAGCTAGTGAGAACACGGCCTCATTTCTGTGAAGTGTCATCCCCAGGTCCAAAACTCACGAGATGCTGTCAGTGATTAAAAAGGTCATTTGGCAACTCTATCAGATGCTGGACTCTAGTGCTTAACCACACCACAACCTAGAAAACTATTAGAGTGATGCAATATTAGGGATGATGATAACAACTGCAATCTCCCTGCTCTCGTGGTCATTTGGCATCAAGTCATCAATCTGGTGTTAGAATAAAGGAAAAAACGGATTCATTAATTGTTAATTAATTCAGTTTTTTACGTTACAGTTGTTACATTTTCAGTTTCAGATTGCAGTGTGTCGCATATCAGTACGTTAATAGTCTCACTTTTCATTGATATCATGGCTGTTTAGCTTTCCTCCATCAGCTGACTTAATTTATGTGTCCCCTATGAAGTCGCTTCATGCACTGAGCCGTCCTTCACGCTGTGATTTAACCAGTGTATTCAGGCAAAGCTAGCTCTCTCTCTGGGTTAAATATATTGAAACGATGATGGGATACACTGGGTAAGCAAGTTGAGTCAATTCCAGTGTGTTGTGGACTGTGTCTCCATTTGTTCTTCGGTTTGTCTGATTTTTTTATTTGCCTGCCAGACGTTACGCGTACCACTGACATTTGCACAGTAGTGAAAAATGTTTGTGAAACCATGTTTATGTATTTGGCAGTCAGAAATTTCACCTGCTTCGCTCGGTCATGTCTGGCAGCCAAAGAATAAATAAAAAAGCAGGGTGCTGCTCAGAGAAATCACTATCTGCCAAGCTTTCAAAAATATGAAATATTAATTATTACCGTAATAAATTCATCTGGTTAAACTGTTTTTTTCTCAACAACTCAGAGGAATGTTTTATTTGTGAAATATAAGTTATTAAAAACTACAAAAATCTTTACTGTAAATTAAGTGATGGCTCTCATTTCGTGCACATATAAAAATGGTTATCGTGGCAAATGTTAGTATGCATGTCAGTACAATATGTAGACATTCATGTTGTATCATTTAAGCAAGTGTTGTTTCAAAGAGATATACTATTCACTACACTGTGTGCTCACATCATTCTTGGAACAATGTTTCTGTCTATTTAACTGAAAAAAAATTGGAAAAGTGGAGAGAAACGTCGTTACATTGATCCGCAGTGCCTTTTATGACCTGCAGGTGGCTGCAGAGATTTACATTAACGTTTTTCATTACCCTGATAATCACAGCTTTGCCTCAAACGAAAAAATAACTTTATTGAGGATCCGTACTCCAGCTGTGTGATGTGAGTTCCTAAACACGGCTGCATAAACCTGCTCCAGCTTCAGATGTGTCACAGTTCATACTCGAGCAGCAGGTGACGTAGTGATAATTAATGTGCATTTTTCTTCCCTTTTTTTGTCCTTGTCTTTTCATCTAAACTTCAGCATATGAATAAGCATCTCGTAAGATATCCTATCTCAAATCTTAAGCCATAAAACTCCTGTTGTTTCCTAAGCCATGCCGAGTCTTCAGTTCGCTTCATCTCTTATTTTTTGTTGTTCCTCCAGCTCTGTAAAAGCAAAGAGTTTGTAAAGTAGTTTTTGGCAGTGCATCTCCTTACAAAGCATAAATAAATGGTGGCTGACTTCTTCCTGATCTACAAATGTATCCAGGCATTTTGCTGCAGTTATTGATTGGACCCATGAAAACAAACAGTGTCCTCACTAAATATTGCATAAATGTTAGCGAGAACTTGTAACAGCACATTCATAGGCCTGTTATTTTTGCATGTAGGATATTTTCCCTTTATTGGCTCTTGCTGGGTTTAATTCAGAATCAGAATCAGAATCAGAATGGGTTTATTGCCAGATGTTGAGGTTTACAACATTAGGAAATTCCTCTGCAGATTCCCCTCCTCTGTTCTCTTTTTCAGATTCCCACGCTCGTAGACTGATCATTAAGTGGTGGTTACTCTGGGAAATGATAAGAGAGCAGACTTATCACATGCAGACTGCTAAGACAGCAGAAAAGGCTAAAAATTCACTGGTGCTGCAAACCAGAGCAGATGATAGTTGAGCTAGATGGTAGAAAATGTCAAAGTACATTAACTAAAGCTATTTACCATGAAGTTTAGTCTCATCTATATTTCGGTCTTTCACATACACTGATTTTTATGTTAATGTGCATATAACTTGTGGTTGTGTTTTGCAGATTATAGTAAAAGGAGGATTTGGAGGAGTAGTGCTCGCTTTTGTCCACAGGGGTCAGTGTGGAGCTATGATTGGCGTATACCCTCTATGCAGTGAGGTAGAGGTGGGGGGAAATGCCACCACTGAGAATGAATTGCAGAACCACTAGGAATTATTTTACAGCTTAATGTAGCGGGATCTGGTGAAAACAGCTGCTACGCTGAGAAGTGCAATTGGGTTGTGGATTTAATCAAAGCAATTGACATTGGCGTAAAGTGACACTTTAATAATCAATTTTAATTCACCTCCGGCCTCTTTCATAGTCAGATTAGAGCTCAGGTCACTGGCAGTACAGTGCACATGGAGATGGGGGGGCGCGTCAGCCTCCAGCAGGGAGAATTCAGTGGGACACTAAAAGGTGCCCTCTGTCTTTGGTACTCCACCCAAGCTGCCTAATAGTGAGGTAGGGGATCATTTACCTGTTTTATACAGCCTGTTGTGTGTCTCTAGCTGTTCTGAAAGGTGGGATGTATTGGTATATAACTACAAAGACTGAGGAGAACTGCATTAAAGTTTAAACCCTTTCCAGCTCCTCTCCAATCAGTGCATAGCTGGCCAGTTGTTTAGTGAAATGGCCTTCTAACTGATCAGGAGCTGGGAATAAAAACTTGATGCAACACAAACAAGGAATGTTGCAGCATTTACATTAGACGCTTTTACTAAAGTCTAATTTAAATCAGAGAATGAAAAGGGGAGGTGTGGGTTCTGTCCAGATATTCCAGCTTCCTCCTACAGTCCGAAGACATTTTATGTCAATTGGTGAGACTAAACTGGCTGTAGGTGTGTGAATGTGGGCTTAAATAGTTGTCTGTCTCTCTGCATTAGACCTGACATAGGATGTGACCCACCTTTTGCTAACCCTAACCCTGTCCACAACCAAGAACTGGATGAGCAATTAAGAAAACAGATGAATGAATAGACATATAGGTGTAGATCACAGGAGCAGGAGGGGGGTGCAAAGGAAGTAGGCTTGTCCCAAAACATGACCATGTTTTTGATTTTTGTTTTTAAAAATAGTCATTATTCTGAAACTGAACCAGGGACAGATGGCTAGCTGCAAGCATGTACGGTATATTGCATAATTCATTAGCTGAAAAGCAGCAGCCAATCAAGAGCAGAGAGAAAACGTGGGTCAGGTGACACTGCAGGCATTTGGAAGTACAGGTGGGAGTAGCAATGCCTGTCTGGGAAAACCACAGAGCCACAGCACATTATTTCCTGCTTTGTGAGGCTCAGATAAGATGTTAAATATCTAGACTCTTCAGACTTTGGGTTATTATTGTTGTCATCTGTTCAGGCATCCCAGACTGAACACTGTCAACATCCACCGGATGACATTCTCAGAAAAGCTTTTGCAAGCAAGAAGAAGGTGGATATAACCCAGTAATCCTACTTACCATCCTATGAAGCTGCTTCACAGGGGAAAAGGGGCACAGCCAACACCCACGCAGCACTTCACATGTAGTATTCTGCTGTAACTGCACTCTTATCACCTCTGCCTGCCCCTCACACACAAACACAGACCCGTACATGTGCCTTTCAGTTAGCACACACTGGATGCAAGCAAGAATTTCTCACCTGTGCATACACAAACAGGTCCATTCACTTCTATAAAAACTGCACGTCTTTACTGTAAGTGTCCTTTGAGACTCTTTGGCATGCTACCCTCTTTACAGCTCTCCTCCTCGACCTGCATTTGATGGTCACTTTAACGGGCATCATCTAATATTTATTGAGCTGCTTCACTGAGGGCTTAATGCTGGCCAATGGCTGTGTGCTGTGGTTAACCTCCTGGAGTTTAGTGTAGAGTAATGGTTAAAGAGCATGAAGACTTCATCTCTCTGACATCTTTGAGGTTTTTCTCACACTGTGAGTTCACTGGCAAGCTGCTCTAGTTTCTCCTCTGGCTATGCTGCACGTCCCCCAAAGGATTATTGAGTAACAGTGTGCAACACTTTTTGTCAGTATGCAAACAGACCTTTCACCAAATTTAGCTAAAATAAGTCACAGTGCGTGCTACTTTTTCTCTCGCCCTCCACTCGTTAAATAGCACAAATTCTTCTGTGCTGCACTGGGAGATCAAAGCCGCTACTGAGTCTGCTAAAATTCACACGCTCAACCCAGATTGCAATAAATGTTTGGCTTAAAAGTGGCAAAGTTATGCACTTCTTTTATGGGCCACATTTGTCTTTGCCCAGGGTGAATCTGGCTGCCTCAGCTCAGCCAGAGGTCCAACTTATAAAAGGCCAGATATGAGATGTGTTGTGACATTTGAGCCACATCTGGCTCATCCTACATCTGCTGGTGCAACAACTGTGCTGTAAGTGAATAAAATAGGCAAAATTAGTATGTCTCCTATCTGGGTAAAGACCCATTGTCAGAAAATGGCAATATAAGATGTACATGTAGTCCTTTAAATGCACCTTTATAGTAGGGCTGTGCACTATGGCAAAAATCTCATATCCCGATATAAGACATTTATCGTCCTGACAACAATATAAATCACAAAAATGTAACATTTTCTGTAAATTCAGTGAATCTCGGGCAACTTGACTTGTGTGAAGTTTTTCCAGCTGGGCGTCATGTACCTGGAGTCGAGTGTTTTAACCGATGCATGAAACTATACATTTAGACATAAGTTGTAACGGTCACCAGTTTCTTTCAAAGTTTGAGTCTAAGTTTTATTTTTTAGCACCTGATGGCTCCTTTTTTTCTTCTCATCCGTAAACTCTCTGCATACTCTTTCACTTGATTCAGTTTATTTTGAAAAGTCTCAACAGGATCTTGAGCTTTATTGTGAAAGGTTTATGTGGAAAACAAACAAGCGGACATCGGAGCCACGCGATGGTTTTACCGTCATTGTTGCTAAGGACAACACGTAAAAACAGGCTTGTCGTCCATAGTGTGGTTATTAGGGGTGGGTTTTTATAATCGATTTATCGATTAAAATCGATTCTGGCTTGGATAACGTGAAATCGATTCATTAAAATCTTGAATCGATTCATTAAAATCTTGAATCGATTTTTTAATATAAATTTATTTTTCCCGAAATGCCAGAATCTCAGGTGAAACCTCACAAAATTTCAAGAACCACCAAACAGCTAAAACAGTAAATGAGAGCAGGAACACTGATTCTGCACAAAGACTTAAATACACAGCGGGACCCGCGGATCAGAATCAGTGAGATGTCACCTTTCTCACCGACGGCACGGACACAGTCGGGGCTGAAAGCCGACAGCTCGCAGATTCTGATCTGTCGGCAGGTCCGTGCTTTGTATTTACGCCCTTTTTGCACTGATTCTAAAGCTGTTAGTTTGATCTCTCTCCAAACAATATTGACCGAACCAGCAGCAAAAGAAGATCCAAACCAAACTTCACATAAACATCGTCATGGACTCGCTCCGACTTTTGCTGTTTTGCTTCCACCGCAATAAAATCACACATCATGCACAGCTCGCTCTCTCTCTGTACTTTAAGAACAGTTTCCCGTCTAAAAATCTGTTTTCTGCATTATTCGCTTGCTTGTTACGCACAAGTCTACCGTTGTTTACAGCGCACTCGGCCGCTGTTTGTTTCCTTTTACTTACTTCCGAAAAGAAAACCTAATTTCTGCCGTTCAATACTGAACAAATTTAAACTTTTTAAAATTATGCAAAATGCAAAACGCTTAGCTGTGTCTCTAATAAAACCGCTGTAACATCAGAGGTAATGTTCATAAGTTGATTAATGGTTTTCTTTCGTTTTTGATGTACTGCAGAATATTTTTATAAAATCCCAGGCCAGGAAAATCACCTTCATGTTTTTCTGTGTTTTATCTTCAGCTACTTTGACACAAAGGCATCTGCTGTGACACTTACACCTTTGATAAAGTCTTGCGTGTGTCAGTTTCCTTTTTATAGATACAAAAATATGTAAATGTACTGATCCGAATAATAATATTTCTGACTGTCAAAATTTCCCAGATTCAAATCGAATCGAATCGAATCGAATTGAATCGTGGATCGAATCGATTCTAGAAATCAGTGACGATACCCAGCCCTAGTGGTTATATTAAATATAAGAGAAAGAGAGAACTTTAAGAAATTAATATAGCCACTACAGTGACCATCAAAACCATGAAAAAATATTGCTGTAAACAGTTTATTTTATGACACCAGGAAACAAACGATAGCGTAAAATGAAACGATAGACGTTTTTATATCATCATCCGATATATATCGTTATATGGAACTGCCCTACTTTATAGGTCAAAAGTCCAAAACAAATCCATACAGACAACCTGACAAAGAGCAAGGAAAAGACAGCATGATTTATACTCTCACACAACCGAGACACAACCGAGACACACAATCACAGGGGAGGAAGTAATAATGAATACAAAGCACAAGAGAAAAGGGAGTACCAAAATTAAACAGGAAGTAACCAATGCAAAGGTTAGACACAGCAGGACTTTACGATAAGGCAATCACTGGGAACAACTAGTAAAGCATAGAGTCCTGTGAGATCGATGAATGGAATGAAAGTGCTTATCTGTTTTCTTTATATTTAATTTTAACAGGATGTGATCATTTGCCCTGAAAGCAGTGTAGATGAAATATTGCACATAACACCTTAGTTTATCATGTTTTGCCAGGAGGCCCACAACCAAAATGACAGCGCTCTAACCAAACACATTTGTTTTCTGTGTGTGTTGCATGTGCAGTGACAAAGGTCTCGTGTGCTTTTGTGTGTCAACTGCTTTCCTAATGGGCTGCCTAAGACACAGCAGCCCCGCTTTTGGTAATTGGATGTGACCTCACAACTTGACCGGGAACTGTAACTGTGCGCACATGCAATTTAACCCACACTCTGACCGCAGGGGATTTTACACCACTGGAATACAATTACAGCCCAATAACAAACAGCCACATAAGAGGGATTAGTGTTGGAACTGGCAACCTTCATCGGTCTACACGGTCATTACAGACAGACTCTGTTAACCTCAAGGCTGTAGCCTCCTGTATAGTTAGGTTAAGCATGCCGAAATTTAATTTGTTGATTTCAGGGCAGAGTTTTGGTTTCCAATCTAAGGCTCTTATTTGACTGAATTGCAGTAACGAGTAGGACAAAACTGCTAAAACAAGTACGCATTCTCTGAAACACAATGTCTGGAAATAAATAAAGGTTGAAGTTGAACTGTTAACTTGGTCTAAAAGATGGAGTGACTGCAAGTTTTTTAAGGTGGCTAAACCCAACTTGGGTATGCAATATATGAGCAACGTGTTAAGCAAAATTCCTTTAATTTTGCAAAATCATTTATTACTGATTATTTACAGGGTCAGTAATAAAAGCTACTGCTTTTGGCCTCGACTTCGTATGCTCCGTTTAAATCTGTTTGGTAATTATGACATGAATTTTATAAAAATGTCTGATGGGATTAAATGAAATGATGACCATTTATATCCAAAAAGTTGCTCTGACATTATGAGTGTTCTGCGGAAACTCCTGCCACAGTTCTGACCATATTTCACATAGTACCCACCCTGAAATGGTTGTAGAGCTTTCCTGCTGCAGGCTTGAAGACGTGTGTAAAGCACGTAGAATTTGTAGCCTGTTTGTAGCAACATCCAAATTTGTTCTGTCAAAATCTGCTTTATTGACCAAGCATGAATAATAAAGTTTCTCTTATGAACCAGCGTGGATGCAATACAACTAAAACAACCAATAGATTGGTTGGCATGGGTATTCACTGCCAGGCAGTAATTCTATTTAAAGCAATGTCAGCTCATTCATCACTTTAAAAATAAAAACAAATGCATATTTGCTTCAGCTTCACCAAGCAGGAAAATTCATACGAGGCAGCAGAAAAGTGAGTGCAGATATATGGGATTATAAATATTTGGCTAAAACCAGGTGGTGTGTCCTTAAAAGTTAGTCAAAAATTAAATTTGAATAAACATATTTGTTCTTTATTTTAAGTTTTAAGAATAGTAATAATTAAAATTATGTCTGCATTTATTTATATTCATAAATTCCCACCATTCCTAATTCAGCTCGTTTTATGAGAGTGATCATTAAAGTTATTTTAGCTACATTTAGTTACATTTATATGTAGAAATAGTTCACCTTCATATTAAAGCTGTGGTTTCTTACACGCTTGTGTATTTTCTGTCTCAGTGTTGTGCAGAGTACTTCTCCTAAAGAAAGGTTTATAAATTAAAACTTTCAATGCTGCTTTAAATTAGTGTCTATTCTCTTTTTTTCCTCCCTTCTCTCCCCTCACACATCTTGTTTCTTTTTATTTCTCCCTTCAGTCAAAGAGGCCAGGAATCTGGTTCCCATGGACCCCAACGGTCTGTCAGACCCTTATGTGAAGCTTAAACTGATCCCGGATCCCCGCAGCGAGAGTAAACAGAAGACCAAGACCATAAAGTGCTGCCTCAACCCCACCTGGAACGAGACCTTTAAATTGTAAGGCTTTATCACGCCAAGTGTGAGGCTATCTTATATATTTATCAGCCTGTCTTTCCTGTGTCCCTTTATCTCTTTTTTGTCTTCTCCTCACTCGCTCAGTGCAATGAGTTGAGACTGCGTCGCATTATGCTCATCTTTCCAAGCATGTGTAACCGCTGGCGCTCAGTTAAAAACATCTGGCGCCTCATTTTTGTAAAACCTTGCTTTTGGGGTCGTTTGCCACAGTTGGCTCCAGTGACTTACTTAATAAGGCACATTGAATTTACTGTGGAAGTGCAGATGTTCACTCTGAAATGCTATCATTTCTATCAATGTGTCTAAAAGAAAGAAAAAAGTATGCACAGAAGAAAGATGGAAAGCTTTCCTGATACCTTATCAGAGGAATGATCCCAGGAATAAATGTGGAAGATGAAAAAGAATGAATTCAACACTGCTCCCGTGTGTCTTTAAAACTCAAACCTTTGACAATAACCACACCTACAGTTATCACTCTCAGCCATCAACTGTTGTTTGTCCTTCCTTCTCTCGCAGCCACCTGAAAGAATACGATAAGGACCGCCGTCTGTCAGTGGAGATGTGGGACTGGGACCTGACCAGCCGCAATGACTTCATGGGATCACTGTCCTTTGGCATCTCGGAGCTCCAGAAACAAGGGGTGGATGGATGGTGAGATGAAAAAAAGGAGGAATAGAAGAGGGTGTAGAGAGGCATGAGGCAGAGAAACTGTGGTGGTAGAGGAGGAGGAGGGAAAGGTGACCTTGTTCATTAATGCGCTGTAGGAGAAATACTTTAGTTAGAGCTCCTCTTTTTAGTCTGATTATACTCAGCGCCAGAGCAACTCTACCCCCATCTCTTTATCTCTGCTTCTTTATCTCCACCACCCTCCCTCCCTCCTTCCTGCACTTTCTATCTGTAGCCCAGTCTCTATATCCATCTTCCTCTCTTTTGTTTTTTGCTGACGCTGCCCTGTCAGGGTTTTTAATGAGATGCCAGGTTTTGAGGTGGAATGGTGGAGGTGGAAAGATGCCATTAAAAACCTGATGTTCAGAGTGAACCTGTGCAAGTTTTCCTCTATTCCGTCTTCGAGCAGCCCTCACACTCGCTGGTGAGAGGAGATACAGAGCGCGAGTAAAGCTAAAGCTCTGTGTGAGACTGTGGTATTTGAAATAATGCTAAAACATACTTGTGTCCTAATAATAGTTTGCAGATATGTACAGTGTGAACATTACTGCAGAAGTCTTGAGTCACCCCTGATTTATTTACTTTTTTATTATTCTGTATCCAAGGAGACACACTTTCTTCTGATTTCCTGAAGCTCTTCTAAGGTTTTTCATTGGACATTGGCTGGTTTTTCACCCACCTTCAGTCCAGTATTTTTCTTTATTGAACTACTTAATGCTGACCTAAGAGTCATTAAAGCATAAAAAAGGCATTCATAATTAGCAAAGAGCCGTATAATAGCATCTTTAGGTGCTTTGTTACTAGCAGCCTGTCTCATAGGACAATTGTATTCCAATTTCTTTACTTGAAACTAAAAAAAGATGTCAAAGTTTGACACATAAAACAATATTTTTGCACCAACAGGGTGATTCCCAGAGTGCTATTAGCTGCAAACTTGGCACTCAGCACAGTGTGCAGTATGTCCCTAAAAAAATTTGAGGAAACTGGACAAGTAGAGGACAAAGGAAGAAGTAGCAGTCCTAAAAACTATCTACAACACATGACTATCAGCAGATGAAAGTTATGTCCTTAAGAAATAGGGAAAAAATCCAGCAGAGACCTGACACAGAGATGCAGCCTAATCCGAAGCCTAATCGGAAATGTACTAACTCTGTTTTTGTCTTATATATACATTATTTCCACATGTGATTGCACATGTTTCAATAAATTTCCCATTTTCCTAAAAAAAATATAAAGAAATGAGGGGCAGCCTGAGACTTTAGCACAGCACTGTAAATGTACACATGTAAGAATATGAGTTCATTATAGGATTCAAAGTTTTGGTGATACCTTTTATATATTGTTGGCAGTCTGAAGGAGCTAGCACAAACTCCATCAGTATGCAAACATAGTCGCTGTCATTAATAAGTGTTTATTATGAGATAAGCAACCATGACCAGCTTGTTATCATGTGTTAATTTCGGTAACAGCTCCACCTTGCTGCTTAAAGGGCAGATTTTTGCTAGTAAGTGGAGTACAGAAACCAGAAAGGTAGCTCCTGATAAACAACAGTGTCGCTTCATATCTGTTTCCCATGTCATTTTTTAACATCGATTAAAATCTTGCACAAGTGGTTCAGAGAATAGGGAACAAGCCAGTTATATTATCTACTTATGCTTCATCACTGCCAAAACAGGAAAATGAAGAACGATTTTAACAAAAAATAACTGTGGCATGAGACATAACTGCTTGAAACACAGCTCAGATCTGACAGTCTAACTGGCTGAGGAGGCATATTTCCTAACAGCAAAGAAAGTAAAGAGCAGGGATCTGTTTCCCTGCATCTATAAAGGCCAAGCACAAATGATTTGCTATTTAAAAATGTGAAAACTATATAGTATTGATTTTGTGGGACGATAAGCGTCTCCACTGTGTTTTGAGCCCATCTCAGGCTTTGTTAAAATACCATGAAGGGGAATGAATTGGTAAATAATGGCCTGATTATTCTTTAGGCCCTTAAATTGGTGCAGTAACTGTCAGCAGCTTCAGTTAATGGCAGCAGTTAAACACCCCAATTGTATAAACTAATTGGGAATTGATTTGACTGGAAATATTCTCTCACTTTAGGTTTAAGCTGCTCTCCCAGGAAGAAGGCGAGTACTTCAATGTACCCGTCCCTCCGGAGGGGGAGGAGGGCAACGAGGAGCTACGGCAGAAATTTGAGGTGTGTGTGCATTAAAATCTTAAAAGTTGACGTACAGTGCAGGTGATTAAAGGGTTACCTGTGTGCGTGCGTGTGTGTGTGTGTGTGTGTGTGTGCATGTGTGTGAGGACTATACATCTGTGTGTGTCTGAGTGAGGGCCACTCTGGGAGAGCTGTTAGCAGTTGGCAGGCACACTTATAGCACCATCCGGTCTGGCACACTGCAGGCCCAGTGTGTGCGTGTGTGCGTGCGTGTGCGCGTGCGTGTGTGTGAGTAACAGCTGACCAGTAGGCCCATTCATTTGGCAGTGTTGAGGATAACCACTTTGTTTTTTTTCTCTCTCTCTTTTACTCGCCTCCTTCTGTCTTTGTGACACTCAGCCACAAACCTGAAAGACTTTTTGTGAATGTGTTAAAATAGTGATGTTAGTAGCAAATTTGCTTCTGTCACAGTTTAGGAAAATGTTCTTGCAGGGCATGTTAAAAAAAGAAGATGAAAAATACACAGTTTGTTTGAAATACAGTCTTGTCCAAAGGTCTTTAACCCCACCCCCAATTTTTTCATGCATTAAATATTTTTTTTCAGGTCTGACGCTTCTATTGTTCTCAACTTGTACAGTTTCCTTAAATTTTTTAGAGACATGCTGCACACCATACTGAGATCCACTCATTTTTCTGATTCTAGCTAATCCTGATGGTGCAAAAATATTACTTTTTATGTCTGTGAAGCTGCATTACCATTGGCATGTTTTTTGGCAGGTTCAAGTGAAGAAATGGAAACAAATGATGTATGAGGGGGATAAAACTTTTAAGGTTTTGACCAACAAACGGTGAACTAAAAATGCAGGACACAGAATCAGAGTTTAGAAGGTTGATTGTGGAGGGAAGTGTAGAGTGGAAAGTTCCAGGCAAGTGGCGTGCCCCGGAGGTCTGTGGCTGAGCTGGCGGGGAGGAGAGAGGCAGGGTTTGCAAACCTGAGAGGTGAATTGCAGGCGAGTGGGTTTAGAGGGCAGCTGGCTGACACGCACAAGGAGAGATGAGTTCACAAGAGCTAGAAAACTGTTAATGGATCGGACCTTGCATGCGGAACGATTACAAAGAAGAGATTTTCCCTTCATTAGATAGTTTTGCTATAATCTTCTTGATTGTGCCTTTATTTTAACAATCACAAGTTCAATGTAAGTGCGCTGCAGTATTCTTTATGGCTAATTGTTTGAATGTTGGCTTCATAGGGAAGCTATTCCTGCCTTCTATCCTTCCTTTCTCTCAGCGTTCCTCCTCCCTGTCCTCATTCAGCTTCCCTCTCCCTCCTTGACTTATCTGTTTTGTCCGCTGTCACCTTTGCAGCCCGCCTTGTGATTTTCTTTCTTTTAATCTGTATTTCTTTCCCATGTCTCCTCAAGGTCACGCTCCTCAGACGTTTACTGAGACAAATTCTCGGGGGGGGGGGGCAGATGTCACACACGCACACACAGAAACATGCGCATCCACACAAGCTTGAATTCAACCTCTGGGGTGAAGCCTTCAGAGAGGTTGCAATGAGAAAGAAAGACACAGATGCCTCCATCTCATACACATGATGAAACTCAGAATAAGATATGAAGGAGAAGGCGATTTGACTTTTACGATAAATTTGCTCTCATTTTCCTGTATGCTGATTACATTCGGTTTACAGTTCACTGTAAATGTGTGGGAAAAGCATCTAGAACAGCTTGTTGGAAGACAGCTGGGACTTCAGCGTCACCACTGATATTTGGGGGAGCAGTGTTTGCCTGGTGTCACGGACTGATATCAATTGATTTCAAAGGAGTTTCTGCAACACACATTGGTACCATGTGGTAACTGTAACTTTTAGAGTAGGAAAACCACATCACTAACAAGTGCTTTAAATGTATTTTAGGGGTGGAAATCAAGACGTAATAACACTTTATTTTACCGTGTCCGATACTTTGCCTTTTTGAGTTCCTTCTTCCTCTGTGAGATTGGTAAACGCTCTTCGGCACATGTTCTGATCTAATTTGGCACCACTATATTGATAATTGTGTCACCAGAGAAGGCAGTAAAATATATTGGTACATCAGTATTTTGTCCCAGCCTTATTGTACTCAGCCAGTACCCAAATCTACTTGTAATTAAGAGGGCACAGAGTTTTGGGGGGTGGGGTTTCAGTTCTGAGGACCTTTAATGACATCCTTCTGTTTGCATTCAGCATTTGTCTGGTGGTCTTTTATCATCTGCATGGCTTTAGCGTCAAACATAAGGCCTGCGTGCCAGAATCAGCCTGACAAAGACCCCAATCTGGCCCGCTGGCAGGCTTTGGAAAATGTAAAGGAGGGCATAGATTTTGGTCTTTTAACTGTAGTTTTAAATCTCATGGACATTGACAGTACAGCAAAGTAATTCAGTTATAGATTTACACACATTCTTCCAATCTAAGCTCAAAGAGTCATGCTGACAGATTTCTTTCATTTACTACAGCAGCATTTCTTTACCATGTAGAAAACCTGAGACATAATGTTACAATTGCTCTTCTTTGTCTTACATTAAGGTCTCTCATTGATTGAATGCGTAGTTAAACCTTTTACACTGACAGAAATTGGAGTTTCACCAGTTCGGCCCACATAAGATCAAAGTGGGCTGTATGTAGCCCGCTGTATAAAACGAGTTAGACATTCCTGCTTTAGACAGAGTTAGTGCGAGAGAGCGGCATTACTCTGCAGGCTTTGCCTTCAGCATGCTCCGCTGCTCGCAAACACCTTGACTGTTCCCGCTTGTTTGTGTGTCTGTGTGTGTTTGCGTGACAACAGATGGAGACAGATAGAGGCTTTTATCCATTGATGAGCTGAGAACTGTATGGCGTGCACCACACGCAGTGCAGGGAGCCGCAGAGCAGTGGCAGTGAGGAAATTACTGCAGCGGCACAGGACAAAAAGTGCAGAGACCGTCAGTGTGGATCATCAGTTTAAGATAAGATTGGAAAAAGATTAGATGTGCTCTGCCTGTACCTCTGTTTCTGAGCGAGGAGGCATGTATTAATTATTAAAGATTAATATACTAAGAGCATTTTAAAACTGAAGCGCGGCTTAACAAAGTAGAGAATACGATTAAAATTCTTACAAGGGAGATAAGACGAGAGGGAATGACAAGGTCGAGACAGAGAGATGGTTAGAAATGAAGAGCGAGCAGAGGACTGACAGCTGCTGATACACACGAATAAATGGAAAGTTAGAGACAAAGGCCAAATCTATAAAGATGAAGGTGAAAATGAAACAGAATAAATGATAAACGAAACACAACGAGGAAGATTTCTGTCTTTCAACACATTTTGATTGTTTCACAGTAAAATTTAAAGGCATGGAGTTATGTTTACGTCTGGGGCTTCAGTATCTTAAAGTCAGTAATTATTTGTGTGCGCTTAGTGGTTTTTATATAAACTGAAAAAAAAAGATAAAAAACGATCTTTCTGGTTTTTGCCAGTAAAGGTTGCAAATGCAAACACAAACAAATATCATACTTTACACATGAGCACTATGTAGAAGTCTTTTTGCCACACTGTGTTTTAATTTTGCAGTCAGACAAAGGAAAACAGTGGTACATGTCACTGAAACCGTAAATGCTTTACTTAGTCCCTAAGGACCCCAAAGCACTTTACATTCAGTGATGGCAAGCTGGGGCGCACTGACAGAGGTGAGGCTGCCGGACACTGGCGCCACCGGGCCCTCTGACCACCACCAGTAGGCAACGGGTGAAGTGTCTTGCCCAAGGACACAACGAGCCGGGGCTCGAACCGGCAACCTTCCGATTACAAGACGAACTGCCAACTCTTGAGCCACGATCGCCCCGTAAAACCGTGACACGATCACAATTACTGTGAGTGCGTGCAATGAACTCACAATCTTTGTTGCACCAAGACAGCAATAAAATGACAATAAGCTGGCAACAAGAGTCAGTCTGCTACCAGTTGTGACTGAATGGGGTCAATTTAGCAATTACATGCAATCTGTTCATGATAATACAGAGATTAAATGTGATAAATCAGGGAAAATCTCAAATATATTCACATTACCTCCTTCATTCAGAGGAAATTTCACCAAGCATAGTTATCAGAAAGAGGGAAAACGTGGCCCCAAGGAGCAGACTCACAGAAATGGAGGACATTGAAAGGGATTTTATTTACAGTGAATCAACAAATTAAAGTTAGTGAGGCACGACTGGTGCAGATTTAGTGGGATGATCTAAAAGAGGGAAAAAACTGAGTTAGAAATAAAGGAGCTTCTGTAACTAAATTAAACAAAGGGAAAAGCAAATGGTGCTTACTCGTCACACTGTTGTGCAAGAGGGAACAGAGGGGTTACCAAGAGAGGCCAAGATGGGGAGGCGAGATTGCAGGCAGGCAGGTGAGTGGGGAAGCCAAGTGGGTTACTCCAGGAAGCTTAAGGTTTGTAATTCTTCCAAATATGGTTTCATGGGTCTGGAGAAAGTAAGACTAAACTAAAGTAGCACAGGAAAAACAGGTTTATAACTTGAAGCAAAGGAATAGGAGAAACACTAGAGATCCTAAAGGTTACCATAAAGGCTGCAATAATGATCTGGCAAAGAACTGCCGCTCCGTTGCCGCCCTGATAAGGGAGATCAGACACAACTATGTGAGGCAAACCATCCCCAGCCTGTCCAGACTCACAATGGTCAGTCTCAGGGCGTTAGGGCGTTTTCACACCTACAGTTCGTTTACTCTGGATTGAATCAGTTGATGAGTTTGTGAACTTGTAGCTTTTCCCCATGGTTTGTTTTCTTTTTGCAGAGAGAAAAATCCAAGTGAACTCTAAGCAAACCAAAATGCGTCACCACTTACTAGATGAGAATATTCAGTCTGCTTATTGGCCAGCTGTGTCTGGGCCGGGAGCAACAAAAGTAAATACAGGAAGAAGGTTCTGTGTTCTGGAATACTACAAGCATGAACATGGAGAATGTTCATTCCACAGCTAGTTGCTAGCTCATACAGACGTTTGGACATCTATACTACCTCCTACATCCCAGAGTACAGAGCATGCATGGCTCCAGGAAGTTATTAGCTCAGACTTGAAACGTACACCCGGTAGTTGGTTTGGATCGAGGTCAGATCACATTCACACCATAGATAAACTGCATTAAAGTTCATTTGGAACCAAACCATCTAAAAGGTCTCAGTGCGGTCGTTTTGGTCCACACCCAAGTGCGATTACCGTGTTCACACCTGCACAAGTGAAACACACCAAGGGGGAAAACAAACCAGATATCAATTTAAACAGAGTAAACACTGCAGGTATAAAAACATCTTCAGAGTCGGACCTAATTGTTTGGTGACCTGGGGTTGAGGGTGTCGCATGTTCTGAGCGACCGGTAACTTGTTATAGTGAATGCAAAAAGCATTCTATGCAATCACCAGGAAGCCACGACAGCCTGGAAGTTTCCAGAAAACTAGAGCTACTGTGACTGGTCCATATTATGTAATTACGGTTTTAAATCATATAAACCATTAAGAGCAGATCTTTAATTCTCAGTTGTTAGGTCTTATAGTCATGCTTACTAATCTGTCTCTGATTTGATCTTTGTTTATGGCAATTATGCAAGTGTTTTCAAAATTACTAATAGTATTCATTAACATTAAAATGCTACAAAAAGCACTTCTTAATTAAGTCCAGATGGCTCAATAACACCAACATCCTCATCCTGACATTTTAAAAAAATATTAGCTCACTATGAAATCCTGGATTTCGGGTGCCAATTTGTTTTGCCTAATTTCTCCTTTATTTTCTCTCACCCCCATCTAGAGGGCTAAAATTGGTCCGGGGAAGAACACAGAAGGGAAGTCAGCCAACGCCGCATCCCGGTTCGACTCCAATGGCAACCAAGACCGCATGAAGTTGTCTGACTTTAACTTCCTCATGGTGCTGGGCAAGGGCAGCTTTGGCAAGGTAAGACGTGATGTTTAAGTGTGTGTGTGTGTGTGTGTTACTGTTTTTGATATTTAACACCATCGACTTGGTGGGGATGCCAGATGGAAATTAGCCTGCATGGCTAAATCTGGCACATTTGTATTATATACCCTTCTGCCAATTAATATTTTCACTTTTTAAATAAAGTAAACAAAAAATAAACATTTTCTATGGGATACAAGGTACAGTCAAAAAGAACAGCGGCCTCACCCTTAAAATCCAAAAATCAGCACAATCATAGCTTAACAACTTGCTATACAGTGGGGGAAAAAAGTATTTAGTCAGCCACCGATTGTGCAAGTTCCCCCACTTAAAATGATGATAGAGGTCAGTAATTTGCACCAGAGGTACACTTCAACTGTGAGAGACAGAATGTGAAAAAAAAATCCATGAATTCACATGGTAGGATTTGTAAAGAATTTATTCGTAAATTAGGGTGGAAAATAAGTATTTGGTCACCTCAAACAAGGAAAATCTCTGGCTCTCACAGACCTGTAACGTCTTCTGTAAGAAGCTTTTCTGTCCCCCACTCGTTACCTGTATGAATGGCACCTGTTTGAACTCATCATCTGTATAAAAGACACCTGTCCACAGCCTCAAACAGTCAGACTCCAAACTCCGCCATGGCCAAGACCAAAGAGCTTTCGAAGGACACCAGGAAAAGTATTGTAGACCTGCACCAGACTGGGAAGAGTGAATCTACAATAGGCAAGCAGCTTGGTGTGAAAAAAATCAACTGTGGGAGCAATCATCAGAAAATGGAAGACATACAAGACCACTGATAATCTCCCTCGATCTGGGGCTCCACGCAAGATCTCATCCCGTGGGGTCAAAATGATCATGAGAACGGTGAGCAAAGATCCCAGAACCACACGGGGGGACCTGGTGAATGACCTGCAGAGAGCTGGGACCAAAGTAACAAAGGTCACCATCAGTAACACACTACAACGGCAGGGAATCAAATCCCGCAGTGCCAGACGTGTTCCGCTGCTGAAGCCAGTGCATGTCCAGGCCCGTCTGAAGTTTGCCAGAGAGCACATGGATGATACAGCAGAGGATTGGGAGAATGTCATGTGGTCAGATGAAACCAAAGTAGAACTTTTTGGTATAAACTCAACTCGTCGTGTTTGGAGGAAGAAGAATACTGAGTTGCATCCCAAGAACACCATACCTACTGTGAAGCATGGGGGTGGAAACATCATGCTATGGGGCTGTTTTTCTGCCAAGGGGACAGGACGACTGATCCGTGTTAAGGACAGAATGAATGGGGCCATGTATCGTGAGATTTTGAGCCAAAACCTCCTTCCATCAGTGAGAACTTTGAAGATGAAACGAGGCTGGGTCTTCCAACATGACAATGATCCAAAACACACCGCCCGGGCAACAAAGGAGTGGCTCCGTAAGAAGCATTTGAAAGTCCTGGAGTGGCCTAGCCAGTCTCCAGACCTCAACCCCATAGAAAATCTGTGGCGGGAGTTGAAAGTCCGTGTTGCTCGGCGACAGCCCCAAAACATCACTGCTCTCGAGAAGATCTGCATGGAGGAATGGGCCAAAATACCAGCTACTGTGTGTGCAAACCTGGTAAAGACCTATAGTAAACGTTTGACCTCTGTTATTGCCAACAAAGGTTATGTTACAAAGTATTGAGTTGTATTTTTGTTATTGACCAAATACTTATTTTCCACCCTGATTTACGAATAAATTCTTTACAAATCCTACCATGTGGATTCATGGATTTTTTTTTTTCACATTCTGTCTCTCACAGTTGAAGTGTACCTCTGGTGCAAATTACTGACCTCTGTCATCATTTTAGGTGGGGGAACTTGCACAATCGGTGGCTGACTAAATACTTTTTTGCCCCACTGTATATTATGCTCCCTGTGACTTTGGCCTCTTAATTTACATGTAGTTTAAGTCGATACATGAGCCAGCTATCATGGACACAGAAAACCTTGTTTTTTCTATAACTTGTGTGCTATAGCGAATATATCTGGGAGGCTCTTGTTTGTCTGTGTGTTTGTTTGTTTGAGCATCAGAGCTTTGCTGTATAACTGCAAACAGAGCTTACAGCAAAGGAAAGAAAACATGGCCAAAAAGAGGAGATGGAGACAGAGGGAATCAAAGGTGATGAAGCACGAGTAGGGCGAGGTGGATGAAGAGAAAGAGGTGAGGAAGATGATGCGACAAACAGGTAGGCGATGGAAGAAGAGAGGCAAGAGATGTGAGGCATCGCGACAAGGTTGACGTGAATAAAATGAGCGAGAGGTAAAAACGTTGGACTGAATGAAAAGCGGGAAAAGGCGGGGGGCGGGGGGGGGGGGGGGATGTTAGAGTGATGTGAATGAATGAAAATCAAGGCAAGAAACAGAAAGAATGGGAAGATGCTGTGAAAGCCAGACAGAGGGGTAGAGCAGCAGGGTGGAGGGAGGCCGAAAGTGACATAAAGAGCACGAAAGAGAGAGAGAGAGACCATTGTCTGAGTATCAGACTTGTATGCCGGCTGCCTGTTTCCATGGTAACAAGCATTTAAAGCTACACTGATGCGTCATTGTAATGGAGCCTGAGTTGAAGCGCGATCATTACTGGAATACCCAACTCACACAAACGCAGACTGCTGAAGCATGCAGAGATGCACAGCTTCAGCAGAAGACAAAGTGTACACACACACACAAGCAAACACACACATGTTGGAAAGCACATTCCTGCAAATGTAAATCCAACAGTCATTTTAGTCTGTGCTATGCAGACGCACACACGCACCAGAACATTTTGTGAGACGAGTCGCTCACATGACGTGTGTGTCACTTTAAAGGTTCCTGAGTGTGCGTGGGAGGCTGGTAGGACCTGCTGCCACACAACCGGAGTAACACAATACTGCTGCAAACACTTCTCTGTGATTATAGGACACATGTGCAGTCAAGAGGGCACGCTTCATTTTGGCCTGCCTCATCATTCTTTATACGCATGCATCGCGGCGTAATAAGAGCTGGAGTTGTACAGACACACAAAAATAACTTCAAGTTTACAGCTGCTGCTTCCCAAAGGCAGTTGGTGTCTCATTTTCATACGGCGCCACAGCAAAAACAGGCATTGCTGTGCAGAATAATGAATTTTAGCAAATTTTATGATAGCCAAAAGCAAAAATTGTCATTACTGTAAGGTCAAGGGTATCAAACATGAGGCCCAGGGACCAGAATCAGCCCAGCAAGGACTCCAATTCGGCCCACTATACAGCTTCAGAATAATGAAGGAGGGCATAACGCTTTTTTGGACATTTATCGTATAGTTTCATTGGTTCGGTCCACTCAAGATCCAAGTGTGCTGCAAATGGTCCACAACATAAAATACATTAAGGACTTATATTCTGAGAGTTTGTAGCCTCCTTTTTTTGAAAACACTGTAGAATAGACAGTAAGGCGTGAAGATACCACAGGGGGGACTGACACAGTTCCCCGGGTGGGCTCCCTGCAGTAGCCTTTGAGCATACGGGTGAGGAATTGTGTTAGGATACATGAATGTTCCCTTTAGTTTTTTGGTGGGACACAGTAACACAATACCAGCAATAACACTTCAGCTGAGAGATGCATGTATTTTTAATCGCTGTAAAATCATTTTTGTGTTGCCAACATCCTTGCCTGGATTTGTGGCAATGGCTACAGTGTTGAATTATCCCTGGAAGCACAACATCAGGAATTATTTAAAAAAAAAAACATCTCTGCACTTTCCATACTTTGCGCAGCCATCCAGTGGGCCTGGTTTGGAAGCTCTAATAGGCCACAAACCTCATGCTTGACAATCCTCTAGACCAGCTAAGACTGTGTGGTAGTGGGCTATTACACAACAAATTAGTTCTTGGTTACAGTTTCCCCCCTTTCTCCTCACAGAAGACACTGCAGCCTGAGATTTGCTGTACACAGAAGAATAATTATTGGAGTAATGAACAAACTGATGGTATTTAAAAAGAAATGTTCTTCAAGCCCACCACACAAACACTGTAACTAAAGCCACTGCAGACATGATCCAAATGCAAAAGGAAGTCTTAAAAGTTTTCATTTAGGTTTTCTTGGAACACTCAATGCCTCAGTGGAAACAACAGCTGCGTATACTATATATAATAAATGACCGTTTTTAATGATACACACAGCCCACTGTGATGCAGCACAGTGCAGATTCTTGCAGGGCAGCATTCATTTTGCCTGGATAAATTCACTGTGCAAGGTCAGCAGAGAAAACACAGCGGCATCATTTACGACACATGACAGCTAATATCCTCGAGACGGCTTTCTGGCAAACGACCCTGAAAAACTTCCCAGGGTGCAAACAGTGACACACATGCTGCAACCGGTCTATGAGTGGATCAGACACCAAACATCCTTGTGGTCAAGCACAATAACTGGGAAGGTGAAAAAACAAGGATAATAAATGCGGAAGTTAAAATGTGTAATCGATGGTGGTGTAATGATGCCAAAAAGATCATGTTGTTACTGTCTGACCTGTGCGTTTTATGTCTTTCTCCTGTGCTGGTCTTGTCCTTGTGGTTGTATAAAATGAACTTTGGGCCAGATGGTGTCCTTCCTCTCTGTTTCAACTCTATAAAGTTTGTATTTACATAAAGTCACGCTGCCACCATATGCACACACGCACACACTCAGTTGTGTTCAACAAAGTATACTACCAGCTGAAGTTTTTAAAACTGGCAGCTGTATAACCAAAAACGCATATTAATACCCTGATACGTGCTCACGCACACACCCGTCTACATGTATAACTGCGTCTCTTTGTCCATATGTGCTGCACTCCCCACAGAATACCGAACCCAGTAACCTCTCTGCATTATCATACCTGAATATTTATAAGACATAAACAGCAAAGTTGCTAAGTTTCTCATCTCAGAGGGGGAAAGCGGGAATAAGAGGTCACTCTTATTGCTCCATTCTTAAAGAATTTAGAGAGAATAACGAGTGTGACATCAATGTGTTTGCACCGCGAAGCTGATGCTCATTTCCTGCCTCTAAATAATGAGTAAGAAGAAGTAATTTTTTTTTATTTCTTACGTCTTTGTGGTATATGTTTCTATTTGCAGACATACAGCCTGTAGAGATCAAGCTTGTGTTCTTTCTCACGGCTGTGTCTGTTAGCCTCAGAGGAATGGTCAAGTGGAATTTTGGTGACTAGGTTCGCCCTGTGGTTTGTGCAAATTAAAATCGAATGTTTAATAATAGATATAAATGCACAATACAACTGAATGAAAAACAACTTCTTGAGGTCACAGAAGTCATTTGGCCTTATGGGAACTGCACATGGCAAACACCGCAGCCTTTCCACAGCATTCTAAAATGTAAGTTGGTGCCTTTGCCCTTATTCCAAGCAAGAAATCATTGAAATATCTTCACTACTAAGCAGAGATGGGCAGCAATGCGTTACAAGTAACACATTACTGTAATCTGATTAATTCTTAAGGTAATGAGTAAAGTAATTATTGCAAAAAAGTAATTAGATTACTCTTACTTTTCCGCAACCACGCTGTGTTACTGCGTTACTTAATCGTGATTTTTGTTTGCGAGAGTGTCTCATGACAATGACGTACGAGCGTGTGACGCCCGTGGCAGCAACAGACGTGTGCAGATCAACAATGGATCATATGGAGTGCAGGAGATAGTACGACCATGCAGCATTTAAAGCGTGGAAGTACTGACATTGCTTTGAGTTTGAGTCCCTAAAAAGTGACAGAAACATTAGCATCCGTTGTACAGTCTGCGTGGAAAGAAAACTTCTTTTTACAGCGAAAAATTAAACTTCAAATCTGAGCAAGCACCTAGCACGCTTCCACGGGAATGTGAAATTCACAGAGCGAACCTCAGATCCCCCAACTGACATACCGCTGCGGCACCAGGCAAACCTCCGCGTGCTCCACTCTTGCTAAACAGGTGAAAACAGATTTAAGAGCAACAGGATTTAGTGCTGCTTGTTAACTCAAAAGACACGACGTCGTACTCTCATTCACAGCGCTTTATTCGTTCCGCCATTTTACATACCGACCACAACAACAACACTTCGCGGGCAACCGTACTCTCGCGATAAAACAGAAAATAACAAGTTAACAATCTCCCTCTTTCTTAAAAAAATAAAATAGGAGTATAAACACACCCCAGTAAACATTTGTATACACACCCCTGTAAACATTTGTATACATATATGTATATATTTATATAAACAAAACATTTCAAAAGTGCTTAGCTTTACTTAAAGCATACTATCATTGCACACAATAAACAATGGTACATTTGAATGCAAAGACAACTTTGTAGACAAAGGATTACAGTATCCAGAGTCCTTCATCTAGCGCCTTTAGAAGGGTTAAAGGTGAAACTCCCTTTTTCGTCAGACAATCAGCAAGTTGAGATTTTGAATCTGACCAACAAACCTGTCTGATTTTCTTGCCTTGTATGAGCTCTTTAATGCTGCTCATTTCTAGCCTCAGTCTCTTCTCTGTAACCTGCTTAGTAGACTTGAGTGCATCAAACAAGGAATGATTATCAGTTACACAGATCAAAGGAAGAGCGTTTAGACCAGTGTTACCAGTTGTAAGCTCAGAAAAAAGTGTTGCCAGGAAGACAGCACTGTCTATTCCATCTGACATGGCAAGAGTTTCTCCTGCCAGTGTACTTCTGACCACGCGCCTGATTTTTTTAGACTGCCAGAAGAGAGGACAAAACTTTCCTCCTTTACCCATAAGGACGATTAATGCCCCTCCTTGAGTACCGCCATCAGGAAGGTTGCCAAATGAAGCATCACTGAAAACAACCAATGCCAGATCCTCACTGTTACCCAAGTGCTGAAACTTAAGAGTCACTTTCTCTGCCTTAAGTTTACGGATAACTTTGTTCACTTCATGAATAGACTGTACAGTTGCATCTTTGATATTAGATCCAAGGCTACATGTGTCAAACATAACATCAGGCCTTGTTTGTTTGGCAACCCACAAAATCTGTCCTATTTTTGACCTGAGTTGCTCACGTTCTGTTTCACTTAAGGGAGCCTCCCTCTGTACAGCCCGTGCTGCTTGTAGCTGAACCGGTTGTAGGTTGTCAATGTAAAGTTGTTGATGCACCTCTATTACATCATTAACTGTACAAATGTCCATACCAACATAAGAAAAGCTGTCATGTTCTTCACGGCCCACAAGGAAGGTAGATTTCAGTACAGGAATGATATGAGTTGCAAAGTGACTTGAACCAGCCCAAAGGAAATCATCAACGTGACATGCAAGCACTCCTGTAACCTCAGATTGTTCATTCTGCCAATAGAACACTGCAGGATCAACCTGTGATATTTTACCACCAGTTTTGAGCATAATGTCTTTGACCTTATTGTACCAATAAAGTGAAGCATCTGCAAGTCCATAAACACACTTTTTCAGTTTCCATAGAACATTGTCCTTGCCAGCTTCAGGTGGGGGACGAAGATAGATGTCTCTTGACAGTTGCATTCCCTGCAAGAAGGCAGATTTAATGTCCATTGAATTTACTCTCCACTTGTTTTGACATATCACAGCTAGCACCAGTCTGAGGGACTCAGACGCACACGTTGGAGAGTCTTTCTGTAGTTCTTTAGTATTTACCTCTTCAAACCCCCGTGCCACAAGTCGAGCCTTTGGGACAACACCATTAGTAGTTTCTTTGAGTGTACAGACCCATTTAGTAGACACACATTTTTGACCCAGGTCTTTCACTTCATCAAACACACCATTACTTTGCCAGCTCTCAATCTCCTGCTGCTTAGCAGAATCAAAGGAAATATCTTTTGTTATGAGTACATCTGCATCTCTGTTTTCAGCTTCAGTGCAAAGACCATCAACAAGTGACATGTCTACAGCTTTCTTTTCACCTTCACTACCATCATGCTCAAGATATTGCACATTGTACCAGTTTTTGTATTGCCCTTTTGCTTTTCCCGCTCTGCCTAGCACTCTGGCTGTGTGTTGAACACCGTTGTCTCTGTTGGTAAAAGCAATCAGCTGTCCTGATCTTAACTTTACATTTGCAGAGACATGATCAGTGGGTGTAGAGGGCTCATTTGCAGTTTGTGTGACAGACATGTTTTCTGTAGTGTGTGTGACAGACATGTTTTCTGTAGTGTTAGTTTCTCTGTCAATAGTGATGTCTTCTTCCTCACTAATACTCTGTTCACCATCGGGTGTGTCAGTGTCATCATTTTCAACTGCGTCTTTGTTGTCATCATCAGTAGTACTGTGTGGTATTTGTTTATCTCCAGTCTGTGAATCCACTTTAGTCAATCTTGACTGGTGTACTCTTACAAGAGTCCCCCCATGTCTTACAAATACAACAGTTCCATCCTGCCCAATAACTACACCTGGACCCTTCCACTCTGTACAGTCGACTCGTTTGTAGTATACTTTATCTCCTGCCTCATATTTGTCATCTGTAGGCCTAAGTTGTTTGCGTAGTGCTCTCCTGATCCTTTCTGAACACTCTGCCTCAGTAAATGCTTTTCTGGAAGCATGTAATGCTGAGATATGTTCAGCTACTCTTGCACTTACAGTTGTGCCCTCTAAGGCAGGTGGCTTATCCATCAACACAGAAGGAAGGTTGGGGTTTTGGCCAAACACAAGTTGATGTGGACTATAACCATGTACATTAAGCATACTGTTTTTGGCCATAAGGGCCCAGTCTAGCGCAGTGTGCCAGTCACATCCTCGTTCCTTTTTTACCTTCAGGAGGATTTCTGTAAGTGTCATGTTATGTCTCTCCAGTAGTCCGTTGCTCCAGGGACTATACCCCGCCGTTGTTTTTACCTCAATGTTGAAGTTTTCAGCCATGTCCCGAATGTCTGTGTTGTTGAACTCTCCGCCGTTGTCTGTGTAGAGCCGTCTGGGGGCACCGTGAATGCTTATCCAGGTGTGAATGAAGGAGTTGACGATCTCTGCAGCTTTCTTTGTCTTTACGATGCTGCCAGCACTGAAGCGTGTGAAGTGGTCGATGATGTGAAGGTACCACACATTGGGCTCCAGCTCATGTAGATCCATCGCTACTGTCTCATTATACTCAGAAGCCAGGGGTAGACCAACAGCAGGTCTCGGCTTGGTTTTGCAATATTTCTGACAAATGTCACAGTCACGAACTATCTCTTGTAGAATAACTGCACATTGTTTATCTGTATTGCCAGAGCTTTGGATGAGCCTCAATATCCTCTCTGCAGATGCATGACCAAACTGCTTATGAAGTTTCACAAGGACTTTCTGTTTCTCTTTTGTAGACATTTCAGCAGTTACCATGAGAACTTCATTTTCATTGCAGCTTTCTGTAGTATTTTCATCTCTAATGTCCACACAATAGTGTCCCGAACTAGTGAGCTCTAGGGGAACAGGCTGCTTGAACATGACAACACTGTCATTCTCCATGTCTAGAACAGTCCCTGCTTTCTTGAGAGACGTTTTGCTCAGTAGTAGTGGAATGTCAACAGGAACTACTTCACTTTCAATGTCACATTTTGCTTGTCCAATTTTTGCTGGAAGTTTCACTTTTCTGCTGGAATACACTACAATACCATCCCCAAAGCGAAATGGTCTGGAGCTGGGGGTTTCTGATTGCAACAGCTTGTTTACTTGGCCTTGGCTGAGGTCACGCATGTAACTATCTAGCCACTTCTGACCACAAACTGTACGTGTACATGCAGTATCAATAATGGCTGACCCCAGTGCCTCAGTCAGGAAGATTTCAGAGTCTGTCATTGAGGCTTTAGTATACAAGGTAATGTTACACTCCTCCACTTTCCCATCTTCAGTTAGCTTTACTTGGTCACCATTACGATGAGGACAGTCTTTCGCCCAGTGGTAAGTGCTCTGACAAATAGCACATCTTGTTCGCTTGCCAAACTTGTCAAGTGGGTTGGTACCTTGTAGTGGTTGTCGCTGTCCACTCTGCGACGAAGTACCGTTGTTTCGTTTGTATTTGGGACCTTTTTGTTCCGTAAGGAAAACTGCTTCTTGGTTCAGTTGAATTCCGCTGAAAACTCCGGTTACTTTCCCTCCGAAAATCCGTTTCAGTGCAGACTTCATAGACGCAAACGTTAAGTCCGTGCACGCTGTCAGTGCAAGCTGTCGACTTTTCTCATCAAGACAAGCTGTATCTAGAAGCTTAAATGCTAGCACAGCGTCAGGCAGCGTCATGTTGTACTTTTTCATCCGGTTATAACGCTGTTCAAAGTCTATAATGTAGTCTGCCATGGACACGCTGTGGTTCTTTGCAATGGAGTCAAAACACGAGTAGGCTTCATAAGCGCGGTCTTTCTCTTCTCTCTGAAACACCGCGTCAAGTAGTATTTCCATACCGTCATCTTTGTCTAAATCTTCCGCGGGTATCTCCATGGCCGTTTCTCTGGCTCTTCCCTCGAGGCCCAGCGCCACCGCGAGTGCCTGTTTCTTTTTATCCAGCTCCGTAACCCGTCTCCAGATATTGACTTCATTCTTCCAGCATTCGTATGGCCTGGCTTCATCAAGCTTTGGTGGTACTTTGTAATTGGAAACCATCCTCTGCTACCAATGTTAACTCAAAAGACACGACGTCGTACTCTCATTCACAGCGCTTTATTCGTTCCGCCATTTTACATACCGACCACAACAACAACACTTCGCGGGCAACCGTACTCTCGCGATAAAACAGAAAATAACAAGTTAACACTGCTGAATCTTTGGTTTTATTTATTTTTTGCTGTGTTTTACTTGCATCTATTTGAAAGACACAAAAAAACTATTTTTATGCTGGAATATGCAGAAAATAGGTTTGAATGTTAAGTAATAAATAACTAAGTAATAAAGTAACTAATTACTTTTGGAAAATAAGTAATCAGTAAAGTATTGGGATTACTTTCTTGGAGAAGTAATCAGTAATTAGTAATGAATTACTGTTTTCAAGTGACCACCACTGCTACTAAGTCACAGTGACTTTCTGGAAAAAAAACAGACAAGTGTGAAAAATGAAGCACAACCTTATTGCTTCCATAGGAATGAGGGGGTAACATTAGCCAAATTATTAGCTGATTATTAGCACGTGGAAAGATAGAAGCAGAGGCTTTAGCAGTTTGCTGCTCTGTAGCATTCAGGTGTCTGTTAACACAATGCCACAATCTTCCCAGGAGTGAACGTCCCAGCAAATTCAGTTCAAGGTCAGGGTCAGAGAAACTACCGACAGATTGTGCAGACCTCAGTTAGCATGTTAAATGTAAAAGCTCATGACAGTACAGAAACAAAACTGAAGGAACCACAAGAGTTCTTCCACAATATGCTTTGAAAAGAGGAGAACGAAGCTGTTTGGCAACAAACAAACACAGTATATGGGCACAAACGCCTCATACCAGCTGTCAAGCACGGTGGTGGAGGGGTGATGATTTGGGGTTGTTTTACAGCCACAGGACCGGTGCATCTTACAGTCATTGAGTCGACTAGAGTCACATGTAGTAGTACATTAATATGCCTCTAGGTTAAAATTCAACATATAAGGAACAGTTAATTTTGTAGCTGTGTGGTTAGATAGGCTGAAACACACCAACTCTCTGCATTTCTCAAACTATCTCAATGTTACCTTAAACATGAATGCTGCACACACACCCTCAACAGGCTCCTGTAAATCCTTTCTTTCTTTGAAGGTTGAATTTAATTGAACTTTTGCTCTGGTCACAAGTCTGTGTGAACCTTTCATGACACCTGGTCCGCATTTGGCAACCACATAAAAGTAATCACAATTCAGGGTGTGTTTATTTTCATTTATGTGCATCTCATAAGTGGATTACAAGAAGCTGTCATCCTTGAATTCCCAATAAAAAGTCAAACTTGAGTGCTGCCAGGCAGTTTCTGAGTTCGCCCATGTGTCCCTCACAACACCCTGCCCTTCTTAAAATTTATTTAACCTTTTTTTCTGTTTTTTAATCCCAGTCTCTTCACCTATCAACCTTCCTTTATCTACAGTTTCCCCACACTGTGAACCATATGATCCAGGAAATGTGAAATAAGCCCTTTTTACTTTGATTTTTGTCTTCTTTGTCTTTTTTTCTCTCCTTTGCTTCATCCTTACTGTTCATGAAGGGCAAAAGGAAGTCGAACAGTATAAAAATCTTTGAGAAACTCTGACTAATATTAAAGTTATCACAAGAAGAACCACTGGCTAAGCGCTTTCTCCCCTTGCAGGGAGATTGCTGCAGCAGCTTTTAGGTTTTGCGTCCTCTAACGGCATCATTATGTTTAATACTTGTAAGAGTGGCGAGTTTCGAATTCATTATATAATTAATGTTTGTTAAAGCCTTGCTAGCCATCCAGCAGGGGTTATTGAACACAGATTTTGTGGCTTACAGAACAGGCCGTTAAAAAATGTCTCGATTACGATTAATTTTTGTTATCTCGCACAAATTGTACCCATGTAATGTATGTGATGTATAAAAATGGCTTTGAGTGACTCTGTAAGAGGCTTCACATCATCCCATTTTCCTCTTTCTCTCCTTTCTTATTCCCCTGGTTATTTCGCCTCCATTGGCGTCTTGAAAAGTGATGAATCGGTTTCTCTTTGTCTTTTTTCTCTTTATTTCTTACTTTGACTGTCTAACCCAAAACAGTCAGAGAAGCTTTCCTTCATCGCTCTGATCCTTTATCCCCGTCCTTCACAATACCTCCCCTGTTTCTCCTGTTTCTCCTTTTCTCTCTCTGTTTCTTTCCCTTCTTTGTTGGTACAGAGCCATGACAGCAGCTGTGAGCCTTAAAGATTTTGAATATTGATGAATTCATCTTCTCGCATTTCCCACATGTTCTTTGTTCGCCCTCTCTCTAAGGTGATGCTGGCAGAGCGCAAAGGAACCGAGGACTTGTACGCTGTAAAGATCCTGAAGAAGGACGTCGTGATCCAAGATGATGACGTAGAGTGCACCATGGTGGAGAAGAGAGTGCTAGCTTTATCTGGAAAGCCCCCGTTCTTAACACAGCTGCACTCTACCTTCCAGACTATGGTGAGTGGGCCGACATGTTCCCACCGAATATATCTCACTGAGATATATTCATTTTATTTTATACAAACTTAAAAGCTGCCCTGTTTTAACTTGTCACTCCTTAAATTTAATTGGCACTTTCAGAATATACTGTCATGTTCACCATCATGGATCTCAAACAAGTAATAGACATTAATACCAATGCTGAAGCTAACACTTTTTTAGGTACACCTTGTTTTCACCTTGAGAATTTCCTTCATTCTTCATGGCACAGATTTAACCGGGTCATGGAAACATTCCTTATTTATTCTGGTCCATGTTGACATGGCTGCATCACACATGTTAATCTCCCATCTCACCACAACTCACTGTTGCATTCAAGAAACCATGATTTGAGCTTTGTGACACAGTGTGTTATCCTGAGGATGGTGCACTGTAGGCAAAAAGGCTGCTAAGTTGGTACTAAAGGGCCCACAGTGTGCCAAGAAATACTATTACACCCCCACACAAGGCAGGAGGAATCTGAGGTTTCATGTTGTTTATGCTAAATTCTGACCTTCAACACTAATCAGACCAATGCTTTTCAAATATTTTAATCCAGTTTTGTTAAGATTGTGTGATTTGTATTCTCAGTTTCCTGTTCTTAACAGGAAACAACAAACACTCCACATTCAAAGTCACCTAAATCCCATTTCGCCCCCTTTATGATGCTCAGTTTGGAGTTCAGCAGGTCACCTGCACCGTGTCTACATGCCTGAGTGCATAGAGCTGCTGCCATGTGATTGGCTAACTGGATATTTGCATTAACAAGTAGTTGAACAGGTGTAGCTTCTAAAGTGGTGGTCTTTGTATTTGGAAGGAATTTTAGACCCGGTTTCTCAAAATGTAATTTGTACTTTAACTTTATATTGTGTATCTTTTATTTATTCGTTTTGTTATTCAGTCTACATGGATTATATTAACCTTTCAGTGGAAAAATGTGGAGTTTTTTGTTTTTTTAATATATCTGGTTACACATGCTACCAAACACAAGAACTACAACCTAAAAAAAACATCTGGAGTGACTGCTTACCTGTTGTCCCAAGTTTACAGCTGGAATGCACAAACTTTATAATGTGCATTAGTCCTAATGATGAGTCAGCAGAGGGGTAAATATAGCTCTCCTGCTTCATTAACACTCATCTCTGCATTCTCACTGATTAGTGATGTGTTGTAAATGCATTTGAATGACAAAAGTAAATAAAACCGATCTGATACTGACACACACACCTACACACACACATTTTGTACATCAAATTCAGTTATTACATGCAGGCAGTTACAATGCAATTACAATCATGCATGCACACATCCATACAGTAATATGGCGCCTATGCAGTGCATACGCAAGTACAGTTAAACCACACACACTCACACACACACAGATACTATAGGCTCGCACACAGAACAAGCAACTGCTCATAAGACTTATCAGGGAGTACAGACTCTAACACTAAAAAACTTCGCAATAAACTCCAGAACACACAGACACACACACCAAATCCCTCCACATTTTCTCACTTACTGAAACTTATTGGCAATTTCTGTAGATAATGGAGGACTACAGGTCCCTAAATTGATGTCACCGTGTTCCCTCAGTTGAAGACTTATTGGATCCACCGACAACCCAATCACCACTTTTCTCCCCGTCCTCCTCACTTCCTCTGTCATATTTTCTGCATCTCTCCTCTGATCTTCTCTCAATTCGCGCATCAAACTCACAGCAGTCCCTTCCACCTCCACAGTATTTTACGCTCCTTTGACCTCTCATCCATTTTTATTAACGTGCACTTTGTGACCTGTCTTTCTCTGCTTGCCCTTCTACGCCCCCTCCACAGGACCGTTTGTATTTTGTCATGGAGTACATAAACGGCGGAGATCTCATGTATCAGATACAGCAGGTCGGCAAGTTCAAAGAACCTCACGCTGTGTGAGTACACACACACACACACACACACAGAAAATCAGAGCCCCGTGAAAGCAGGTGTTTCACACTTTAGTAATACCTGTTTAAATCGTGGTGAATAAGCCATCATCAGCTTGACTGGTGATGGATGAGCAATCCCAGCAGAGCCCGGAGGTGAAATATGTTGTTTGCCCCCAATGCAGCTTGCTGCTCTGAAGAGCTTCAAAGAAATGAAAGTAATCCAGCAGCTCCTGAGAGTTTTCAGTGCATGGCGCAGTACCTCCAGAACTGCAGAATATAATTACGGTGGCTGGCGAGATCGCTGGTGTCAAGCCCAACCAGCAGGCTGACACATTTGACAAGTGGGGCTGTCGGTGTCGAGCGAGAGCTGTTGAGGAGTTAGCCCTTCATGTAATTCATAGAGAATTAAAGTTTCTTCCCTATGGCTGAAGGTTCAGACTGCAGAGGGGGTAAGTCGAAGTACACGAGGAACTCTTTTAACTAAGGCCATCAGCTTGTTCGCTCTCTTTTTTTTATTAAACAGGAAATCCTTCTCCACGGATGATTAAATTGCTTTGAACTTCAGTGTTGCAGAGTCTTTTTGTATATTGAGAGCTTCAGTATTTATTCTTTAATGCTGCTGCTCATCATTCTGAGCACAGAAAGAACATCTAATTAGCTCCAAACGGGCTCTGCACAGTTTTCACAACCAAATGACTCTTGCTGTCTTTAAAATGCGCTTTTTAAACGCAGAGAGCGCATGCACGCCCGCGCAAGCGTGGCCGACTGTGCGGTCTGTCCGTCCAGACCTCTGCCGCTGATCTTATCAGTTGCTTGCTGGCCTTGAAGAGACAGGAGTGACCTTTACTCTGACACGCGCATACACGCACACAAATGATCTGTTTTCCTGCTGTCCTTTTTCTCGGCCTCTGTCTAATTGCCGTTGTTGTTGCCGTTTGTGTTTTTTGTGTGTGTGTGTGTGTGTGTGTGTGTGTGTGTGTGTGTGTGTGTGTGCGTGTGTGCGTGTGTGTGTGTGTGTGCAGATTCTACGCTGCAGAGATAGCGATTGGTCTGTTTTTCCTACATCAAAAGGGCATCATCTACAGGTAACATCCATAACACAACCTACTAAACGCAGAACATTAACCAAATATAGCTGAGCTCACACAGTAGTACGTACCTGAAATAGTGCAAATGAAATCCACGGTGTGTCTTTTTTCCAGTTTCCCCCTGTCTGCTCCTCTCCAGCGTATGTCGGCAATTTCTTCCTGTTAAAAGGGAGTTTTTCCTTCCCACTGTCGCCAAGTGCTTGCTCATAGGAGGTAGTTTGATTGTTCGGGTTTTCTTTGCATTATTCTAGGCTCTTTATCTTACAGTATAAAGCGCCTCGAGGCAGCTGCTGATGTGATTTGGCGCTATATAAATAAAACTCAACTGAACTGAATGAATTACTGCCATGTGCCAAATATACTCTTATACAATATGGAAGTTTATAAAATCAGGAAGTTTCAGAGTGAATTTGTGACTTGTCAGTAAAGTAAAGTTTCTTTCAGCACAGTATTAGCAGCTAGGATAATTAAAATGAACCTGTTGTGCTCATTTCCAGCACTGTTGTGTTCTTCTTGGACTACTAGAGAAGTTTTGTATGACTGGCAGTTCAAAATAGTCTTAATTTGTTAGAGTGATGTCAGTTTGATCACTACTGGTGTATTGCTACAAGCCAAAGGTGAATGTGAGCTATTCAGTACTATATATGTTTTATTATAAGGTACTTCACAAATGTAAAAGAAATGAGAAACAATGTAAATTTAACCTTTCTTCACATCTAACACATTGTTTGGACTAACGCAGGCATTCACTTCAACATGAGCTGGAAGTTGTACATAATGTAGATCCATCTGTAATGTTCAGAAAGGGTTGTACAGTCGAACTGATGCAGTCTCAATAGCTGAGGATCACATTTCACAAACCTTTTGAGCCTCTAAATTGAATTGTAATACAGATTTGCCGTTTCGAGTATCGATGCCAAGTTATGTTGATTAGTCTGTTGTTCCTTTTTGACTTTGCTTCACCCTCTCACAGAGACCTGAAGCTGGACAATGTAATGCTGGACTGTGAGGGCCACATTAAAATAGCAGACTTTGGCATGTGTAAAGAGAATATGAATGATGGAATCACAACCAAGACCTTCTGTGGCACACCGGATTACATTGCTCCTGAGGTAAAGTGTGTGTGAGAGTGATGGTGGTTGGATCTGTTGTATTGATCTCTCACTGTTCTCCTGCAGTAGCTACACAGCTCAAAAAGAGGCTAAATAAAACTTTTATTTTGGAAAAAACTTTGCTTTCTTGCAGACAACTAGAAGAGAATACTCTCGTGTTTGCATGTATGTAGCTGGAGCCATGCTTTACTTATTAATAGTACTTCTGTCCTAATGTAACAGGAGCACTTTCTAAAGCTCACTAAAATACTACATTAAATTTGTCTAATTTGTTAAAATACCCAAAGCTGAAAATGACACATTTCAGTTTTGCACCGGTTTTTGTGCCAGACTATTTCTTGGCCAGAAGCAGGGATTTCCTCAAGTCTTGCCGTCTTTTTATGTAACACTCAGCAGAAACGCCAACGAGCATCTCTCCATGAAAATAAACTCTCCCTTAAAGTGTCGGTGGTAGTTTGGTAGTTCTATTAGCTGGAATACATAATGATACTTTAATTGCATTTCAGCCTCACTATCAGTTTGCTCTCATGTCAGTCAGCCCATGTAGTCTAAACGTCCCTCAAAATTAACTGACTGTGTAGGTATTATATTTGGGAACATTATTACCTCCTGGATTCACACAATAAAAAAGCCTTTCAGTAAATTTACTGCACTCTGCTAAAGTAAATAGTTCTACCACTGTGAACTTGGTAAGTCAAATCAAAAATCAAATCAAATTCAAATTCAAATTTTATTTGTCACGTACACAGTCATACACAGTACGATATGTAGTGAAATGCTTGGACAACTGCTCGTGACCTAAAGAAAACAAAAAAGGAAAAGGCTATGAATAAGATAGGAAATAAATATGAAAAATTAAAAAGGGTAAATTTAACTAGGAAGGAATAAAATATAAATTAAGGTTAAAAATGAAATAACTGTACAACACAAATTAGAATGAAGGGTAAATTTAACTGGGAAGAATAAGATAAAGATAAATATATAAATTAAAGTTGAAAATAAAATAACTGTACAACAAAATTCACAATATAGAACTATATAAGAATGTATGAAGAAATATAAATAAATATATACACAATAACAGCAGCATATACACAATAACAGCAGCGTGATTTAAGTAATGAAGTGAAAACAATGTCCAGAATGTCCAGTGTGTGTAAGAACCATATGTGTGGGTCAGTACTGTGTGGTGGTGTGATTGAGAGACCGTATCGCCTGCGGGAAGAAGCTCCTCCTCAGTCTCTCTGTGTTGGTCTTCAGGGAGCGGAATCGCTTTCCTGACCTCAGCAGAGAGAACAGTCTGTTGTTGGGGTGGCTGAGGTCCTTCACGATCTTCCTGGCCTTGGTCCAGCACCGCCTGCTGTAGATTGAGTGCAGGTCAGGGAGCTCGGAGCGGATGGTGCGCTCAGCTGACCGCACAACCCTCTGTAGAGCTCGTCTGTCCTGCATGGTGCTGTTCCCGAACCAGGTTAAGATGTTTCCCGTCAGGATGCTCTCTATGGTGCAGGAGTAAAAGTTCCTGAGCACCTTGGAGGGCAGTTGGAAGTCTCTCAAGCGTCTGAGGTGGTAGAGACGCTGACGGGCCTTTTTCACCACGGTGTTGATGTGACAGGACCATGACAGGTCCTGCGTGATGTGAACTCCGAGGTATTTGAAGCTGTCCACTCTCTCCACTGGGCACTCGTTGATGACGGGGGTCTGGTAGTTCCTCTCCTGCTTAGTGCTGAAGTCCACTATCAGCTCCTTTGTCTTACTGACGTTTAGAAGGAGGTTGTTCCTCTGGCACCAGTTCTCCAGATTCCTAATCTCCTTCAGGTAGGCCGTCTCGTTGTTATCAGAGATCAGGCCCACCACGACGGTGTCGTCAGCAAACTTGATGATGGTGGTGGAGCTGGTAGTGGCCACGCAGTCATATGTGTACAGAGAGTACAGCAGGGGGCTCAGAACACACCCCTGGGGGGCTCCAGTGCTGAGAGTGGTGGAGGCTGAGACATGTCCGCCCATCCTTACTGCCTGTGGTCTGCCAGTTAGGAAGTTGGAGATCCACTGACACATAGATGAGCTGAGTCCCAGATGCTCCAGCTTGGTGGTGAGTGTGGAGGGAATTATGGTGTTAAATGCAGAGCTGTAGTCTATGAAGAGCATTTTAACATAATTCCCCCTTCTAGTGTCCAAGTGAGTGAGTGATGTGTGGAGGAGATGAGAGATGGCATCGTCTGTGGAACGATTTGGACGGTAAGCGAACTGTAGTGGGTCCAGTGTGTCTGGTAGTGAAGAAATGATGAAGTCTCTGACCAGGCGTTCAAAGCACTTCATCACTACTGAGGTGAGGGCTACAGGGCGATAGTCATTGAGAGAAGCAGGGTGGGGTTTCTTCGGGACAGGAACAATGATGGACTCTTTGAAGCATGTGGGGATCACCGACTGAGATAAAGAGATGTTGAATATCTCAGTGAACACAGGAGCTAGCTGGTATGCGCAGTCTCTTAGGATATGACCTGGGATGCCGTCTGGTCCTGCTGCTTTCCTGGTGTTCACTCTCTTGAAGGCTCTCCTTACTTCATGCTCGGAGATGACGAGCACGTTTCCGGTGCTGGCAGTATCTTCCTGTCTGCAGCCGTTAGCGCCGCTAACACTAGCATTGTTGGAGTCAGTTGCAGGTGTGGTGCACACGTCTTACTTTTGATCCATAAAACTCATAAAGCTCATCTTGCACGTGAAGCAGGTGTTTTTCTAATTGATTTTTTTCTCATACAAAATAAATGTGGTGCACAAAAGTCTTTCACAAAATAGTATCTGCAGTGTTGTCTACGGTCCACAAAATGCCTGTACTGGTTTAAAAAAAATGCTGCTCTGCCCCTTAAGTGCTCGTTAAGTATCGGCAGTAACCCTGTGGGGACGCGTACTGTGCTTGTATTACAAATAACAAGAAAAAGTGAAGTCTAATTTTAAGCACTTTTAAAAATACAGCAGCTGTTGTACAAAATGAGTAAAATACATAAAAACAATTAAAAAAAAAGAGAGCATAAATAAATAAAGCAGCATAAATACAAAGGGATCAGAACTTAAAAATAGATTTCAAAGCATCTAAAAGCCAAACCTGATCTCCTCTGGGTTTTAGTAGTTTAGTTTTGAGTATTTGACCAGCAGACCTCAGTAACCTAGTGGGAGTGTGCAAAGTCAAAAGATCAGAGAGGTCAACCCAACCCAGTGCGATGCATTCAAAACAAACAATAAAATCTTAAAATGATTTCTAAACCTGACTCACTGGCAGCCGGTGTAGGGGGAGCCAGTATGGGTGATATGTGGTCTCCCAGTTAATAGCCAATAACGCTTGATGGAAAGAACGACTTATCACTGTTGACTTTTTTTTTTTTTTTGACTGGAGCTATTGTTTAACAGATAGGATCATTTTCTTTAATGCTGACTACCTTTGTATCATAGACTGAAGCGATGACTGCAGCATTTCTGAACAATGTGTCTCCTATGCTCAGATTATAGCCTACCAGCCTTACGGGAAATCTGTGGACTGGTGGGCCTTTGGGGTCTTGCTCTACGAGATGCTGGCTGGACAGGTTGGTCTGTGTGTGTGTGTGTGTGTGTGTGTGTGTGTGTGTGTGTGTGTGTTTGTGTGTGTTCCTGTGTCTGTGTGTGAGAGAGAGAGAGTGGGTAATTGCACAAAGGATTTATTAATCTTGGTTAAGGAAAAAAAAATATAACACCATCTTTGGATCTACATGAATGTGTGATTCACGCTCCTTTCAGAGCAGTGTTTTGTATTCACGGCTGAGTGTGAATAAAAACAAACACTCCTGATCTCAGCCTTTAAAATGTGACACTGTGTAATGAAAGGTTAGCTATTAAATTATATGCTATAATGAGATTTTCTCTCGTGGCATTAATAATTGTTAAGATGTGACATTTTGAAATTCTGAATATTTCATTTAGAGGCCTGCAGCTTTTAGATTCTTGGGAGAAAAAAGCTGCTTTTAATGAATGAATCAAGTATCCTCTATTTGTCCTGTGCTGCCTTCTGCTTCTCCTCACTCATTTCTCTCCTGTCCTCTCAAGCCTCCATTTGACGGAGAGGATGAAGATGAGTTATTTCAGTCAATCATGGAGCACCACGTCTCCTATCCCAAGTCAATGTCCAAGGAGGCTGTCGCTATCTGTAAAGGGGTGAGTGTACGAAAAACACACACACGCACAAAGCACGCTTTAAGCCGCGAGTCCTTGCCCGTCTCTCAAGCTCAACCTCGCTCCCTCCTCGCAAACTCACTCTCCCGCTTTCTGTCTCGCTTCCCGTATCCTCCTGACACTCTTCCCTCTTGAACACAAACATGCCGAGGAGAGAACGAGGAAGGGATTAAATCCGCTTGAGGAAAGGATGCGGGAAGAGGGAGGAGGGTGAAAGGAGGAAAAGAAGGAGACATCAAAATTATCTGCATAATTAAATCCATTGTGGTGGAACATTTATTTGGAGCGAAACAACATTGTTCCCCTCTCGCTATCTTCCCCACTTCCATCTCGCCCGCCGTCTCTGTCGTAGCGCTGTCCTCGTCCATCCTTCCCCTCGCGCTCTGCAGTGTCCATTGTCAAGCTATTGTTGTGCCTTTTTTTTTCATTGTACATCCCCTCTATCTCTTTATCACACACACATACACACACATTAGATGGCTCTAATAGCTTGAGCCTGTGCAGTTGGCTGTAGAAACTCCTTTTCAGAATAGACTGGCCAGGCCTGATTGCTGCACTCGGATTATTTGTGTTTTGCGGACACACAGTTTGTGTCACACACCCTTCGTCACATACCAAAAAACTGGAGAGAGAAAAAAATATCAATAAAATATTATTTTATCTTTTGAAGTTCTGCAGTACCCACAGAAAGCACCTACACATTAACATCAGTGTGTAGCGCGAGCGTGGATGAGGACACACACGCACACATTTGTTCCAGCATGACCTGAGTCATACATCCTCCTACTAAATTTAAAGGCAAAGGCATTCATAGGTAAATTACTGACAAGTACGTTCGCTGCATTACAAACGCCCACACTGGCTGTGTTATGTATTAGTGATGATTACCGGGTTGTAGTGCTGCAACAGTGCATCCTCAGTGGAGCATGAAAGCTCGCCTCCGTCCACCCCCAGAGCTCCCTCTGCACCCTGCTAGGACTGCCTGAGTTAACTCAGTGTGTGTGTGTGTGAGAGAGAGAGAGAGAGAGAGAGAGTGAGAGTGAGTGAGTGTCTCGGTGTGTATGTGAAGACAACATGAAGGCTTCATTTTAAATGCTACAAGATAATTCCATTATTCTGTTCATAAAGTGGATTTTTTCAGTGGACGCTACCTTAAATAACCTGTTGTTGTAATGGGAAAATTACCACAGTTCAAGTAATCATTTTTAATAGAAGGTGATCATTTCTTGACAAGAATGAGAAGTAGTCTGATTAAAAGCAAGCATACTGATTGCAGTGTGCCTGACTCTCATCTGTTTTCAGTTTGTGTGAACAGAGATACAGGTCTCTCTGCCTCACCTCCTTCAAAACAGAAAGCTGAATGTCTTAGGCTTCAAATAATTGAAAATAACTAAGTCCATGCCAGCCAAATAAAAGCAACACTGCACGCCTCCGATCCATTATCAGATGATTAGCGCACTTTCAGGTATTAAAAGTCCAACTCTGCTGAAGTTGCGGCACGATTTCACAGCATCTCAGTAATCTGAGTTCAAACAAGAAGTAAATAGTTTAATTCTTGCCAGCATGCAGTGTTTTAATGGGCTGGTGTATTTAGATCAAATGCTTAAAAATTGTGTGTGTGTGTGGGTGTGTGTGAGGGGAGGTGGAGAGGGTTAGGACATGTGTGGAGAGGGAGTGATCATTTCCACTCCCCTGCTTCCACCCAATCAAGCATCCATATTTTATAGCCAGCAATGGGCAACCCGCACACAAACACACACACACACACACATACTCTGTTCCAGTGTGTTTTGTAGCGCTGCAGTGTTAGGTACATGATTTGTTCAACTTCATTTGATTCTACAGCAAAGAGTAATTGCTCAGATGTGTCCTCACAAAAGCGAACACAGGTGCACACAAAAGCGCAAAAGTGTTTTCTGCCACTGTTCTCTTTCTGCACTAACCACAGGAAGCTTTGTGAATGAAATCTCTGGGCCTCATGAGGACAGTCGCAAGTATGAAGTTTATTCATTCATCCATTTTCTTCCACTTATCCAATTCAGGGTTGCAGGGGGGCGCTGGAGCCTATCCCAGCTGCCATAACACAAAGAGACAGACAACCATTCACACTCAGATTCACACCTGTGGGCAATTTAGAATCACCATTTAATGTAACCCCACTAGCTGCATGTCTTTGGATTGTGGGAGGAAGCAGGAGTACCCGGAGAGAACCCACACAGTGTTGGGACAGTGGCAGGGGGAGTGTGACTGGGGCGGTACACCTGTCAAACAGCGGTCCTGAGATCAGAGAGGACAGAAACTTCCCATGGAGCAGACGGGCAAATGAAAAGCAGGGCCGCATGATCCGTCTGAGTTTTGGGGTTTTAAGTAGGAGGCGTCAGAAATGTTACCACAGTGATAACTGGCCTGTGGCAGCCAAGAGTTCATAGTGATGTCACCCTTGGTGGCACCAAGAACCTGCAACCTGGGAGCACGTGGCCCTTCTCTCCATCCATCCAGCACTGTGTTATTTGTTTGTTTGGCCTGGTTATTTTAGGTTTTACACCATACAACATTATGCATCCTTAACATTGAATCCCCCATCCAAATACTGACACATAGATAACACTCTTTAGCACACCTCATGAAATATTATGGTTTTTAACCCCATTCAGTTAATAAATTGTTTGTCATGGCCCTCGAGCCAGACTGTCACACTACTGATGATGTGTTGCTGCAATAGCAATCCTGCTCTGTATGAGAGGAACCGCGGGTTGGTGTATGTGTTTGGTGTGAAGCTACCCTCTGAAGGGTTATTACCGAACGCCTCTAAGTCAGAATCCTGCCTAGATGCATTGATATCGCAGCGCTGTGGATCTTCAGTTGATCTCAGTCTCAGATGGCCCATCTCCAACATTGCAATCATGTAAATGATTTCCATCTGCATGGGATGGGTCCCTTCTGTGCTTACATGGAAAGCCAGAGGCAGGGAGAGCAGCAGCAAGGTCCTCCATGCAGAAAAAATGGAGGCATTAGTGAGAACAGAAATGATACCAAGTCAAATACAGCATGAAAAGGAGCTGGGGTGGAGGTGGGTTGCAAAGTGGCTTGCGTGTATTCATTAAAGAAGTTAGCCTACCAACACACATACACAGAGCCCGCTCTATGTATGTTTTACTAATTGAATGCATACAAATGTATACATACAAATGCAGCCAGCTGTACTCCGAGATATTTGTGGAAACTTAAAATATTGGTGACTTATTGGGTTAAAACTGGAAGCATACCCTTCAAAATGAAGACTGCAGATGTACATGGTTAGTATAGGCAGATAACTTTATTCCTGTTGATCTATGAGAGTTTCAGGTATTTAATCAAATCCAAGGGAAATTACATTATACATTGACAGCATGTCAAACTAGTGTTTGCCAGATGGTAATTGCCCATTAGTATAGAGATGAGGGAAATCCTGTCATTTTCACATATGCCATTATTATCCGCAGTCAGTGGCCCAATTTTAGTTTGGCTGCTATGTGGTCGACTGAATACGATGCTCTGTCTTTCTCCTGATGAGTGAAAAAGGGTTCGTTCATATTCACTGCAGTTTTTCTTTACAGAAAACTAGCTGCTGTACCTGTACCTACTGTTCAATAGGTGACAAGTTTGGGGTTTCACTTTTAAAATGAAGTCACTAAAGGGATTTTAATCTACTGTAGGACAGCTGTGTTTTTTAAATGTGCCTTAAAACTGTTGCTACATGACAAGAGTCAGATTATAACACACTGATGTACAAATAACTGACAAATGTGATTCTTCAGGTCTTTGACACTGTCCAGCTGTCCAGTCTGTATCTGTTCATTCAGCCTATGACAGCAGGGTTAGACTCCAGTGCCCGGTGACCCTAAACCAATGGCCACAGCATCTGAATCAACTCACTTTCATACAAATCAGACAATTCCCAGCATTAGTGGTCAAGTACACCTGTATATATATATATCGCTATGCCTGTTACTTTAGGTAGAGAAAGTGGATTTGTGTGCGCGCCCATGCATTATGAGCTGCCAATGTGTTTCATGCAGATTCATGCGCATGTGCAAGCAGTGCAAGATTGACTGACCCCTGGAAAATGTTATTCTTGCTGCAATGTAATGAGTTATGACTGCTGCTCCTAAGGGAGGCACGCCCCACCCACACACACACTCACTGTAGCATCACTCCCCCATGGAGGTTTTGTGTGGACAGACATTATAAACGGTCTTTAATTACGCCTGCGGATGACTACTGTGGCAAAAGAGGAAAGAAAGACAACAGTTATTCATTTGTCTGCAGGCTGTTACTTGGTGGCTTGTATTTGCTCCCCAGGGAGAGGCATGCAAGATGACAGTAAAATGGAAGGATGGTTAAAATTAAGGATTAAGAAACTCTAATAACTATAATGAGCTTTTTCATAAACGGCAATGAAAGTGGAAGAATTGTGGTTTAAACCCAGGGCAGGAATCAGGAATAAATGAGATGAAACTTTAATGATTCCAAAGGGGAAATTTGGGGCACTGGAGCAGCACACTGTTGAGCACAGATCAGATTTAGACTCCTCTTGCAGGTTAGTAATATGGCTCCTACTTCCTTTATGTAACTGTGTGTACACATGAAAATAAAAAGTTGTAAAATCATGAGTTTCCTGAAGTGTAGTTTCCTGCAGATCATTTGTAACTTGGAAACGGTTAACACTTAAAACAACATTTTTCCTTTGGCAAAGACGAAATGATTAAACAGCTCGTTTAATGTTTTGGCAACACCAGAAGCATTGCTCCAGGGCTTGTAATGTTAGCTGTCGGATCACTATATCATTTTGATCCACACTAAAATATCTCAACAGCTCTTCAGTGGATTGCAGTGAAGTTTTTTGCAGACATTATGAGTTCTTGTATTCTAATTGCATTTAGACTAATGATCCACAACACCTATATAAAAGTCAAAAAGCATCACCAATTGGTTTTTGAAGCCTGGAGTCCTAGCTGCAGGATTATGACTGAACACCTCTAAGTCAGAATCCTTCCTGCATGCACTGATGCCATATTAGCAGACTGGTCATCATCTTTGTGATTACTTTGGTCACCAGTAGTTTGTATGAAAGACGGTAACTTTTCTGCAAACACTCACCAGCTACTCGCCAAGCAGTAGTGAAAAAGTGAAAAGTGTGACACACACCGTGAACAAAGTAAACCCTTTCAAAACACGGTGGTTGCAGCAGTAAGGCGCAGTTTCATTAGCACATGGCGAGTAGTTTGACATCAGTGATCTGCCATGGACCAAAGCAATCACAACCCACATAGCAGACACGTCTGACCCGGATCTGATGTCAAGCCAGCACTGCTGGCTGACTTCGGGCATGGTAAGTGGTATGTCATCCAGATATGGGCCAGGCCTGGCGTAGATGGCACTGTTTATGTGATGCCATGCCACATCTGGCCTGGTTGTAGTTTGGTGTATGTGGCCAAGGCTCATAGAAAACAGGTCTTCCCCGGATCCGGCATCAAGTTGGCACTTCTGACTGACCCTATGTCATGGCAGGGTGTATGTCAACCAGATGTGTGTCAGGTCTGGCAATGATGTCAATGTTTATGCTATGGCATGCCATATCTGGCCCGATTGTGGTTTGGTGTATGTGGCCCAGGCCCATAGAAAACAGGTCTTCCCTGGATCCGGCATCAAGCTGGCACTTCTGAGTGACTGGTGTCATGGCAGGGTGTATGTCAACCAGATGTGGGCCAGATCTGGCAATGATGGCACTATTTATGTTCCTATTTTCCTATTTTAGTTAGAAGACCCACATGCCATGTTGCAATACTATACTGCTACGGTGGCCAATGTTTCAAATGCAGGTTTGACAGGTTTGTGAGTGTACACTTTATCCAAAACCTAGTGAGGGTTTACTCATGTTTACCACTGGGTGGCTGTAGCTCAGGCGGTAGAGCAGGTCACCTACTGATCGGAAGGTTAGTGGTTCGATCCCTGGCACCTCCAGTTTGCCTGTCAAGAGTATGAATGTAGTTAGGAAGCACTCAGTTTAGAGGTAGTGTGTGAATGTGGCATGTAGAGCACTTTGAGTAATGTGGGGAGTAGAAAAGCGCTGTATAAGAATCAGTCTAAAGAGTTTTGTCTTTTGCACTATTATGTTCCGGCCAGACATGAAACTGTTCTGGACCACCACAAGACCACTGGTGTGTCTGCAACTGGCCTTGTGCTGGCCCATGTGCGGATTACCACTGGCAAACTTGATCTGGGCCACCAAAGGGCCGTCATTCTTTGCGGTATGTGGACCATGTGTAACCACATTGTGTGGGCCAGATCCGGGCCATACCAATTTTGCTATGTGGGAAGGAGGTTTTTGGTGAAAAACCCTCTTTTAGACTGATTTCACCTACGCTGCAGCCGGCAACTTAAACCAACCAATCAGGAACCACAGATTTTTCATTAGTTATCAAAAGTTGCCAGGGAGACGCCAACTTGTCTCTTGGCCTTGACTTTATTTTCTCAGTTATAGCTTAAATCTAGTGCCAGTTAGCAATTACAATGCACTGTTCTCTGAAACTATGACGGTGAGCGTGGTAAACATCATATTTGCTAAACATCAATATGTTAGTATTGTAAATGTAAGGTTTACTTCACAGCACAGATGCATGAAAATGCAGCCTCACAGAGATGCTAATGTGGCTACTAGCTTTTTTTGCAGTGTCAAGACTACCAGAAAGGTAGAAAGATGAATAAGCATTCACTTAAAAAAACAAACAAAAAAAAAGCAAGGTGGACACACAGTAATCGTTTCTCTTCTCCATGTCTGCACAGCTGATGACAAAGCATCCAGCGAAACGCCTGGGCTGTGGTCCAGAGGGGGAGAGAGACATCAGAGAGCACAGCTTCTTCCGCTACATGGACTGGGAGAAACTGGAGAACAAGGAGGTGCAACCACCCTTCAAACCGAGAGCTGTAAGTCCGTCCCCGCCAAACCCGACATGACCGCAGATAAGCATGTGCAAGTCACAAGTCGCACAATAATAAGTGCGCAAAATACTCTTTGACCGGAGTAGAGACGTGGAGTTTAATTCATTAGAGGTTAAACTCATAATAAAAACTCTCTCTTCTCTTCTTTTATTCTAATTTCCTTCTCCTTCCTATTTTCTTTCAACAACTACCTTTCTCTTGGCTTACTCATCTTTTCACTATCAATGTGATGTTTCTGTCTCTTTCCTTTCCTTTAATTTGGGACAATGCACACAGGTAAGTCTCGAAATGGTGCTCATGATGTTGACAGTGATGCTGAAGGATGTGTGGCGATGAGGGCAGCGTCGGTGATGATAACAATGCCGGGGATGTTGATGGCGAAAACACTAAAAGAGGCTCAGTGATGAACGTGGGCTAGATGAAAATATACTGGACATTGACTGCACTTTTGGATGCACATGCAGAAAATTGGCAGCTACAGTTTGGTGCCGTTGAAATAAAAGAGCGTTTGGTTTCTCTGAGGTTAGCCTGAGTTTAGACTAAACCTCCAGGGGATAATAAGTCCGTACAGAGCAAATGTGTTTGTGTTGTTCGTTGTTAGACGACGACTTTTTTTTTAAACTTACGACAAAACAAGTTTGATCATGAGCCGAGTCAGAATGATGTCATCTAATACTCACACAAACCCCAGCCACGCAGCCTGAGGCTACAGTGCTGCTAAAGAGTTTTTCAGAGTTGAGCTTTTCCTGCAGCCTGCGGTGTGTGTGCATGCATGTGTGTTGGACCAGTAATACTGCAGTGTGTCTCTTTATTCAGGACATGTATACGTTCTCGTGTGGTAGAGGTCTCCATTAGGATCTGGCTTTTTTTTTTTTTTAAGACTTAGACGTGTTTCTGCAGAGTCACACCGTCTATTGTCTGAGCTCTTCTCATCGCTACTTTTTCTCCCTTTCTCTTCATCTCTCTCTTTGTTCTGTTTGATCTCGTCTCTCCAACATCTTGTATCTTTCTCACCCCTGCCCCGTCACTTGCTGTTTTCTCTCTTACTGCCTTTGAGTGGCAATAATAAATAGGTTTGGAACCATTGCGTTTACGCCACATCAAAGTTTAGCTCGGTTTAGCATCTGAAGGCAGTTCTTTGATCTTTTATGGTGCTATGTTGCCAGATTTCTTTCAGTAACCTGTGATGGGTTTTGTCTCTGTGTTATTTTAAGGAGGCTCTCCTTTTATTTCTCACTAAAAGCCTTATCACCACGAAGATGTGCGGCAAAAAGAAAAACAAAACAAATTCCCTGAAACTTGAATTATTTTATCTTTAACTCATAAGAGTTTAATCTTTAATCTTTTGTACAGTACTGTGTAAAAGTCTTGAGCTACCCCCCATATATGGAAATACAATCTATAAACAAAAACAGAGTTTTAACTCTCTTAGGCAGCTTTCTTGTCAGTAGTCTTTAGGAATAGTTCTCCAGACTTCTTGAAGGACATTCAAAGCTCTTCTTTGGATGTTTGCTGCCTTTTCTTCTATTCTCTGCCAAGATGATCCCACACTGCTTCGATCATGTCGAGGTCTGGGCTCTGGGGAGGCCAATCCATGACTGATAGTGTTCTACTGTTTATTTTGCTCTGCAGGTTTGCTTTGGCTGCCTCTGAAGTGTTTTTGGGATCACTGTTAAGCAAAAGAATGAAATCATTTCCAATCACACGCTTTCCAGATGGTAGTTTTTTATGTTCATAATTCAATTTTGACAAGATCCCCAACCTCACTGGCTGAAATTAGGCACCAAACCAGAGCCTCCTCCATGTTTTACAGATGCAGACGCTCACTCTTTGAACCAAAAATCTCAAATTTGGATTCATCACTCCATAAGATCTGTTGCCACTAACTTTCAGTCCAGTTCTTGTGTAATTTAACATATCACAGCCTTTTCTCCCTGTTTCCCTTCCTTAAGAATCGCTTCTTGTCACCCACTCTTCCACCAAGACTATTTCCACCCAGAAATGCCAAGTTTTTGACCGATAGCTTTTTGGAATTGACCTTGCTGGTGCAAAAATACCGTTTGATGCCCTTCAAACTGCTTTATCTTGGTCATTGATGCTGAATGATGTGTTTTTCTAACAGGCTACTAACAGGAAAGTGCCTAAAATACAAATTAAAACTGTTTCTTTGTCTGAGTAGACAAAAGACTGATTCTTGAGTTGAGTAGTTTTTATGCTTGAATGATTCATAGGCCAGTATTCAGTGGTCTATCAAAAAAAGAAATTCTCAGAAAATGGTTAGAAACAAGAACTCAACTGAAAATTAGGGAAAAAGCAGCCAAAAAAAATGTTTAAAACTTCAGAAAACCCGGAGAACTCTTGCTCAGGACCACTTAAAAAAAAGACAAGAGAAAAAACAATTCCTCTGAGTTTAAATGTAAAGAAATGAGGGGTTACTCAAAACTTCCGTACAGTACTGTATGTTTTATTTACAATATAACTCATAATACTAATCATTAGCATTATGATTATCTTTTACATTTTCCTTATGCAACACATTGTTTACTTTATTCATAATAAACAAAATTCTTATGCTTATTTTGCATTAAAAAAAATGTGAAAAGGAGCCGTTTTAATGAGGAAATAATAGCATGGAAAAATAATTTGTAGGAGACAGACAAACATTTATAGTAAGTTTGTTTCTTTGATGCTGTTTTGGTGTGGGTTGTTGTTTCTGGAGGATATTTGATTCCAATAGGCCTTATTGGTTTGATCAGGAATTAATTTGTTAATATTTTGTTGATTTTTGTCAGTTTGTGGCTTTATGTGCTACTGATGCTTTAATGAATTAGCTGACAAACAGGAGCTGATGAATTAATGAATGACTGACCGATCATCCAACAGACAGACTGACTGGCTGCCTCCTTCATCCACCTGACATCTAAAAAATGTTCCAAATACCATTTTGTTTGGTAGTTACTGTATCGCTGTGCCGTGTTTCCACTCATCTGTCTTTTCAGCAACCCAGTGTCTGTCTTTTTCTCCATCATCCTCACAAAGATATTATCCATCCATCCATCTTCCCACTACTCCATCCATCAAGCCATCTGTCCTTTCATCTACACATTTTATTTGTCCTCTATGTTCACGGTTTTTTCGTATATATTTATTTGCATGCTCTGTGGGAAGTCTCAAATGAAACCTGGAGTGCACTACAAAAATCTTACAGTAGTATACAGTTTAAACTATTACAACTTCTAAATAATATAGTAACTAATACTTTTGTCCAGTTTTTTTTTTTTTCTTCTAAACGGACAATTCCCAAAATGAACCCCGTTACCTCCATGGTGTCCCTCGGGTTGTGGCTCTTTGACTTTCCATAAACTTCTAAACTTTGTGGCACTCATTTTATTTCCCTTCTTGGCTGATTTTTCCCATCTGCCTCCCCAAACAGGTTAAACAAATGTGAGTAATTAGCTGCAAATACTACTGACCCTGGCGTATTTCTCATTTCACATTATTTCCCCAAACTATAAACACTTTGGCTTAATTTCATTAGGTTTTTTTGGAGTTGCAGAGATTTAATGAGTTTGTAGTTTTCCTCTGGGTGATGTTGTCAGAGGACACTGAATTCTTGTTGTGTTAATTAAAGCTCAGTGCAGTGATGGAGATGGGGGAGGGGGCAGGAAGTAGCTCAGCCCACCGTCCCTGTGAGGGATACTGCCGGGAAAAATATAGTTTTCAAGTTAATAACCAGTTTTATGTACTTAGATGGGAACGCATCTCAAGGGTATATAAGCTTGATTTGGCTTCCCAATGGTCAGAGGAAGGAAAAGGACGAGAAAACAGATTCCATCTGATGTAAATTGGACACTACGTAGAGGAGATGATTTCACTCTGGCACCAGTTACGTCTTTGTAAGTGCTGACTGTTGCCGAGACTCAGATTGGATCATGAAAGCCACATGTCAAGGGTTTCAGTTAAGTGTCACATGTAGGATATTGTGAAGGTTAGTAAATTATTTTGGCAAACTGCACATTTCCTAAGCAAAAATCCAGAGCCTTTTTTCCCCAGTCCTGATGATCTGATTTGGTCTATCAAATCTCTGCAGGTCTCCACGGCTGCAGCATATAATTAACCCACAATTACACCAATAATTATCTTGTGGCTTTAAGCCTTTTCTAGTGTGGCTGTTTAGAAATCCATTTAAATCCAAGTTTTGCAACCGCTGTCCTTAAAAGAAAGCAGAAAAATCTGTTCGTTTGTTTGTTTTTGCCAAATAAAGGGGAAAAGTCCACACGCCATGCATTAATGCTTGCATGGTCACCAGTTCGGTGTAGTGCACTTCCATAGGCTGTTTGAGACTTCAGTAACCTTGTTTGGAAGTTTGAGTTGAAAATGCTTCAAATATTTGAAAAAGGGAAAGCATACCTGAGGCGTGCTTCATTTATCTTCTCCAAGAAGTGATTTACTCTTTTCTTTTTTCACTTCTAATTAAAAAATGGCATTTTATGCATGACTAATGGAGAGTTAAATCAAGCGCACCCCAAGTACTGCCACTTGTTCTGATATTTGAAACCTTGTTCAAAGTGATGTCATCTCACACCCTGGTTCAACCTGCCATCCCCCCCTTCTTTTGTTTTCCTCTCCTTCTACCCCCCACCCAACTTTGATCCATCCACTCCTATCCATTCCCACTCTTCCCCTTCCCAAATCCCCCCCTGCCTTGTACTCCATCCCTCCCCGCCCTCCCTCCCTTAACAGTGTGGACGAGATGCCGAAAACTTTGACCGTTTTTTCACACGCCACCCGCCAGTGCTGACCCCTCCCGATGAGGAAGTGATTCAGAATCTGGACCAAGACGAGTTCCAGGGATTCTCCTTTATCAACCCAGAGTTCACAGGAAATGCTGCTGCCACCACTGCCACCGAGCAGGCTTGATTACAGCTCACGCATGGACACATGGACACACACGCAAACATACACAACTGTTTCTTCAGGATCAATCCCTACCTAACCCTGAGATACACGCACGCATGCGCAAACGTGCCATCTTAAATTTCTGATGATTTCTGATGATTGTGTCGTTAAACTGACAGACAAAGTAAGGTTTTATGAGAAGAACACACATTGTTCACACTGTTGCAGCTTGGATAATTTGTTGGCCCCTTCTTGAGATTTAAAAGCTTGATTTCGTGTGCTGTAGCACGATTTAATTACAGATTTCATTGAGAGCTTTGGATAAATGCATTTATACAAATTTGTCACGATTAAACACAATCAAATCACAGCTGTAACTTAGTACAGTGCAGCATACAGTATGCAGTTAGCCTTTTCTTAGCACTGAGAGGGTTATTACTATACATCAATCATCCGCAACATTAAAACCACCTGGCTTTTATTGCCTAAATCCCTCTCATATCACCAGAACAGCTCTGACTCATTGCAGACACACAAGAGTCCCTGAGATGTCCTGTGATATCGAGCACCAAGATGTCAGCAGCAGATCGTGTAAGTTAGATCTGGGGAATTTGGAAGTTAAGACCTTGAGCTCTTTAAAAGCATTCCTGAAGACGTTTTGCAGCATTATGCTGCAAAGTCAAAAGCTGCTGGTGTGTTATTCATTTCTGCTGTCGGTGGTTTAAGTGTTGCGGATGATCGTTCTAAACCAGTTTAGAACAATAGCGTGCATGACACAGTACATACCAAGAAGCATCTGACGTGCTTTCTAAATCTTTCTTTTTTTCCATCTTGGGTGATTTTCAAATTGTGTTGCTTGCAGTGTGAACAAAGAGTTTGGGTTTAATTTAGCATGCGCAATCAGATAAAGGATTAGAAATTAATTAGGATCTTTTAAAGTTCATAAATCATGGATTTCGAAACCGAGGGACCAAAATAATTGGATTTCATATAGCACAGTTAGGGTGTGACTAAAAGGGTGATTATATTTTAATAAATGCATTTACTAAAACTTTTACAATCTAACTATAGGATTTCACAACTAAACAACCGCGAGACGTCCTGTGTAACATAGCTTTGGCACTCCATTTTCTAACTTTTATTCAGGTGGGAAATGTGATTTAGCTTTTCTTTTACCCATTCCTCAGCTTTTCCAGTGCATTTTGATAAGCCTATAATTTTAGTGTGCTTCTTAGTGGGCTTATATTAATAATAGTGTCTGTGTGTTTATACCTATAAACTGGAATGCTTGACATGCATGCATGAGTTTCTATATCAAGAGTAGCCCTGGACCTTATCTCCCAACTGCATTTTAGCATATTTGCTCATGGAGTATTATTTTAATAATTAATACTGCGAGTTTTCAGGTTTGTACCACAAATATCAGATTGCATGTAATTTCTGTCCATAAAAAATGCTGTTGGGAAATGTAGTCTTTACCGAGGGTTTGAGTCAGACAAATAGATAATGCCATTTCTTGTACTCTGATCTGATGTCTGTTAAGCAGTATTTAAGCGATGAAAAAGACTAGCAGTTATTTCTTTGTGTTTTATAAAAGCATGATTCCAATATCTGACCATTTGTTTACAGTGTGTGTGTGTGTGTGTGTGTGTGTGTGTGTGTGTGTGTGTGTGTGTCGGTATAAGCGTGTTTGTGTTAGGGAACAAGTACTGTCTATGCAAACACACTTATGTGTTTGCATTTTTGTGAGTCCATACAACCTTTTACTTTTGGTTGTAAATGTCGGCAGCCCTCTTTAAATCGAGCAGTATTAATGTGGTAGAGGCAGAATAGAAAAATCTATTTGCATTTTAGGAAAGAAATAAAAGAAATTAGAATAAAATGTTTTACTAGCAGTCAAAAAGGTACATCTCTTTCTAGTCACAAGAGTGATCCAAACCCTTTAGAGACCAGTTGGCAACCTCTCGCAACCTCCGGTCACTAGGACTGGTTGGCAAGTGGTTGGTAACAGTTGGTAGGTGAAATTGGTCACAAAGAGGGTGCTACACCAAAAACTTGATCCTTGATTGCCACAGTCACCCACAGTTTGCAAAGAAGACACTGGCTTCTTTGCAAACAGTCTCCAACTACTTTCTGACTGGCAGTGAAACTTGAAGTAAATTTGCCACAAACTGGAGACAGTTTGGCCTTTCTAGTTTTGCATTGCACTTCTCATGGTTTCACTGCTTCAGTTGGTGAGAGTTTGAAGAAAAGTTTTAAAGGTGAGCAACGCAATCCCAAGAAGGTTTTTGGTGCAGCATCATCGTATACCTCTTTTAGATCAAGTTCACATAGCAGTGCATCAATCAATCTCTAGCATCAACCAGTTGACGAGTCTCCACTCATATCCACTAATATCTACTGGTATCCACTAGTATCCTCTCATCAAGTGGTTGATGCTAGGGGTCACAGGTTGGTCTCTAGGTCTGTGCGGCTAGGGCTTTAGAAAGTCCAAAAAAATTTTAGTTTGGATGAACAGTGATGCCAAATTCCACCTCTGTAGACCTTGGAAAGCACCACCTCAAACACACAGCTGATTTGCAGGTTAGGATTTCTTGTCTGAAAGTCAAAAGTGGGCCCAGGTCTCTGCTGTCAAAATGCATGTTTAAGTCCTTGAGCATCTTTAAAAGTCACTTAGCCTATGAAAAGTTTCTTTAAGGACAGAGAAACAGAAAATCAGAACAATATATCAGGCTTTCCTGGGTTTTTGGTCTACTTTTCTAGAAGTAGGAGTTGAGGTTTAACCCACTGTGATTTGCTGTCTGTGTTTGCCATAAGAATAACTGGGACAGAAGGTAATGTTACAGTAGGCCTGCTGAAGTAGAAAACTCTGTGTTTTCTCTTTTGTTTTCCCTAGCAAGCAATAATCCTGTTAGTGATTTACATATTGAGGTGGTGAGGTTAGCAGTACGTCTGTTCAGCTCAGGCTTTGTGTCTCTTTGACTCTAGCCACTTATTAAAGAGGGACAGTGGAGGAGGTCGTTGGGGGGGTTTGTTTGTCTGCAAAGTTGGTGTGTTAACACTCTGGTTCAGTAACTTTCTTCTTGTATATCTGCAGCTGATGGTTTTTGTTCTGGTGGCAGTTGGAGGTCTTCAGGCATCCACTTGATCAGAGTTGAATGGGATCTTTATAATGCATAGTTTAAATGTTAATTATTGTTATTGCCATCAAACGTAACTCTTTAAAATGAGTTTAGGAGAAAATATCAAGGTTTGTTTTTTTTTAATTGACCTTACTTGAGATTGGGTAGAATATATCCTCTATGTCCCCACCAAAATATTGAAAGTCTTGGTGCAGGAGGTACCATTTACTTGCAGATCCACTTATTATTTGATAGCCAAAAAAGCAACTGCAGGAATGTTTAGATCCAGTATAATTATCCTATTCAAATATAATTCCCTTTTGTGAAAATTATTTGGCACACCTGGATGTTTGCTTAGGTTTAGGGGTTCATCATTTATACTGGGATTAGGTGATAGATTGCAATTATCCTGTCGGCTTCAGTCCAAACAAGCGATGCTAGCAGATTGTAGAGGTTTGTGCACTGCGTAGAAATGCTATCATACAGTAAATTCACTTGAATGAGTGGCAGCTATCAGTGATGCTAAGAAGCTTTAAAAGATAACAGTAAATTAATCATATGTGACAGCTATACTCACAGTAATGTCTGATTTAGCTATAGTTGCACATACTCTGGGCTTCTTCAATGATTGTAATTTTCTTAATTCATTACTTTTTTAAAAAAATGGTAGATATAAAAGAGCCCTGTCGCCTACAGATAGAGTTAAGGTTGTGTCTAAGGTGAGGAAGGGTTAGCAGGAAACTGACATCGCTAAGATTTTTTATCATCATCATTTTGTCGCAGAATACTGTAACACACGGTCCCTCTAATCCAATCAGATGCGAGCAGAGACAGAGGCCTATAATATACCGTAATTTGGCTTTTGATTAAAGCGGTCTCGTTTGGATGTCTTTTGAGTTTAAATGCTGAGTTCAGCAGGGGAGAACATTTCAGTTTTCTATCGTTTTTCTTGAGTGTGAATGAAAATGTGTTTTATGACTCGATGTCGCCTGTGTCTACTTTCTATGTCGAACCTCCATTGTCAGTATTTATTTCAGCCACTGAAATCTAACAGCAACAGCAACTATAGAAATATATATAATGAAACATATATATTACTGTTAAAAACTGATATATACATATAATTATACATGTGGAGGGGAAGAGAAGTCTTGCTCCAGGATTTGTGTCTGTTTCGATGATTCCTTCCTGCTGATGGAGAAGCAAAAAAGGACTGTGCATGAAAAAAACAACTTTTTTTTAACCTTTTTTATTAGTTAGATATGATATATATTTAACATATTAGGATGATCCATGTTTCTGTGTCAGCAGTGCTTCAAAGACTGTGTGATTCCAGCTACTGTTATTAACGTTATGTATGAGCATAGGTATATACTGAAAAAAGGAAAGAAAAAAATGCTTTCCATGTGCCATTCTTTTTTCTTTTCTTTTTTTTTGCTTGTTTTTCAAGAAAAGCCGACATACCCAAAATAAAGAATTTCAATGACGCATTACAAGATGTTTAGTGTGTTTTCGAGTGCACTGTGTACGTTTTAATCTGCTGCAGGAACTGTCTGTGGCTCCGTGGCTCCATGCTTTCATATTTTTTATTTCAGCCCCTCATTTACTTGCTCTTTATTCGTGTCATTCTCACACAAACGCACGCTCCGTTTCTGTCCGTGGAGACCGAACTGATTTGATTTTAAAAGAGAATGACGGGACGGAGGACAGTGAGAGAGAGCAAAGGAGGTAAGAAGACAGAGAGATTAGAGTGATGAGGGCTGACAGACGGGGGTTTTGCTGAGCAATTGGAAAAGAGAAACAATATAAGATGAAAAGGAGAGGGCGGCATTGAACAACAATGAAGGGAGGCAAGAAGAAAAAAGCATTAAGAAGGGACAGTGGCTGGGAGAATAAGATGGAGGGAGGGGACAAGGAAGCGAAGCGAGGCTCCACGAAGCAATGCAGGCGGCTACGACAGGCTGTGCATATTTCATGGCTGCCACTTATCATAAGAGCCTTTTCCTGATGGGGGAGCGTAGGTCTGATGACTTCAAGGAAATAACATGCAGAACACGGCCTACATATACACAGCCCTGCTGAGCCACTCAGCCGCTGCTCACCGCCTCTAAAGCTGCTCGCAATCCACTGTAGTCAAGCAGCTGCTGCTCCTGCACATTTACTTTTAATAACTGTATCGTGCACCGTTTATTTCTCTTAGTCCATTTCAGTGTCAACAAGTGTGGAGACCGGCTAGATGCAGAGTTTGTGAACCATGTCTGACCTGTGCTAGAGTGTGATGGGAAAACAAATACAGCACCAGGAATGCTTCTGGCTGTTCATAAACCCAGTGAAGCTTCAAAATCCAAGAATGAAGAGTAAAATCAGGCTAGTTAGGCTTAACGGTTAATGAGAATGGTAAAAAAGATGCCCGATGTCCTGTGAGAAACATCAATGAATCATCTACATCGGTTCTAGTTTTTGCTGGATCGAGCATTGAACATGTGACCGGTGTTCCATGGTAACAACAGCTGCTTTTTAGTGTTAAACAAACCTGATGAGGCTTTCACCCGACCTCAGATATGCATAAAATACTGTATATGTATGGGCTCAAAATGTGGTCATAAATATTTTGTACTTGTAAATCAGGATTTGTATGTGTAAAAAGAATTTGTGTATGTATAAAAAAGATTTGTGTGTGGACTTAGCCAAAGAAAACCCTGTTCAAAACCCAAAACCCAGTTCAAAAAAAAGCGCCCCTCCAACAGCCAAACCCATCTGTTCTCTGATTGGATTGTTACATTTGTGATTGACATGACATTGACCAATCAGATGAAATGAAGAAAAATAGGGTCAAAATTTGTACTTGTAACTTGCAGGGGTTTTTTTTGGCTAAGTCCACACACAAATCTTTTTTACACATACAAATCCTGATTTACAAGTACAAAATATTTATGACCACATTTTGAGCCCATACATATGAGAGTATCAAAAGAAAGGTATTTTTCATTGTCAGTAATACATCTACTTTTGAAGCAGTCTCCAAAAAAAGGCAAATGCCTTCCAAATTACCCGGGAACACAGCGTCACGTCTGTATGTAGCAATTTACAACATACAGGTATAAACGTCTACAGCTTCAGCAGTTAACCTGATTTATTTTGCACACGTACAGTTCCACATTTATACGCTGATGTTAAAGTACTTTGGCTCAGGCAGCAGCCATCGGCTCTGTGACTCTTGTTGACATTTTATCACAGAATGTCCTTAATTTTTTTAAATCAATGTTTCCTCTACATAAACACATTTGTAATGTTGTTTTCCCCAAAATGATAACTAGTTTGACATTTATGGAAATACTCAGACTTGTTTCCCTGCTGAGTTAGATAAGAAGAGTGATTCCACTCTAGCGTCTATCCATATGAAGCTGGAGTGTAGCTTAAATATTCAAAACAGCGTTTTCTCCAAGTCTAATTCTTCTACCAGCACTACTGATGCTTCTTAATTAACAGGTTACACGTACACGGGGTCTTTTGAGGCCATGTTCTCTGTGAGGTGCAATACATTTTTGGTTTAAAGATAGAGGCCATGCAGGGCTATAAGCATGAATAAATCTAATAAAACAAATTTTTAACTTACTATACAGGACAACAGTAACCTCTCACTGAATCGTGTCGGACTGATGAATAAGAGGACCGTGACTCACTGAACATTCTTTTATTTATTTATTTTAAAGAATGAAAGCAAAAGATATTTTATTAATTGTGAGTTGTTGGGGTTTTTTTTATATAAGACTTGTAAAAAAAATTAACAAGGACATTAGACAAGTGCACATAAACACTTAAAAAAAATAAAAGACTATAATTAACACATATGCAAAGACTGATTATAAGTTTGATTGAATTGTTAAAACAAATGTTAAGGCTCCACAAAGACAAACCTTTGCTAGGAACTTGTTGCACCATAATTTTGCTTGGATGTGTTATGAGCTGATTCAAGCAGCAGAATTAGACTCAAAACTGAATAAACTAAAGTTGGAAAATGCTGCATGATAAAGTAAGTTTAAACACTTTTTATCCATATTCTTGAATCACAGGTTTACTTTACAAAATGTCATGCATCTTTACAGCCCTTTCTTTATAGTGTAAATTTATAGTCACCAACCACTTCTTCAGGTCTTTGGTCACTTGGTCAACTACCTGTTAACACAAATGATTAAACAGCCAATCACAAAGCAGCAACGCAGTGTATTTAGGTATATAGACATGGACAGAACTGGCTGATCTGCTGAGATTTTCCCACAAAAACATCTCGAGGGTTTACAGAGAATGGTCCAAAAAGCGTCAGTTGTCTGAGTGAAAATGTCTTGTTGATGTCAGCAGGCTCATAGCAAGGCAACAGTAATTCAAATAACCACTTGTTACAGCCAAGGTATGCAGAAGAGCATCTCTCAGCACACATTTCCTCTAACTGAGGAGAGTGAGGTTTCAACGAAACTGGATAATAGAAAATTGGAAAAATGTTGTCTGATGTGGTTAATTTCAATTTCAACTACAACATTTAGATGTTAGGATTAAAAGGTTGAAAACATGGATCCATCCTGCCTTGTATCAACGGTTCAGTCTGCTGCTGCTGCTGGTGTAACGATGTGGGGAATATTTTCTGAAAATTATTAAAACACCACAATCTAAGTATTGATGATCATGTCCAAACCTTTATAGCCAACATCTGATGGCTGCTTCCAGCAGGATAATGCACAAAACTCACAGAGCCCAAATAATCTGGTTTCTTCAACATGACGATTAGTTCACTGTACTCAAATAACCTCCACAATCACCAGATCCCAATACAGTACATTTGAGATTCACATCACAGATGTACAGCAGACAAATCTGCAGCAACTGTGTGATGCTGTCGTGCCAATATGGAGCAACATCTCTGAGGAATTTTTCCAGCACCTTGTTGAATCTGTGCCACAGAGAATTAAGGCTGTAAAACAAAAAGGGCTCCAACCCAGGACTAGCAACCTGTACCTAATAAAGTGGCCGTCAGTGCTGTAATCATTTATTGGAGGACAAGAATCATGTTCGCTAATTTCAAGTTTTGATATGGAGCTAGGCGAAAACCTTAGCTCTGACATTGAAAACAAATGATACTGTGTAAAGAACATTTCCCTGATTATACAGTATAATAGGCTACATACATTTTAATGGTCAAGAATAGTGTTTTCCTGTTGCCTTAGCCCACAGCCAGAACAGAAAATATACTTTACCTCACGTCCCTCTGTTAACTTTACACTAACGCTGTAGTGCAGCTGTATTTTATGCAAATGTTTTTTATAAAGCAAGTCAGATTCCTGTGTAACAGCAAGTTCCAGCACATAAGCTGTATAAAGTTTGTATTGGAGTGGATGTAATAGCCAGTGTACACAGTAAGCCACAGCAGTGCTGGAGTATGTATGATAATTAATTCCAAATGTTGCGGCCCCCAAATTAAAGCCAGTGGCTTTAGCACAAAGCAGTCGGCGCTTATCAGCCCAAAACAGGTCAGCGTTCGATACCGCCTTTCATTCACCCTCCTCTCCTCTTCACCTCCCCTTTCCCGTGCCTCCCACTCTCCCCACAACCTCAGCTGACATCGGCTCGTCTCCCACTAATCCTCTTGTTACTGAAAAGAGATGGGATGAGAGAGAGGTGCAGGGGAGTCGGGCAAAGGGAGAAGAGGAGAGGAAGGGGAGGAAAGGTGTAAGGAGGCAAATACAAAATTCAAGATTCAGCCATGTTCCTCCATTAAAATCAATGCTACCAGAACACAGTCGTGTGTAATAAAATTGTGTGTCTTGCTTAATGTCACTGCATATTCTGAGCTTTCTAGCTATGTATCTATACCAAGAGCCACTGATATTTATCTCCCTCTCTGTCCTTTGCTGCATCTTTCTCTCCCTCTCTCTCTTTTTTTCTCTTCATATCTCTGTCTCTCTGCCTTGCAGCATTAACTGCAAATGAAGCGTGTTGAGATGGAACACATTATGAGCTGGCCTACATGGCTGGCAGCTGTGTGTGTGTATGTGTGTGTGTTCATGTTTGGTAAATAGCTGGAATGCACACAGCGGACCATTTTCAAGGTTTTGGGAACGTACACACGCATGCATCTTTTCATATGTGTTTGTGCTTCCTGTCTGCATAATTCTATTGAAGGATGCTCAGTGCTGTCAACTACCTACATACACATGACTCCAGATAAGCAACTTACAATAGGAGTTGAAGCATCTCACTTATGGAGCTTCAGAGACAGGACATTTGGCCTTTTATTAAAGAAAGTTAAATGTGTTTGTAAACTAAATCTAAGAATGAATTTGAATCAGAGGGCCTTACATAGCAAACCCATACACAGGGTGGCAATTTTCCTAGACCACTTAGGGAGAAACGATAGACTATAAAACTGGTGGGTTCAGCAATCAAACATAAGAAACAGATATCACTAAAACAAGAGATGCCTGCAAGAAAGGCAAAGGATAAGAGGACAGCGAGGGAAAAGAGGAAACTACAGAGGAAATAATACACAAAGTTAATAACATGCTGTATTGTTTATATACTATTTACCCCAGTAAATTCACCTGAGCTAGGCCTAATAAAAAGCTTTATCAAAAAGAACAGTTACCCGATAGCTGAAGGCTCTGCATCCCATTCCCAGTTTTGATCACATGATTCTGTGTGTTGTAGATTTTTAAAACAACAACAACAACAATGGATTTCAAATTCCATTTGATTTTAAATGCAACCAGTGAAGAGAAACTAATATGGGAGAAGTCTCTACTTCCTAATCTATATTAGGAAGCAGAGACTTATATGTGTGTGTATGTCCTCGTATATATATATATATGAGGACAGGCCCCTGCACGGTATGTACCACCGGCAGATAGCGGAGGTGGTTGATATCCAGAAATCCTACCAGTGGCTGGACAAAGCTGGACTGAAGGACAGCACAGAGGCACTAATCATGGCAGCACAAGAACAAGCTCTGAGCACAAGATCCATAGAGGCTGGGGTCTATCACACCAGGCAAGACCCCAGGTGCAGGCTGTGTAAAGATGCCCCAGAGACAATCCAGCACATAACAGCAGGGTGCAAGATGCTAGCAGGCAAGGCATACATGGAACACCATAACCAAGTGGCCGGCATAGTATACAGGAACATCGGTGCCGAGTATAACCAGGAAGTCCCGAGGTCAAAATGGGAAACGCCCCCAAAGGTGGTGGAGAATGACCAAGCTAAGAGAAGAGCTCGAGAAAATGTGGAGGGTGAAGGTAACAGTGGTCCCAGTGGTAATTGGAGCACTAGGTGCGGTGACTAGGCGAGTGGCTCCGGCAGGTCCCGGGAACAACATCGGAGATCTCTGTCCAGAAGAGCGCAGTCCTAGGAACAGCTAAGATACTGCGCAGGACCCTCAAGCTCCCAGGCCTCTGGTAGAGGACCCGAGCTTGAAGGATAAACCGCCCGCAGGGGCAAGCGGGGAATTTATATATCTATCTATCTCTCTATTTCTCTCTGTCTCTCTCTCTCTCTCGCCATATATATATATATATATATATATATATATATATATATATATATATATATATATATACTCTAAATGTAGTAGCTTCAGTTTTCTATAAATGCAAAAGTAGCTGGGTGGGTGGGTTTCAAATTCCATTTGATTTTAAATGCAAGCAGTGAAGAGAAACTAATATGGGAGAAGTCTCAATGATAGAGAAGATACATTAACAAGGTAATATATATTGGGCCGAGTTAAGAGCCCTGTGGAACTCCATGTCTAACCTTTCTGTGAAAGACTCCTCTTTCACATGAGCAAACTGAAATCTCTTGCAGATATATGTCTCAAACTAGCACATCATGTTAGCTTCATCACAGTGATATGCTCCAGTCTATGATCACTGATGTAAATTGCAGCAGGAGGAGGGGTTTAATAACAAAGAGGTAGCTGGATATGTTCAACTCTGGACCATTTTATCCAGTGGACTAAAATACATTTTTATTTGTACTTGAATATAATAAAACTTAAAAACAAATGGTACCTGTAGATCAAATATGATCAGGATGATCACATACAGTGGAAGTTTTGGTACTACTATAGATTAAATATTTGTTGAAATTAGCTCGTATGTTTTAGAGATATGACCTCATTTAATTTGAGATTAGCAGCTTTCCCATTAACATGAGTGCACATAAAGTGCTCGAGGTACACTGTTCTAGATGTCCTTTGCAAAAACTTTCAATTCATTGTTTTAAGCTGTTAGCTATAACTCTAAATACACCTTTTAGGACTGTAACAGTGCTTAACCTCACAGTAGTATGTATTGAGTGTGGAATGAGGGTTAGATAAAACTTAATCTCGCCATCGGATATTCTACTTGGAGAGCAAAACACACGTGCTCTGTATGGGTTTTGTACCCACCAGGCCTCTCCTGAGAGGAGACACTCCAGTGGGTATAAAAGCCAGGAACGTGAGGTGGACCTCAGCCAACTGTGGCAGGTGTGTCCCTGTAGCTAGAGGGAGCTTATCTTAGGCCATGAGAAAGCTGGAAGATAAAGGTATGTAACACTTATTTGTAGTTTCCCCTGTGTTAAAGGCCCTCCTGTCCCTCTCTGTACTCCTTCTTCATTCTTCCTCCACCATCTTGTATCAACTTTCACCCTTTATAAATATTGGTTCCACTCTTATTTAATTCAATTCTATTTATATATGACCAAATCACAACAACAGTCTCTCCAGAGCCTACAATAATCAGATGACCGCCTTATGAGCAAGAACTTGGTAACAGCGGAAAGAAAAACTCCTTTTTAACAGGAAGGAACCTCTGGCAGAACAAGCTCAGGAAGGGCCAGCCATCTGCTGTGACTATTTGGTTTAGAGGGGAGGACACAAGGCTAAAGACATGCTATAGAATAGTCAGAGATTAATAATAATTAATGATTAAATGCAGAGTCTTGCATAAACACATATAGAGTGAAGACAGATGAGTGCAGACGAAACACTCAGTGCATCATGGGAAGCGTCCAGCAGCCTAGGCCTAAGGGAGGATTCAGGGTCACCTGATCCAGCCCTAACTATAAGCTTTATCAAAAAGAAAAGTTTTAAGTCTAGTCTTAAAAGTAGAGAGGGTGTCGGTCTCCCAAATCCAAACTGGGAGCTGGTTCCACAGAAGAAGGGTCTGAAAACTGAAGACTGATTTTTAAATAGCCTAGAAAGCCAGCAGTCCTCTCCGCCTAACCCTGTCTCTTTTTCTCTTCCTTTTCACGTTGCCACTGTGTCTTCATTTATTTGTGTTTTTCAGACTTACATGCTGATAGATCCTCACACTGTTGACTTTATGGATGTATTTGATAAATCGCTTGCTGTCTTTTTAATCAAAATATTTATGATTATGGATTTTTCTGTGGATTGCCTCTTATAAGCTCTTCCCCGCTACCGCTGCTTTCCTGGTGATGTGAATATTTATGTAACTGCTTGATTTTATTTTTTCTTCTCTCCTTCTTTGCTATTCACTTCATCCCACTGTGACTCTATGGCTTTTTAATATTACGTCTTAAACACTGACTATATTCTGGTCATTTTTTTGCCAACTCCAGATGCATTTAAAAGTACATTCAGCGACCACATCACAAAGGAGTCATCAGATTTCAGTCTACAGGATTGAGATCTGATGACTGTAGAGGCCATTTGAGTTCACTGAACTCAAATGAAATACAGAAACCTGCTTGAGGTTAACCAGCTTGAGCTGGAAGCAGCCATCAAAAGATGGGTACACTGTGGCCATAAAGGGATGGACATGTCAGTAACAATACTCAGGTAGACTGGAAGGATGCTCACACTAAATTCTGACCCTAACGTAGCAGCAGAAATCAAGAGTTATCAGACCTGGCAACGATTTTCAGTCTTGTATTGTCCAATTTTGGTGAGCTTGTGCCAATTATAGCCTCAATGCCCTGTTCTTAGCTGATGTAAGTGGCACTGGATGTGGTCTTCTGCTGCTGTACCACATTTGCTTCAAGGTTGGATGTGTTGTGTGTTCAGAGATGCTGTTCTGCATACTTTGGTTGTAACAAGTGGCTATTTGAAGTAGCGTCATCCTCCTTTCAGCTCAAAGCGGTCGGGTTTGATTACATATGTGTTAAAGAGCACTTGAACAAACATATTTAATGAAATGGCCAGTGAATATATATTTTCCATATTATTATATAGCATATTATTTGTGAATTAGCTCATCAAAGTTTGCGTTTTAAGTATGTGATAACGTCGAAGAACGCTGAAACATGCTGATGAAGGCATGCAAAGTTTTCACACTTATGTAAATGATCTGGCGACGTGAGACCCAGGGAGTGACAGTAAGTAGGACTCATAATTAGAAAAAGTTAAAAGCTGATAAAGAGCAGGTGAAACACAATGTGATATCTGCGTTATAGAAATCAGCCTAAGGTGTCTTTGCTTTTGATTAAAGATGGAAATGGCCACACTGGAGATCATTTTAAAGTTTGTGCTGTTCTGGTTCCGTCTTTACTTCTATTTCTTTGGGGAACATACTTGCCAGCGGTGAAGCTTGGTGTTGCCTTTCATAAATCTATACATAAAAAATGAGCCAGGTTGTGTGTTAATGAGCCTCTGCCCCAGAGAAAGCCCCTCCTGCTTTACTACGAGTGCATCCACCCAGGATCCCTCACCTCCTGCAGAAAGTCACAGTTGGTGTACTCGACCCCCTCAAGTTTGTCTCTTTCCTCTCTTTGCTTAGCACCTCTCAGCACTTACTCCTCTCTGCAGCTCTCCTTTACTGTATGCAGTTTCCCAGCATATCCATAAATTATACTGAAAATGGCTTGATCTCCTAATATCCTATTTCCTTATGAACAGCCTGACTCACGTTTGTTCTAACTGATTATTTTCCACATGTTTAAGTCCAGACTCAACTTTTCTTTCTACTTGCACTTGTGTGTTTACTAGCAAAATGTTATTACATGAAGATTGGAAAAGCCCTAAAGGAAGGGAAGTGGGGGTGCTGTGCTTCATCCAAAAACTTTCTGTGCAATGCAAATGGACTGAATACACCACTGTTCTGTTTTGTTCAGTGCTGAAAAAAGAGAGATGTTTCTTATTTTCAAGGCTTAGCAAGTCCAACCAGCTACAACGCCTTTTCTTAGATGAAGGTCAAGAAGGTCTTCTGTATTCTTGTGGGGCAACATTCACATTCTTCTTAACATTTAATAATAAAGTTTAAATACTTTAGATAGTGAAACTTAACTGGAAAGATTAGATGTTCAGGTGAGTTTTTCCTAACATACCATGTGACTGCACACAGGATTTTGTGCCGCAGCAGGTGGTTTCATTTCAGGGATCACTAGCATCAACATTTCCACTGTGAGAGACAGACAACAAATTTTTTAGGGTATCCACTTTGATCTACAAATGTAAAGAAAATACCAGAGTTTTGTGGGTTTTGAATGAACAGTCTCTGGTTATCAGTTCAAGCACATTTGATGCTGTTTCTTGTGTTCTGTGTTGTTTCTCATTTGTAAGCCAAAAAAGGAAAAAAAGCAAGTACAGGTTTTGGAAATAAAATTTTTTAAATAAGAATTGATACAATTCACCTGTGTGCAGTAAAGATAAACTTTCTGCAAACAGCAAAGTAACCTGGCTCATGCTACAGGCTCATGCTAGTGGCATAACCAAAATTACTGCTTCTGTGTGCACTGAACTTGCCTTTGAAATAATTGCTTTGAAGACTTTGAGGACCAGGTTTGTGTCCATTCAAAGTCAGTTGCCATCTTCAAAGCACCTTGACAATAAAAGTGCAAAAAGACAGATCCTCTGCTTTCCGTTGGCGATTGAATTGGGTCAAGCTGACAATTACCTGCAAAAGTTCGTCATGATATCGCAATCAGCTGTGATAAAGTCTTCATTCTCAGCTGACTGCAGGTTTCCCAACCCTATAAACAGCACATTTGCATACATATGCTTACTCTTGGCCATTGATTGGTGCTCGTAACAATTTGCATAGCTGTATGAGAGTGACTGCAGTCAGTTTGAGTTAGCCCACGCGTGCGAGCTGTCCAATCACCTTGCAATTGAAAGTAACTATGCAGAGGTTGGCAGTGTTGTACACTATGTAACATCTTATAATCAGTCTCCAACACCAAAGCTTTCACCGGGGAAACACCGATTTTTTTCCTAGTTGCAAGGAGGCCGATGTCCTATTTTTACTGTATTGTGACTGAGCAATAAGCATAAAGACTTGAAACAGAGGAAGACAGACAGACATGAGAGTGAACAGGATTTATTTGACCTCGGGTACGAAAGGGAAGCGCTTCCTAATCATTTGTTCGTTGCACCATCACAGTACAGAAACTGAACAATATTGCAGTTTCTTTAGTTCAAAAGAGCTTGTGCTTTAAGTTGATTGTCCGCTATAGGGTGTTTAACAGCAGTGGATTCTCTTTTCCATCCCAATCCATCCCACTCTCCTCCAACAATATTTTTTCTGTCGTTCCTCCCTCTCATCACATCCTCTCCCCTTCATAATCTCTGAACCCCACCTGCAGAGGAACCGTCGGGACACCTGCAACTTTGACAAGGAGTTCACCAAGATGGCTGTGGACTTGACGCCAACAGACAAGCTCGTCATCATGAACCTGGACCAGGACGATTTCCTCGGCTTTTCCTACATCAACCCGGAATACGTGGCCCCCGCTAATTAACACCGATGGACCGATAGAGGAGGTTTCAAAGCAGTAAATGTGTATGTTCAGTAAATGTCTGTAGTTCTTTTAGGCCATACTGGGGTATCTCCAAGATTGCAGCCCAAAACAGGAATCACAGCACCAAACACTGGATACCAAAGACGTTGAAGTATTGAATCAAAAATGTCCGAGGTGTCAACATCTGCTTTTTGTGCAGGGCAGGAACAAGAGAAAATATCAACCGCATTAATCCAACCAGTTTTATTCAGTGTAGAGAAGCACAAGCTTACCGCTTCACTCGTGTCAGCTCACTCTTTCTTTATTCAACGATAGAATTCCTGATGTGTTTATGGCATTGTATCTGCAACAAGCCTTTCACCGCTCTTAGTATTCTTAAAGTGAAGTATTGCGTTATGTTCCCTTGTGTTATCCCACAAGTTTCACAGCATCATTGTGACATCTACAAAGCACCATCGCGCAAATCCAGGCTCATATTTTCCTGGCATTGCTAAATTGGCCGCCATCGATGAGCGCTGATAGTTCCAGGTTTAACTCTGGATCCCTGTCATGCACAGTAAAATGGGACCAAGACCTACGAAGCACACTGGAATGTAGATTTGGTGTTTATGAATGTTTTTACAACATAACTGGCGTGTCACGGTGTTAGCAATGTAAAGTTTTATATATATTCTAATGTTGTTACTCTTGTGTCTTTGTAAAAATTGTATAGGAGTAAAACTTTCTAACTTCTTGAACTGTATGCACATCTGCATTTCGTAATATCAACCGTATCCTCTGCATTCATCCTGACACACACCGCGAGCAGTACCGCCAACCACTTCCACTGGGCCATTGTTCCCATCCCACTCTCATGAGGCTTAGCGTCTCACACTTAGCGAGCTTCACAGCCTTTTTAGGGTTTTTTTTTTTTACCCCCTCTTTTTCTTTTTCCTCTATTTCCTCCTTTTCACCCTCCATCCGCCCCTCTGATGCCTCTCTTATTATTATCAGAATTGTTTTGGCTCTAGCCCGTATGTCTGCCAGGGCTTCAGTGGGAGCCTGGTGCGATGAGTCGTCGCAGGAGTTGGCAATGCAGCAGTCACCAGTGGGGCATCCACACGTGCGCAGACGGTGAACGCTGAGCTGCTTTGACAGCCTCCAAGGGAGTCATTTCACAAACAGCAATAATAAAAAAGCAATGCTGCTTTTTCATATTTTTTTTTATTTTAATTTAAACCACCTGCCTGTAATTTATTTGTGTATGTGTGCATTTCTTGACAGTCATCCATATATTAGAATATATGTACGTGAGTGTGTGTGTGTGACAGACAGAATTACATGTATGTATTTTGGGTCACACACACAAGCACCCATACCTGTGTACACCCACGTAGCCATACAGTCAGATCCTCGACTGAGGGTTGGAATTACTAGGTGAAGCGTAACAAGGCGGACAATGACTAAGAAATGTTTGCACCTGGAGGCACACAAGACATATACTGTAGGTCCGTTGCACAGGCCTAGATTCCCATCCTCCTCCTTCTCCTGCTGCTTTAATCAGCACAAACAGCATCTTCATGAAAGGACGCACGCCTGTAGTGTCTTCAATAACGTGCACACAGCATCTTCGAGCTTTGGTGAAACTTTACTCTGCCGTCCTTATGTTTTGCTTCTTTGCTGTATAATATAAAATTTAAAAAAAAAAACAACTGCCCTTTGTGTGTCAGCCATATATTTCTCTGGTCAAGGGTGTAAATATCTCCTAATATTAATCACGCCCAGTCTCAGCATCTGCTGTTGACAACCCCACACCCCAAAGCGCTCGATAGCACTCAGCCAGCTGTCTTGTGAATTTGTATGGCCGAGTTAATGAGTGAGCACGGCACACTACATGCGTGTGACTCAGATATCTTAAGCGCTGCTCAGTTTTAATATAGGTCTGTCTTTAAATCTGATAAGAAATGTTCTCTTCAGCTTCAGCATCGTTTGCCTAAACAGCGCCAACATGAAAAAATGACCGTAACACACGCACAAGCTGGTTTAAGAAGCTAGCAGATATGTTTCACATTTTTAAAAAAAATTACAGGACTATGAGGAAGTATACTATGCATGCATGTGACGATCTCTCTTTTTCATATCTTGTTCCATATGATATGGACTTATTCTATATTAAGTGTTGGACTGGTGTGTGTGGGTATGTGTGTGATAGTTTCTTTATTAGACAGTAAAAGGGTTTTTATGTCGCTTAATTTATGATATGTCTCGTGTCATTGCTGCACATTTACTGAATATTATTGAAAGACTGTGTTTTGCTTTTATTTGTACAGATATAAATATTTTTGAAGTACATAGGGGTAAGAGTCTTCCATTTCCATAGTTGTATTTATACTCAGAAATCAATGTGTTTAGGGGTAAAAATGATGTATGTAAGTTGCAATAGAAAACATGGAGCGAAAACTAGATATAAATATACATCTGTGCTGACTGAAATCCAGCAAGATCTAGATGTTTAGTGCTCTGCCACTCGTATGTGGACTGTATTGGCCTGAAAGTGTCCTTCCCTCCTGTCTCTCCTCCCGACCTTTCCTTTGATCACGCCTTTCCATCTGTCATTTTATTTTCTGCTCTGACCTTTCTCTCCCCTTCTTCCTCTCTTCCTCTCCCACTCAGCTTCCTCGTTGTCTTTCTCTTTCTTCGTTCCTTTCCTCTTGACCTTTATCCCTTCCTGCAGCTTTTTCCCTTGCTTCTTCCCTCGTCTTCTCGAGGCATTTCAGTTTCATTTGCCTCTCATTATCCCTGATTGGTCCCGTTCTCTTCCCCTTTACCCTTCTCTCTTACGGTTTGTAGCCTTTCAAAGGCTACATGACACTAAACATAACAACCGAGGAGCTGCTGCTAAGGTTTAATTAACATTTGATGGCTGCATTTTGACCTTACTTCTGCTTTGATTTAGGCTGGGCTTACATTCTAAACAACAAGTGATTTAACAATAACCTGAAGATAATTTTCAGTGTTTAAATGCAGAAAACTGCAAGAAAAGAGTAAGGATGTGTTTTATGAGATAAGATAGTTCACTGATTTAATAATAATAACAATAATAATAATAATAATAATAATGTTTTGTGATGCTTGCGGTTGTAAAGTAATAAATTATGTTGCAAAATCACATGTTGGCTTGTTTCCTTGTTTTTGGTCTGTTTTGTTTTGAATGTCTTTCTTTTTTCTAGATCATCTGTTATATTCTCACTGTGAAAATATGATAAAAAAAAAAAGTAAGTGGAGCAGTTATAGCATCACAAGCTGTTGCATACAGGTCAAATCACTGGTTAAACTTTGCCATCAATATATCAACAGTTCATGGGCTGTTGTGTTAATGATGAAATTTGATTTCAAAATCTTTTATTTTTTAAGAACTGATAACAACCATTAATTAATCTGAAATGATGCAAAATGCCACAGGAGTTTAGAAAACCTTTTTATTACCGTAGTAAATCTGTAAGAATGTGCAGAAATTAACGAGGTATCTCTTCATAATATTTTGTACAGCAAATGCAAAATGTGTCTTTATCATTACGCATACTTTTTAATGGCTTTCAGCAAATGTTACAGGCCTTCGATGGGGTCTGTTTTTAAACTGTTTTTTTAACAGAAAAGCAGAGACAGGAGACATCAGTTGCGTTCGGTCTGCAGGCTCTTCCTCGTCTGATTTATTAACAGAGTTTAACAACGTCCTTTTCTTTTCATTTAGACACACACATTTCGCTTTTAACAACACAAACATTCAATTAGGTCCATAGCTCAAACCCTTTTGGTTACCTTGCACTCTCGCAAGAATAAACTTACAAAATAATCATTGTATATGAACGTCCTTATTTACAATAAATCTGTAACCAATTTTGCTGCATTTCAGCATCAAAAACATTTCTGTGCAGCACCACTAACACTGCAATTAACCCGCTTATGTCACCTTTATACTTTTCTTATACTTTAACAGATTCAAACAATATATTACATTTGTAACCAATAAACAAAAATATTCTTCCATTGCTCACAAACAGTTCACAATCATCCACAAACAGTATACATCAGACTATTTACATTTGACACATAAGAACTGGGTAGGTCCTAATCAACTGTAACTTCCAATAATGCCAGGATAAAAGAAGTGTCTAAGAGCTCCATTTGTCACAAAATAAAACAGGTAATAAGACCAGCTGCCTATTTAGACTACGAGTGAAATGGCGGCTGCCATTACAAATGGCGGTATAGTTAGCTTTCTCTCAATCAGTGAAAACACACTCTCTCACAACATTTGCGGTCTTTAAACTAAGACAGAAAAAGGTTTCTTGCCTTTATATGTACATTGTGGTGAGCAAACTTGAACTACTGACCTGTTTTTTTAACAGAAAAGCAGAGACAGGAGACATCAGTTGCGTTCGGTCTGCAGGCTCTTCCTCGTCTGAGGCCGAGACGCGTTGCAACAGCCTATCGCACTCACCACTATCTCCCCCTTGTGGCAATGCCACGCAATTACATTGTCCATAACGCTAAATGAAAAGTGCAATACCACCATAAAATCAGGTCTTTTACATCAAAAACAATTCACAACAAAATTACAATTGTGACCATACACTCGTGGGCGTCACACACTCCCCAACAAAAAGAAAATGGCTCCTGACATTTAACCTCTTACCCTTTAAAACTCATTATACTCATTACTCAAACAACTCAAATCACATCCCCTTCCCACATACCCACATTCCTTGTGTACTAACATGTATAGATTGGGCAGTTATAATATACAGGGAAGGTGCCTGGGTGTGCACAGTGAGATGTTGGAATGCGATATGGCACTAGGGGGAAGTAAGGTAACAGGGGATATGGTGGCATGGTGTAGTGTGTTGTGTTTGGTGACTCGTGCACTTCAGCACAACTGACTGATGGATGCACCCGGAGAGAGGGCTGGCCAAGGGTGTCATATGTGAAATGTGTAACAGGCCGTCGTTCTCTAGTAGACCTTCTTAGAACTGATTCATTAGTCGGCGGGGCCACGTTAGGTGTATACTGTGCCCTTTCTGAAAGCGGCAGTCCAACTTCTCCTTCGTCGACTGTGAAAGGCACTTCAGTGACTCCTGATTCCTGTACCCTCTCATGTTCCTCCTCTCCCATGTCGTTGTCAAGTTCAGTGCTTTGGTGTCCACCATCTTGTTCCATTCCTTGTTCCCTCAATTCATCTGTTGCTTCTGTTGGCTGAGGTGCTCCACAGTTGACCACTCTGCTGAACTCAGCTGTTCCTCTTGGGGGTCCAACAGTATGGTTACAGGTATGTAGTGCATCCTCTTTGTTCCCACTTCTCAAATCATACCTCAACTCATAATACATGGAACTCTCATCCTCATCGGAGCTTGCGTCAGAGTGGGGTTGAAACTCTGTCTCTCCTTGAGCTGGTTTTGGTTTCTTTTTCTTGACGGCGGATGGCCCGTCCCCCTTATCTACAGCAGGCAAGTCCACAGGAAGCTCATTGACAAGATGCAATAGATTGCGATGCAGAACACGCACTTTCTTCCCCTTTGCCTCTGAGGTCACTCTGTACACTGGGCTGTCATTGATCTGTTCCTTCACCACATAAATGGTGTTCTCCCAGTAGGACCTTAACTTGCCAGGACCACCCCTCTCAGTCAGGTTCCGCACTAGTACTCTGTCTCCAGGTTGGAGTACCACTCCTTTCAAATGCCGGTCATAGTGTTTCTTTCCACGATCACTTGACTTTTGGCTGTTTCCAGATGCAATCCTGTAAGCCTCAGTCATTCGTTCTTTCCATTTCTCAGCATAACCTCTTGCAGTTTGTGGCTCTCCATCAGTAACCAACTTGAACAGGAGGTCTACTGGCATTCGTGGATGTCGACCAAAAAGCAGAAAGAATGGCGAGTAACCCGTTGCTTCATGGCGAGTGCAATTGTACGCATGAACCATCTGTGGGAGATATTCTCTCCATCTTTCTTTTTTTTCTTCACTCAGGGTCCTCAGCATCTGCAAGATGGTACGATTAAAGCGTTCAGCTGGGTTGCCCTGAGGGTGGTACGGAGTTGTTCGAGAGTGCCCCACATTGCTCAACTGTTGTAGAGTCCGGAAAAGCTCGTTCTCGAACTCCCGCCCCTGATCATGGTGCAGCCTTAAAGGGTAGCCAAACCTGGGGATATAATCACTGAAAATCCTTTCAGCTGCAGTTTTGCCACTCTTGTTGCGGGTTGGATAGGCCTGGGCATACCTAGTAAAGTGGTCTACCACAACTAGGATATACTGATATCCGCCCCTGCTTGGCTCTAAGTGGAGGTAATCAACTGAAACCAATTCCATTGGTGAGCTTGTGGTAATGCTGGACATGTGTCACCGGTTTCTTCTGTTTGATGCACGGACACTGCCGGGTGACATAGGCTTCGATGTCTCGCCTCATGTATGGCCAGTAGAACCGTTGCCTCGCCAGGCTGAGAACTCTTTCTACCCCGACATGCCCCATGTCATCATGCAGATGTTTCAGGACCAGGGATTTGAAGCTAGCTGGTAAGACTAGTTGGCGCTTTTCTGCAGTCTTACGATACAGAACTCCGTCTTCTAAGCTCAGCTTTGTCCACTCATGCATCATTTTCCTTGCCGGACCTCTCACATTCCGTCTCATGTCATCTGTCAGCTTTTGATCTGAGTCTTTCATTTTCATGATCTCACCTATCGCAGGATCTGCTCTTTGAGCCCTTTGTAGTTCATCCAAATTGATGGGCATGACCATTTCTTGGATTACTGGTTCAAGCTGGTCACCTTGCGCTAAAACCAGAGCAGCGATCCATGCGACATCTCCATGCTTGCCTGCTCCACATCCCTCCCAAGTAGCGGCAACAGCTTCTTTGGAGAGCTCTTTTGTACATTCAGTGACGTATCTGTCAATGTCAAGGGGACTCCTCGACAGGGTGTCTGCGTCAACATTTACTTTGCCAGGTCTGTACCTTATATCAAACCTGAAATCTGATAGCTCTCCCACCCATCTGAACCCAACCGCATTCAACTTGGCGGTACTCATGACATAAGTTAAGGGATTGTTGTCTGTGTAGATGGTAAAATATGGGGCATAGAACAAGTAATCCCTGAACTTCTCGCAGACAGCCCACTTGAGGGCGAGAAACTCAAGCTTGCCCGAGTGGAGTCTGTAATTCTTTTCAGCCGGTGTCAGTGTTCGGGAGCCGTATCCAATCACTCTTAGCTTCCCACTCTGATGTTGGTAGAGAACGGCCCCAAGTCCTTTATCAGATGCGTCTGTATGAAGGACGAAGGGAAGCTCAAAATCCGGGTAGGCAAGTACAGGGGGGTTTACCAACATATCAATCAACTTACACAGGGCACCCTGGTGCTTCTCTGCCCACTCAACTGGTGTTTTGGATGGTAACTGTGCGCCTTTCCCCTTCTGTCCTGTAACCTTCCCCAGAAGATGCTCCTCTTTGGTTTTCTTGGGTTGCAAAAGCTCATAGATGGGTTTTGCTATTCTCGAGAAATCCTGGATATATGAGCGATAGTAACTCAGGAACCCAGCAATCCTCCTCACATCTCCCACTGTGGCAGGTGTCTCCTTTTTCAGGGCGTACACTGCCTCGAGATCTTTTGGGTCAATGCGTACTCCTTCAGCTGACACTAAGCGCCCAACATACCTCACTTCTCTTTTAAATAGGTCACATTTTGTCGGCCGGAGTTTGACTCCGTAGTTCTGCAGGGCTCTCAAGACTTTCCTCAGCCCTTCCACATGTTCCTCAAAAGTCTTGGCGTAGCACAAGATGTCATCCAAGTATGGAATGCAGCACTCATCCCGAAGGGGAGCCAGCATTTCTTCCATACTGCGTTGGAATGCAGCAGGTGCGTTGGTAAGACCGAAGGGAATTCGCACCCATTCATAAAGGCCCCAGGGGGTGATGAATGCAGTCAGATGGCGGGATCCTTCTGCTATAAAGCCCTGGTGATAGGCTTTTCCCTGGTCCAAAATGGAGAACCAGTTGTACCCTCCCAAGGTGTCAATGAGGTCCTGGATTCTTGGTAATGGGTGGCGATCAGGTACTGTGCGCTGGTTCAGGAGACGGTAGTCGATACAGAGCCTTAGGGAGCCATCCTTTTTCCGCACGCAAACTATTGGCGCAGAGTAAGGGGATCTAGACTTTACAATCCATCCTCTTGCTAAGAGGTCCTCAATATACTCTTTAACCTCCTTATAGAGGGGTTTTGGAATTGAGGTGTACGATTTCTGAATTGGGGTTGTGTCTTTGAGTGTTATCGTCATTTCCAAGCTGGGAATGCACCCCATGTCATTCTCATCACGTGCAAAAGCCCCTGACTCTTCCCTTAACATTTTCTTGGCAACAGTTTGTTGGTCTTCAGTCAGGTGGCTAACATCGACAGGTGGATCCCATTCCTGTGTTGCTTGATCTTCACTGCACTGCTGGGGTATTTGAGATACACCAGAGTCGACATCTTGAGTCACTTTGGGCTCATTGAGGTTTGGTAAGTCAGTTTGTACGACTCCTGCTATTGGTTCAATAGTTCCAAGGGCTGCTCTGCCGGTGAGGGTCACATCATGCTTAGTGTGGTTGCCAATAGGTACTTTGACATATGGGACTCTGGCATCACAAACTGTGAGGAGGCTGTTGCCAACATCAAGCTGTTGCAGTTGTGGGTTGCTCTCAGTTGGCTCAAAGAGCACAAGAGGGTTGGACCTGTCAACTGTAGAGGAGACTTTACACTTAACATACTTAACTTGACCAGCTGGAATTACTACATCATACAGGCCCACTTTTAGGACACTCTGGCTGACCACGTTATCACTGGTAAGCTTGGTCTGGATGAAGTTGACCAGTGCCGTCGCTGTGTCATCCTGGAGGTTCATCGCGCTGCGCAGGAGGCTCACAATGGTGGGTATGAGGTTTGTACTAGCATTTGGCCCCAGTATCAGCTGTTCAATTACATTGAAACCAATCAGGGGGCAGTCCATGGGCACACTGCTTACTAAAAAGGGGACTTGTACAGTCAAGTTTGGGTCACTATTCTCTGGGAGACTCACCATCACGCCCACCCAGCCGTCGTAGGGTAATGGCTGGCCATTAACACCAAGCACACTAAGAGCCTTATCTCCAATAAGTTCTGTCAGTGGCCGGAGTTTGTGGTCAGAGAGGTAGGTTTTTGCCCACTGGCGATCAATGAGACTCACTTGTGCACCTGTGTCCAATAAACAGTCCACTGCAAAGCTATGAATGTAACACTTGATTTTAAATTTTTTCCCAACAAGCTGTGCCACTCTCTCACTTGCCCCTGTGTCTGCATTTTTCGTTGGAAGGGTCGCCCAACTACTTCTGACATGAGCAAACTCTTCTGAGCACATACCTCGTGATTTTGGGTCTGGCTGTCCACTGGTTCTGGGCGTGTGTGTATCAGCAGGAGGCCAACTAGAGCTTCTGGGTTGGCTTCGTTTGAGACATCCCACTGCCCTGTGACCTGTCTCCCCACAGATAAAACAATGAGTGCATGAAGTAGCCCCACTTTCAATACACTTGGGACAGCCATACTGTTTTGCAGTTTGTCTGGGCTTCTGCTTTGGGTGTGCACACTGACAAGTGGGTTCACGAGCCTGACTGGCTGTGAGAGACTCAACCACTTTGGTCAGGGTTTCCACCTTCGCAGCCAGCTCTTCTATGACTTTATTCTTACTCTTAGATTTACAGTCAGTCATTTCAGTGTCTTTGGCAGGTTCAAGTTGAGCAGTATGAGCATGTGTTACCTTTTGTCGAGTGGAATATCCCAGTCTTCGCTGTCGCTCACTCTCTTCGCTTGACACTTTGTTCACTTGCCTTATCAAGGCTTCATCTGACACACTGTAGTCTGATAGTAGTGGCTTGAGTTCATTACGAATGTCACTATATTTTGGTAGAAGACCTTGATGAATGGTGCGTAGAAACACATTTTGGATCGTACGTGTCTCATACGCAACGTCCATGTTATCCTGCCTGGATGCAAACATGACTTTCTGTTTCAGTCCAATCATCCTGTAGAGGAACTGTTGTGGAGTTTCATGGTCATGTTGCTTAGTGCTCAACAATTCCTGAAATAACTCACTCCCACTCTTCTCACTCAGGTGTGAACGTAGTAAGCTTTTGAGTTCAATGAGGGTCAAGTCATCTTTACTGATCAACATGTCCTTAAACTGTCCAGGCTTGATAATACGGAGCACACCTTGAATGATCTCTCCCTCTGTGTGCTTCACCTTAAGCCCCTCCTCAATCTGCTTACACAGTCCATGGTAGCTAATGTCAGATGTAATGTCCCCAACCTGACCCCCATGTACTTTAAACTCTCTGCGTTGCAAAAATGGCAGGTCTCTTAGGGAAACCATGTGATCAGGCTTAGATTGTCGCATGTCTGTGGTGGAGTGGCTGGTTGTCACGCTCTCAGCTCGAGGCTGGAGTGACTGTGTAATAGGGGGGGTGGGTGTGTCTTGTGTTGCGGATGTCACTTGTAAATCTGCTAACTTTTTACCAAGTGCCTCGTAGTTAGCCTTTAGCATTTCATACTCTGTTATTTGTGGATTAACAGACTCAAGAGGCAATATAGCTGAGGTAAGTACATCACTCTGTTCCGGGTGCTTAAGTGTTGTGAGAGTAACAACATTTTCCTCTGAGACTACAGGGTGAGATACTTCAGCGGCATGACTATCAATGAGATGAATAATAGCATCTTTCAACAGCAGTAGGTGTGAAAACCCCTGATCCTCTAAGTCAAGCAATGTCTTACAGCGTAGATAAGCACAAACATAATCAAAACAACTTTCCTCATCACCACGTCTTACACTTGCGGGGTCCACATCAGGTACTGGTGTGATGTTTGTAGCAATCTGGAAGAGTTCCTCTGCTGTCAGTGCATAAAGACTCTTTCTGATCTGCCAAGCCAGTTCTTTTCTTTCACTGTACTCCATTCTGTGTCTTTTGGCTAGCAACTCCTCACAGTGCAGTCAGCTCAAACACGCAGCCCGTCACCTCTCCAGCAGGGGTTCCCCTCCTCGACACAGGTCCCGCTGCTGCCTCAGTTGCACGTCTGCTGTTCCAACACGCCTGCCCTGTGATGGCTGTCTCTGGTTCGTTGATTAAAGGATCAGCAGTCACCCACGTAGCATGCTGATCCCCGTACGGGCCACCAAAATTATGTTACAGGCCTTCGATGGGGTCTGTTTTTAAACTGTTTTTTTAACAGAAAAGCAGAGACAGGAGACATCAGTTGCGTTCGGTCTGCAGGCTCTTCCTCGTCTGATTTATTAACAGAGTTTAACAACGTCCTTTTCTTTTCATTTAGACACACACATTTCGCTTTTAACAACACAAACATTCAATTAGGTCCATAGCTCAAACCCTTTTGGTTACCTTGCACTCTCGCAAGAATAAACTTACAAAATAATCATTGTATATGAACGTCCTTATTTACAATAAATCTGTAACCAATTTTGCTGCATTTCAGCATCAAAAACATTTCTGTGCAGCACCACTAACACTGCAATTAACCCGCTTATGTCACCTTTATACTTTTCTTATACTTTAACAGATTCAAACAATATATTACATTTGTAACCAATAAACAAAAATATTCTTCCATTGCTCACAAACAGTTCACAATCATCCACAAACAGTATACATCAGACTATTTACATTTGACACATAAGAACTGGGTAGGTCCTAATCAACTGTAACTTCCAATAATGCCAGGATAAAAGAAGTGTCTAAGAGCTCCATTTGTCACAAAATAAAACAGGTAATAAGACCAGCTGCCTATTTAGACTACGAGTGAAATGGCGGCTGCCATTACAAATGGCGGTATAGTTAGCTTTCTCTCAATCAGTGAAAACACACTCTCTCACAACATTTGCGGTCTTTAAACTAAGACAGAAAAAGGTTTCTTGCCTTTATATGTACATTGTGGTGAGCAAACTTGAACTACTGACCTGTTTTTTTAACAGAAAAGCAGAGACAGGAGACATCAGTTGCGTTCGGTCTGCAGGCTCTTCCTCGTCTGAGGCCGAGACGCGTTGCAACAGCCTATCGCACTCACCACTATCTCCCCCTTGTGGCAATGCCACGCAATTACATTGTCCATAACGCTAAATGAAAAGTGCAATACCACCATAAAATCAGGTCTTTTACATCAAAAACAATTCACAACAAAATTACAATTGTGACCATACACTCGTGGGCGTCACACAAACAGGTATAGACAAACACCTCTGAAGGCACCACGTATATGGCCCTTTCTCATAATGTCAATATTAATGTAACAGTGATTAATATTTTATTTGAAGGAAAACTGATGAACAAATATGAAGATAAAGGGTTAAAAAAAAAAGCCCAGAAGAAGAACAAGTAGGACATGGATTTAAAATTACATATGAGGATAAACTGAATACTGGACCTTTCTAAATGTCTGTGCAACATATACTGTTGTATATATAGAATCAGTGATAGACTTTGTGACCTTATCTCCGTGTAGTTTCCCTCTCAAGTACAACAAAAGGCAAAAAACAGGAGCTCCACAGATTAGCCACAGGACAGAAGTTGCAACTACAGTATGTTCAATACTAGTTCATGGTCAAGTTTATTTATATAGCACATTTCCAAACAGTCCAAATGTTTTAAAAATAATGTAGATTTCTATTTGAAATTCATGCTCTTAATATATACTGTTATTGTCACGGTTCTGGGTCATTTTGACCCAGCATTTTCAGTTTCTTGTATTTTGCTGTTTATTCTGTATTATGGTTTACTTTCAGATTCTTTAGTTGTCCTGTTTTGAATATTATAATCCTCAGTTTCAGTGTTATTCTGGTTAAGAGTTTCGTTCTTAGGTTTAGTTCAGTGTCTGTCATGTTTCTGGTTTTACTTTGAAGGTCCGTGTCTCGTGTTAGTGTGTGCAGTGTTACTCTCCCCTGCGTTGTCATTATGTTTCATTCGAGTCAGCTGTGTCTCCACGTCTCCTGATCACCCCATGTGTGTATCTAAGTCCTCAGACTCCGTGTGTTTAACATTGCGTTGTCTGTGTTACCCACCCCATTTTTGGTCATAGTTTATTGCCACAGTGTGTTGTCATAGTTCAGGTCTTAGTAGTCAGTTTTTCATGGTTGCTCTTAGTTTCCTTAGTTTTCATATTCAGTTCCTGCTACCAGCCAAATAAAGGCTCGTTTTTGGTTCTCAGGTTCCGTCTCCTCGCCTCTGTCTGCTCCTGGGTCCTCAACACAAACCCACACATGGTCTGCCTCCGCAGCCCGTGACAGTTATTCTCTATGTGCCACTGTCTAGATGTACTATGATATACTTTGAGGGTCTTTAGAGTAATTTTAGGCTACTTTTGCACAATGGTGCTGAGTTTGCATGTCTGAATCCAGACTGGGGATTCATGCTTTGCATGGGAGTTTGCATGTTGGCCACATGTCTGTATGGGTCCCCTCGGAGTACTCAAGCTTCCTCCTTCAGTCAAAAGATGTGCGTGGGGTTGTGAATGGTTGTCTGTCTCTATGCATTAATCCTGCAACAGACTGGCCACCTGTGTACCCTCCATGCTGGCTAGTGACAGCTTGGATAGGCTCCGCCCTCCGGATGATGCTGAACTGGATAATAAGAAGAAGGTGAATGGATGGATGGCTAATAGGGTGAAGGATTCAGGTTAGAAATTTTATTTGTATTCAATTGCAAGTCATTTGTTCTTTGATCTCTGGGCCCCTATACAGAAGAGGCTCCCATTTAACAAGTGAATACTTTATGCATAATCATGATTGTGACTGCATTTTGTGGATAAACTGAAAGTGAAATAAGCATTTGTTCTATATGAGAGCACACAGAGAGAACTGCAAAAGTAAATTATGTCATGCCAAACATGAACCTTCCCTGAAGACATGTTTTAAAAAATCATTAAAATCACTGTATGCTAAATGCATATAGGCATACATATGCAAACACACTGGCAGCATGAACTATGACAGAAACTGGAGCGACCATAAATAAGTATAAAGTGCAGCAGAGGCTTTCACACTTTCAAACAAGGGAACATAAAATTAGACTCAATAACTGTTTATTTGTTTGTTTGTTTGTTCCCCTTAGGCTTGCAATGGTGAGAGAGCGGGGTGTTGATTGGAGCCTGCCCCAAAGCAGTGACAGAGGAAGCACTGATTTTGGTATATGCATTTTAGCTCTGTGCCTTTCAGAGCATGCTGAAGCGAGGAAGCTACATGCTATTGCTGAATGAAAAAGAAAAAAAGATGATGGGGGAGTTTTGAGGTAAAAACGACGCTCTCTGCAGCAGACTGACGAGAGATGAAAAAGGAAAACTGACAAAAGCAAAAGATTCTCTTATTTTTTCATTCAGTGGCTCTTTAAAACGCTCAAGAGGGTAGCATGACAGAGGAGCTTATTGGATTTATTTCACCCTATCTCCTTTCTTGCCCTCTCTTCTACCACCTCTCACTCTCTCTCTCTCATACAGCCGCACAGACGTTTTCATTAGGCAACCATATTAGGCACACCTTCACACCATCAGACATGTTTCTTCCCAGCTAAAGTGTCCCTCTGTTTCTCTATTTCATTCACACCACACCTCATTCTTAATCAATCAATGTCAAAGTCTGTTATGTTTTTACCTAATCTGACACACACACACACACACAGTCATGTTCCCATATCTTTATGAGACATTCACTGACCTGTTTTCCTGTTTGCTCATAACTTTAAACCAAGTCTTTAAAGCCTCAGTCACACTTATAGGAAAAATAAAACAGCTAGGAAAAACCAGTGGTTGCTTTTAAGTATTTTGGTGTTGGGAGACTGACATTAAGTAGTTCCTGGTTGCCCAGATGTTCATCATGAAAGACCATCAACCTCTGGGCAACTACTTTCAATTACAAGACAATTACACAGGCAATTGAGAAGCAACACGTCTAGGAAAAAGTTGCCATCCGACTTGGACTGATTTCATTCAGACAGAAGAATTTAAAATAATTGCAAATACTTTACAAATGCAGACAGACCAACTCATTGCAATCAACTGGAGTCAGCCTGCGAGCGGTCCCAAATTAATGGATAACACCTCTGCTTAATTATTTATATCACTTCCACTGATTTTTTTTAAAGTAATTTGCACCCTGCATGGGGTAATGTAGAGACGAACGACGTGATGGGGACCCCTCCAGAGCTCCAAGGCAACTAGCATCAAGATCCTGACTCCACTGCAATAAATATTTAAAAAAGTAGACGGCAACAGGTTTGCAAATTTCGCTGCTCTATCACAGTTACAATTATTAGCATGAAGCAGACTGGTTTCATCTTATTGCTGTATCACCATCTCGACACATCTTGAAGACACCAGGTGACAGCGAGTGGAGACTGCAAACGATTGCCGTAATTTTGGTGATGCCATGGTCTCTAGCCACTGTTTTCGCCAGTGTGACTGTAGCATAAACTAAACTCTTCAAGCTAACATCCATGTCCCTGCACCATGAATTACATAAAGGAAACATTAGAACTCATTAGAAACACTTTTCATGTGACAATGAAAAAAAGTGTTTGTCATGCACATTACAATCACCCAGAAATGAATGATTACTTCACATTTGAAGACCTACCACGTACAGAAGACTGAACTCTGGCCGTGCCAGAGGCAACACACACATCTGAAAAACTCTGATTTCTCTCCAACGCACTCACTTGTATACATCATTAAATATACGAGCACAGTCACACAAAAATGCAACATCACCACTAGCTGCCCCACACTCCCCATCTGTAAATCTATCCAGCTCACCCTCCTTACGGCACATTTCTCTTCCTCCAAACAGCTTATCTTTTGCTCTCTAATTTCTCTGTGGTTTTCAGTTTCCTCTAACTTCTTCCTCCTCCTCCTAATCTCTGAACACTGGCCAGAGGTGTGAGAAGGTTCCAGCTCACCAAGCAGAAGCCCTGCAGTCTTCCTCCTCCTCCCCGCTTCAAGAACCTCCCCATCTCTCTATCCTCATCCTTCTGTTGCACTGCCAATAACTGAGGAGAGGAGAGAAAAAGAGAGCAGAAACAGCTCTCCCAATGACAGAGAAAGGGCAAACATAGGACATTTTGGTGATTGCTAACGTCATGTCCCAAATGCCTTTCCCCACAAGGGCCTCCTCGAGTCCTGTCTCTCTCTGCTGCCTACCAACACCATCACTGTAATCACACTTTGGTTAGAAGTTAATAGTTTGTCGTTATAAAAAGTTCCTGTCAGTAGTCTGCACTTTATGCCATATCTAAGAGAGCAAAAGGGTTTTAAGAGAGGAAATTAAGCCACAAGGTGATGCTGATCTTACAACAATCTGCATTACTCATGGTAAGAAATCTGACTGCAGTTTTTTAGTGTTTCTGCTGACATCCTGAAAGAAACCTAAGATTTACTGTTGTCGATATTTATAAAACACGTGCCTGCTGTGATAAATATATCACAACTGCAGTGTTTAATTCTTAGTAGTAGTACCTCTCTATATAAAATATACTTACCTTACCTATACCTCATGACCACAGAGTAGGAAACCTGAAAGTATATTTTCAATTCAATTCAATTCAATTTTATTTATATAGCGCCAAATCACAACATAAGTCGCCTCAAGGTGCTTCATAGATACAGAGAAAAACCCAACAATCATATGACCCCCTATGAGCAAGCACTTTGGCGACAGTGGGAAGGAAAAACTCCCTTTTAACAGGAAGAAACCTCCGGCAGAACCAGGCTCAGGGAGGGGCGGGGCCATCTGCTGCGACCGGTTGGGGTGAGAGAAGGAAGACAGGATAAAAGACATGCTGTGGAAGAGAGACAGAAGTTAATAACAGATATGATCATTTTATATACATGTTGCCAATGCTGCATTCTGTCAGTAACCTTTTTAAATAAAATATATACCCAAGAGAGTGGCTCATGGGTGCAGTGGTTAACCTTGTCACAAGAAGGTTCTGGGCATGTTCGTGATTGTCTGTCTCTGTGTGGAGCTGGTAGATCCACAGGCGACCTCTCCTGGGTGTACCCTGCCCCTCGCCCTATGACAGCTAACCCCTGTTGAATTCCATAAGCAGAAGAAAATGAACGAATGGGTATCTAAAAGTCAACTCTCTGCAATGGAGGGGGGGGGGGGGGGGGGGGGGTCTCAAAGTTTGGGCTCATGTGAACAAGAAAAATGCAAACATCCAAAAAATTGTAGGTAGCGTTCGTAACCTGCCCAGAGAATCTTGTGCTGCCTTGAGTTTACCGTTTTTAACCATCAGTGAGGCAGTGTTTGTTGACACCAGCTCCATGTGTTAATGTTAGGAAGGGTTAGCCATGTATGATGGATAGAAAGAAGATCTGAAACTGAAGAGAAATGCTCCCTCAGTCTTTCTCTGTGCTGCTTTATAGAATGACACAAACTGTTGGTGTTTCATCTTTTCTTGACACGCTTGCAGGCTGCACAAAATGTTCCCTCGCTGTGCCACTGGTCAGACTTTGGCTCTATAACTTTTATGCTCTACTCAAAAAACAAGAACATTTCATCTACTGAAAAATGCTGCTTGTATTCTGTAAACTGATTGCATCAACATGTCACCATTCAACCATTTCTTTTTCTATATCCTTTCTTCATCTTCTTCCACCTGTCCTTTCCTCACTTGTTGCCTCCTCCATTGCCTTTTGCCCACCCTTCATTCTTTTGCTTCCTTATCTCTCCACTTCTCTTCTCAGCCACCATCCAAACTCACTTCGACATCTCCTTTCCCGCCCTCCTTCCTCTCTTCGGCTTCCCTGCTTTCCGTCTCTCACCAGAGGTGAAACGCTGTACTTCTCTTCCTAAAGTCATTTCTATGTTAATGAGTCTTCTTGTGAGATAATGCAGCCGAGCAAGGGCCTCGGATACACACACACACACACAGATACACAGAGGAAGAGCAAGTGAGAAGAATGATAGGACCTGTCACTGCACTCTCTGGTGATCAGTTCATGGATTTATTTATCTGTAATCCTTCTCCCCCCGCTCTCTGTGCTCTGTGCTCACTTTTCTGTCTCTCTGTTTTTGATTGTTTTAATTCCTCAGCCTTTAATAGAGTCAGAGAATCAGTCAGTGAGCTGTGGCACCTAAACACTTAAGTGGATGGATGGGCTCCAGAAAAGAAGCCACGTTTCCATTCCTTGGGTTTAGGCAGGCTACAGCAAGCTTTAAACCCCCCTCTGATTTCCATATGTACACATGTTACTCAGGTATACACCTATGATACTTGCACCCACGGTCACGCGCACTCCGGTGTGTTAAGTGAAGCATGAAGAGCAGACCGCCTCGTGTGGAATCCTCGCTGAAGTGGAGTCATTAAAAACGGTCCGTGGCTCTTTAAGTGCCGTCTGTGCTTCTCTCCCGAGCGCGATTCTCCATGCATCGCTTGCCAATCTCTCTCCCGCTCTCTCTTTTCTAACTAATCAGTGCGGCGCAGGAGCTACTGGCGCCGCGGCTAGCGGAGGAGAGAGGAGAAAACAGAAAAACAGAGAGGGGAGGAGGAGGAGGGGGATGACGCTGCGTTTCAAATGAGCACCAAGGACAGCGCCGCACTCAGCACCAGGGACAGCAAGCCACAAAACTACACGCAACCCTGCCTTTGAACACATGCAGTTCGTTTTATTGTGCTATCACAACTTATTCCCTTTTATTCTTCGTGTGTGTGTGTGTGTGTGTGTGTGTGTGTGTGTGTGTGTGTGTGTGTGTGTGTGTGTGTGTGTGTGTGTAGACAGCTCAATATCTACTCACAGTGAAACGTGGTCAAATCAAAGTCCAGCGTGCTCTGATCTGTCCTGATCACCGCTGTATGTGTGGCACTAATGACCTGCCATACATACCCTCTGTTAACTCTCTACTGCGGGGTCTATTCTGCTACCCAGCCCGGTCGCGCAGACGTGGGAATACTTTTCAACCAGTGTGTGTTTGTGTTTCAAGTGAAACTGGCTTGGCTTTATAGAGAAGGTGGTGGGCGGGACTTGCAGCAGTGAAGGCACACTATTAGCTCCCGAAGGGCTCTTTCACCGGGGAACCCAATCCCAGCCGACTGCCTCTGCCTCGGGCGGAGTTTGAGGAGACCCGCGGTTAATTTTAGTTTGTGTTGGTTGGACGGAGAGGAGGAGGAGGAGGAAGAAGAAGAGGACGACGAAGTGGAGGAGGTGACGGCTGTCTTCTTCTTGTTGTTGTTTTTATTTTTTATTATTTGTCGCCTACCAGCAGGCACGTTTCTTGGGAGCAAACGCAAGCGGGTGTAACTGTCGTCGGCCGGTGTGTCCCGGTTGCGGTTCTACACTGACTTCTATGGAGGATAAATCTGATTAATCCTTTCTTGTTGTGCTTATTGGACCAATTTAACTTGTATAGAGCATTTCACCGGATACGGTTTGGACTAGTGTCTAAAGCCCGGACATTGGTCATCCAGGGAGATAAAACATGTCACTGTGTCAACAGCTGGAGCGGAAAACACGCGATGGATGTCGGTCAGTCTCCGCTTTGTAGATAACACATGGTCTTTATTCACCATTCTTGTATTCATTCATTCATTCACTGGACGGGGAGGTGAACAGACGCTGGCCTGCTGTCAGAGACACTGTGGGAAGAGGAGAACCGGTCACAGCGGTGAGTGATGCTTTAGTACAGATTCACGCTGCGGGGGTGACATCGCTACAGACAAAATGATCCCCTGTTTTGCTGTTTTAAAGATGGAGTCCCCCTACACAGACCCTGGCTGTTAATGCTTCACAGATTAATAAGTTAAGAAGGAAAGCAGGAGAGGCGAAGACAAGAAGCTCTCCCCTAACCCCGGGACGAATAACACGGCAGGATGCGTTACCGCCGTTAACTTCCACTCTGAGTGAGTGTGGGCAGTGCCAGCAGTTGGGGACGACCGTTGGCCGTTAATCCTACACTGTGTGGGTGCGTGCACGCGCCTCTGTATGTGGATGGTGATGGTGAGAACCGGTTTTTGATGCGCGAGAAAGTGACGTGCCGCTCTCCTACCTTCCCGCCCTTTGCCACGAGCCTCAAGTCAACTCAGCGAACCAGGCAGCCGGGTCCAGCTTCATTTCTCTCTCCATAGCCTCCTCACAAACTCGCCACCTTTACCTACCTTCCCCGTGTTGTTGTTGTTATTGCTCTTATTATTTATTTGAGCGCGTGTCCCTCACTCTGACTCTCCAAGTCTCGCGGGATATAAAGGAAATAAAAGGGGTGAATCTAAAAGAGCGGAGGGGAAAAGGAAAGGAAACACACACACGAAAACAGATTAAGACGAACAGGAGCCGCATATATGAAGATGCTGATGTGTGACCGCGGCGTCCAGATGCTCGTGACGACGGTGGGCGCGTTCGCCGCCTTCAGCCTCATGACCATCGCCGTCGGTACCGACTACTGGCTGTACTCGCGCGGGGTGTGCCGCGTGAAGAGCAGCGGCGACAACGACACGAGCCGCAAGAACGAGGAGGTGATGACGCACTCCGGCCTCTGGCGAACCTGCTGTCTGGAAGGTACGTGATCAGTCTGACTGGCTGCCTGTCTGTCTCTCCTCTCTCTGCTTCTGGCCGGCGCGTGTGTGTGTTTGTGTGTGTGAGTGCTCGTGCGTGTAGCTGTTTCCACACGCACACGCCCTGTCTCCCCTCATGTCTGCCTTTTAATACCAGAGGAGGTTTGTGTGTTTGCCTATGAGAGTGTGACAGCAGCCTATAATCCCTGTAACTCACTTCTTAAGCTGCTCTTCTCGACTTCACCCTCCACCGCAGAATAGATCGCAACTGAGTAGATGTGGCTGTCATCACGCTGCATAGCTCTGGGTAGAAATAAAGCACTAACAGGGCAAACAGAGCGTTATTAGCCAGGCATCTGCACCACTACCATGAACCAGGCATGTGCACCCTGGCACCACCACAGTAATGATGGGAAAGGTTTTTCCTTTGAAGGTGGATTGCACTGTTGTTCCAGGTTGGAGGAAAAAAAGAAGAAGCTTGTTTTGGCCTGAATGGCGCTGGAACTGGGTGTGAATTTCGCAAGCACCTGTTGATTATGGAACCAAAGGCAATGGTGGTTCACTGAATTCTTGCCAGAGAGTTTAGGCATAGGCTCTCAGTCATCCAGGTCATTCGGGAGTATTGAAAGAAAGTGATTGGATTTCTAAATTTCATGAAAATGTTTCACCTTTCAGTTCTGGTTCAGCCCAGAGCCCTTGAGTAAGTCAGAGTCCTATCAGCCGGGTGTTGTAGCATTGAAATAGTTTCTGCAAGTGCTTAGCTGGCAGTTGGACTGTGTGCTAATAACATACAGCATTGTTTTTAACTCCTCAAACTGTGCTTCTGTAACTCTGTGACGAAGCTAGCGTGGAGATGACGCCACTCTTCCATTCAATGGCTCTGGATCATTCCAAGTACAAGTTAAGTAACATGAAATATGCTGTGCAGTGGGGAGTGCTCAGATCTCTACACTGCAGAAACCAAAGAGCCACTCCATAAACTCACCACAAAACATAGAAGAGCCACCCTGACAGGACAAGACTCAGCTGTACATCTGCATCTAAAGGACAAAGGTCACTCTTTTGAGGATGCCAATATTCACATTATGGACAGAGAAGACAGATTGTTTAAAAGAGGAGTGAGACAGGCCATCTATGTCTACTGTGAACAACCATCCTTGAACAAAGGGGCACACCAAGCATTGAAGAGAAGTTGGTCTTTCCACTGAATCCAGACTTCTTGACTCTTATATGTAGAGCAGGGTGGTCCAACTCCAGTCCTCGAGAGCTACCGTCCTGCAGCTTTTAGACACATCCTTGTTCCGACACACCTGAATCAAATGAATGGCTTGTTATCAGGCCTTTGCCAAATTTGATGGCATGCTGAAGAGGTAATCCAACCATTTGATTCAGCTGTGTTGGAGTAGGGATGCATCAAAACTTCATGGCGGTGCAGTGAACTTTACAATTCACAAGCAATCTACATTTAGATAATGGGGAACTCCCAACACTCCAAAAGCCAGATAAACATATTTCCCATTCGACAAAACACAGGAGGAGTAATGTCAGTGACGATCAGCTACTACATCACTGAAACAGAAGTCAGATGACTCTTCTTTGTGTGACACTGACCAACATTTGACTGATGTAACAGTATCACACAAATTCATATTGAACATTTAGATATCAGCGGTTTAAATAGGCTGTTTTTTTTCCTTGTGCGAGTAAAGTGCACAGAATACGGGACGGCAAGCAAGGCTAACAGCTGTTGTGTTCACTGTAGCTGGTTTACATGAGTGCCAACATGGTAATGGTAATAAGTGCAGAGTGTTTGTTTGTGTGTGTTATCTTACATGTTTCCCTCACTTGTCCAAGGTAAATTTCCCCAGAGACAACAATGGCTAATCTAATCTAACATCTGATCTAACTTCGTTATCAGCTGGAAGAATTGACAATGTCTTGAAAAAGTTTTGGTTCCAAGAATGTGACTCAGACCTTGTTATTGCCCAAAATCAGATGAAGTCAGCTAGGCCTTTAACATCTAGTCTATCATATTTGATGTATGGGTTTTTGAGACTTCTACATCAGTGTGACTGTTTTTTCTCACTGAAAAAAACATAATAAATTGTACAATACGTTTAAGGAAATTAATTGCCCAAAAAATGTAAAAAGCCAGATGTAGTAAATATGATTCAAATTAAAATTCATATACATCACCCCCGCTGCTTCTTACTTTTTCAAGTCCTTATTTGCAGCATTTCTCCCTTTAAAAACTGAGTGATTTTCTTGTTAATTTGGACTTTTTCTAGAAACTCTCAAGGCATTTTGCTGCACATCCATCGTATTTAGCACCACACAGAAGAGTGTGCCTTGATCACAGGGTTTGATTGGCTCTCTAAAGCCTTTTGGCTGTATGGATTGGCTCTTACATAGTTATTTTCTACTGAATTTGAGCACTCAAAGCTTTTTTTAATAAAGCCTCATTCACCCATTCATGCAAGTGCTTTTTCTATGCCTAAGCAGTTTTAACCTAACGTTCACATAGGCCAACAGTCTGATGGATGCATCAGAGGCAACTCGGGGTTCAGCATCTTGCCCAACGATACTTCTGACATGCAGGTTGGAGCAGCCTGGGATTGACCCACCAGTGTTCCAATTAATAGACAACTGAAGTGAACATAAAAAGGAAAAATCTAAAACTTGAACAAGATAGAGGACTTTGACACTGTCAACACGTCAAAGTGTGTGTGTGGGCGGGGGGGTGTTACAGCGCCAGATGGTGCAGGTATGCTGCTGTACGTTTATGCACACAGCAACACGCACATGTTATTGAATGAATAAACAGACAAATTCCAGGATATTCTCAATCCTCCACATAGGCACAGCTGTGGGAGCAGGATGCCAAGTTAACACAATGTCAGTGCATTCACACACACAGGCTCAGACAACGAAACATCATTTGCACATATACTCCTTCATGCACGCCTTTAACAACTGCTTTACTTAAGTGAAGAAGCTCTCTTATCTCTTTTGTCATTCTGTCCATCTTATATCCACTTAGCACAGTGGTAACACACTGGTAGCCATGCTTTTATAATTCATAGCTGCCCCATAAGCTGACAGGAAGCGGATGTGTGTATTAGCAACCTGTACTGTGTCCGACAACAGGGAGGGTGTGAGTGACTTAGACAGTAACTACAGACAAGTAGTGAAGCCTCATATATGCAGTGTTCTTACAGTGGAGGTGAACACACAGAGCAGTTACACATGCATGATGTGCAGCATTTACAGTTTTATTTAGCAGTGAAAATGGGCACCAAGGCAAAAAGAGACCTTAATTGAAAGAAATATTTACTTTAAGGCAATAATTAGCATATAAGTAGTAGCGAGCAGGTGGTCTTATTCTAAAGTTTTCACTGATTTTTAAATACAACTAACTAGGCGTAAAAGCGCCTGCACATGCACGTATTCTCTGCTTCTAAATGGAACCTGTTTTGCTTTTATTTTGTGTCACATACATTATTACAGTGATGGATGCTCATTTTAAACCTGTCCAGTGGTTCAAATAATGAGGTCAGCATGTGTATAATTAATCCCCATCTTAAGCTGCCTGAAAAAAAGTTAAAAGACTAGGCCTTTTTCTGCATATAGCAAGAATTCTTGAATGGTATAGTTTTGTTTGCCTTGATTTCAGATGCACTGTATTTGTTAAAAAAATAATATCCCAGCTCTTCATTGCTAAATTATAAATTAAGATTCAGGACAGTGCTTCGGTAATGCGGCCTCAATGCAAGGCATCAGCAAACTGCAATTTTAGATAAGCAAACAACTAAAAGGAAAGCCCAAAAGAAAAGAGCAGGGAAATAGCATAATAAGCATTAACATTTAACAACAACAGAGTTCATAAAGTGAGTTCTAGAGGAATTTTTAATGGGCTGCTTGTAATTTAGCACACAGGAATGTAGAGTTCTTATAGAATTTAAATAACAGGGATGTTTTCCAGATTCTGGCATAAATACTAAGGCCTGTAATAGGATGAATATTTACGTGCACTTGCTAATACCAGATGTTAACAGGGACCAGCAGTGTGTGGTGACGTTGGGATTTCTCTAAAGAGGTGCTGCGATAGAATAAATGAGCACAAGAAAAACTCCTTTAGAGAACAGACAAAACATGAATGAAGAGAAACCACAGTGCACATGAATGAAGCGGGGGAGAGGGGTGGAGAAGAGCAGCAAGTGAAAAGTGATGGATGAGCTGCGCGTGCCCTCAGTTTCAGGTGAATCTCTCGGGAGTTTGTGGGACCACAACGTGGATTTAGATGATCACTCGGTTACAGAATGAAGGAATAGGGTTTTAAACAGAGACAGAGGTAGCAGTGATCGCTCAGGTGGCTGCAGGAAGGAGGAGAGAAGGTTTAAAGATGCAGGTGGGGGTTGAGAATTGAAGGACAGAGTGAAAAGGAGGTCACAGTATAGGGAGATAAGCATTAATTAAATATGTGGGGTGTTTGACCATGTCTAGGATAAAAGCAATCACCTGACTGAGAGGGACAGCGGTAAAGACAGAGGAGGTAAGAGGAATCGTTAAGGAGGGTAACACTGAGAGAAGGGGACAGGTATATAAAAGAGAAAGAAGCAAGATTTCTCTTGAGAGGACATGACCAAAAAAGACAAAGGAAAAGGGGAGGTGTATATTTTATGATTTATATTTTAATATCTATCCAGACATTTTTAGAGTTTGTATTTTTAAACCAAAAAAACCTTCATATGTGTCCTTTATAAGAAAAGTCAACTACTTTTGCATGTTCCCATTATTTGCTTATGTCCTGGAAGCTCCATTTACAGGGGGAGGGGAGTGGGTATGCAAGATCATCAGGCTCTTGTGCAGTGCTCTGCACCTTAATGCAGATGGTTTTACGTGTAAATTGATGCTGCACAAGAACTTGAAATGTATTTTGGATTGAATAACTGGTTTGCATAGTTGTGGAGAAAGTATTTTTGTTCGTTACGAACAGTAATATATACTAATACTCGTACTAAACAGCAGTATTAGCATCAAAATATTAAATACAAAGAATAGCCCAACTGATCGGTCAACAGGACGATATTATTGCGAGAAATATAACTCTTTGCCCAAAAAATGCGCATCAAGAAAATAACTTTCATTTATCCTCCAATAAATGAAAATTTAAAAAGTATAGAAGAAAAGGGAGAACGACACTTAAGCCATGTTATGAATGTTGACATTGCATACTTTGTCCACTAGAGCGCACTGTGCAACCTCCCTGTTTGCAACATACATGTTACAACGAACGTCACAAACACAACAACCAGCTGATCAAGCAAAGTCGGGTGTATACACATAATCTATGACTTGCCACAATAGAATATTCTTTTTAAACTGCACTCTTATGTTATCTTAGGAAGGACTCATAAATGCATGACAATTATTAGGGAAATCGTTTTTCTTCTTTTTTTATCTGCTCGAAAGAAAAAAATATCAGTCGATATATCAGATTTTTAAATGACCAAATATCTGTATGGTATTGGTCTTAGAAATCCAACTCTCGGGCTCTCCTTTAAAGTTTAATTCATGGTCTCACAAATGTTTCTGTCTGCCTACACATTTCAGTTTGGAGAGGGGTTTTCACCCACTGCAAATGTGCTCCCATGCAATCTGAAAAAATCCTAACTAATAAATTTAAATTGACAAAATAATAATTACCTTATGCTGACTGTTAGTAATTAAATGTAGAAGAGAAGTTGCTCAATATCTCAGGGGCTGATGTCACCATGTTCCCCCTTTTAGACACACCCCTGTGTATAGGAAAACTGTAGCGTGTGGTCAAAATTTTCTCCTTTTATTCACAATGTTGCTGTTAAAACCGCAGTCCTTGATCCATAAAGAGACCCACATGCAGGAGGAAATTTACAGTTTCCTCCTGCATGTGGGAATTTTAAAAGATGGTAGAAGAAAGAGCTGGAAAGAGAAGAAAGCCAGATGTGGCGATGTGCAGGATAAAAGCAACATCTTAGAGAGACAGACATCATCGGGAAACAGATATTTAATCACAGCTGTGATGGAATTAATAGCACAAAAGGAGAGTTTGTACACAGCTGAAAAGCTTGGAAGAGAATGTAAAATAAAGGCTCCAGGGCTTAAAAGGAAGGAGGGTTTCAGACAGACCCGCAGGACATTTTGCTGTGTTTCTAAAGAAGGTATCAAGGGAGGGGGATAATAAGGGTAGGTAGGCTAAAGGATGAAGGGAGGAGATTTAGTAGAAGATGAAAAGTTTTACTGCATCTGGAAAGTAAAAATGATAAATCAGAGAATGTCGGGAGAGATGGACTGAAGGAAGATAGCAATTGTGCCAGTAGCTACAGGGAAGGAGGTGTAATAGAGATGCAGTTAGAAGGGGAAAAAAAACAAAACAGATTTTTGCCAAATTCCCAAGGTCAGACCTTGCAATGCTTAAGAAAAGCAAAATCTGAGATTCTACAGACCTCAGTTAGTATGTTAAATTTCAAACCAAACACAGCATATCAGCACGAACGCCTACCACTAAATGTAAGCATGGTGGTGAAGACATGGTGATTCAAGCTTTTTTTGCAGCCACAGGACACTTCGAAGTCATCGATTGGACCATGAACTCTTCTGTATACCAAAGTATTTTAGAGTCAAATGTGAGGCGACCTGTCTGACAGCTAAAGCTTGGGCAAAACTGGGTCATGCAACAAGACAGTGAGCCAAAGCACGGCAACAAATCTGCAACAGAATGGCTGAAAAAGAGAAGAATCAAGGTGTTGCAGGAGGCCAGTCAAAGTCCGGACCTCAACCTATTTGAAATGCAATCGTGAGACTTTAAGAGAACTGTGCATAAACGAATGCCTGCAAATCTCATTGAACTGAAGCAACGCGATAAAACAGAGCGGGGCAAAAGTCTTCCACAGAGATGTGAGAGAATGATGAAGTCATACAGAAAATCCTTACGCTGAATAACTTACTTCTGCTAAAAGCTATTGAATTATAGAGTCTTAGTTTTTACACCCACTGCTTTTGTATTTTGCTGCATTTTTAGGAGTAGGAGCTTCAAATTGATACATTTGGTGTATCGACTATTTTGAATCTCAGTGACCTAAACCTTAAGGTCAAAGTTCAAGTTTTCTGAAAATCTTGCGAATGCAATAATTTGAGAACAAGGCGACATGGGATTTGTAAATTGTAAAATACTATAGGTGTGTCGACTTGGAAGCTGAGTGTTTTTCATTGAGTCACGATATGTAAATCCTTAGAATTGACAGGGGATGGGTCTTTTTTGGTCTTTAACCATGACTCTAAGTCTAGCATGCATATATTTTTCTTTCATTACATGTCATACGTATAGAAAAATCTTCTTTTTAATGTTTATACTTAACCAAGCCTTCTTATTTTCATATCAGAACTGATGTGTGTAATTGCATGACACTGTTTTAATAATAATAATAATAATGTATAATTTATTGATCCTTTATTGATTCCCCCGTGGGGAAATTCCTCTCTGCATTTAACCCATTCACTCTGTGAAGCAGTTGGCAGCCATTGGGCACCCGGGGAGCAGTTTTAGACCACACGGTGTCTCCAGCCTCATGGCAGCAGTTTGTTTCAGGGCAGCTGAACAACAACCTCTGAAAGGACTCAAGCCAGGCTCCAAAATCTCGAGGAAAGTCTTCACAGAAGAGCAGAAGCTGTTGTGGCAGCACATTAATGGTCCTGGATTTAAAATGAGACATAACAATAACATGTGAGTGTAATGTTTGCTAGCTGCGTGGAGGGAATCCTGAAACAGCCATGTATGAAAGCGATAACAGATAAGAGGGAAAACTGGAATGGGATGAATTAATGTTTTGTGAATGTGAGAGAAAACTAGGTAGAGTGAAGGAGGAGCGGTGAGAAGATTTGAAACATGAACAGAGAGATGTTTTTGGGGGGGGGGGGGGGGGGGGGGGGCTTTGCTGTTTGAGTAGGGACAGACTGAGAGAAGGGGGAAGAAGAGAGAGATAGAGAAGAGGTGTGCAACCGAGCAGAACCTGCCTCGTTCTCTTTCATCAGCCATCACCGTGGAAACTAGCCTCCTCCTCCTCCTCTTTCCCTCCCAGCTTCTCTTTCCTTCGCCTGCAAAAAGGTAATCAGAGAGAGCGAGAGAGGCAGAGGCACAGAGAGAAGGAGGAAGAGAGAGAGAAAGAAAGCGGCACAGTCACCCAGACTGAGCTGTCAGAGGCGCTCCGAGGAAACAAGCAGTCCAATTTGCTCTGCTTTTCAACTTTCTTTCCTGTCCGTTGCTCACTCCCTCCTCCTCTGTTATCTAGTTGACAAAACCATTTAAATTGTGAGTGCGTGTGTTCGTGGACACGTGTGGCCAGGTTTACACAGACCACTTACATGCAGATTTTGGATCACATGCCAACTCATTGGGGTCAGCTTGCTTGGGACAAAGGCTGTCCTCCCCATAGAAACTACAAAAATGGTTATCTGTCAGATGTCTAACAAAAAAAAGACCTATGTTTGCATTTTAAAATGTTTTATGATCGTAGAGAATCAAAGGGATAAGAGCTTTCCTATTGTGAAATACAAATCTAGGTATGAGGTTAGCCAGTAGTCATTCACGTATTCTGTTCAAACTACTGTGACTTTCCTTCATGCTGAGCCGTGGAGCTGACATGTTTGGCAGAAAATTTACTCATTTTGTCGGTTGGATTGCCATGCTACTCTTGGGATGGACTGTAATCGCTTTGATGGTCCCCTGACTTTCCATCTAGTGCCAAAATCAGGTCACAGATTTTGTCCAAAAGTAGCATGCTAGCTCACTAAACTCCGACAGTAAGCATAATGAACAGTAACGTGGCTGTAGATACTATCCAAAAAGGATCATATGAATTACATTTTTTGTATCCCAAATAGTTTTAACTACACTGGCAATCTAAAAAAGCTAAATTATTTCAGTTATTTGACCATTTTTGGTTGGATTTGAGGAGTTCCAGTTAGCCACATTTGCACCATAATCAAAGTCATGTTACTGTATTGGGTCTTAAGCTTTTTTTTGTCTTGTTCGCATTTAGATACTGGAAAAATGAATGGCACCCTGTTTTTGTTTTAATTAATCACTTGTGCTTCAATCACACAGGCCTAGAGACCAATCATCAACCTCCTGGCAACCACTGGTTGCTAGGGGAAAACAATATATTCCTTTCCTGGTTGGTTGGTGGTTGCTGAAGGTTCCTGGCTGTGTCCTGTCTTGCATTTCTGCTGCAACCAGGCACTGCTTTTTGTTTGAGGGCAAACAGTCTTGTTTCCTTCACACTTTCCCGGTTGCCTATACCTCTTTGTTACCAGTTTCACCTAGAGACTGCCACCAACCTCCAGAACCACTTTTCAACCAGTCAGACACACCAGGAATATATATTTTTCCCTAGTGAGTGGTCGTTTTCAAGTTTCAAAGCGTGGGTGACAGGGGTCTTGACTGATGCCCCATTCCCACAGCAATCGTTGCTAACGATATATAACTGTAGCCATTAATCAAGCCATTGATATTGCTTAAAGTTTTAAGTCATAGCGTCAAAATGGCAAAATCTAGAATTCGTTATCTTGAGGCTGAATTTCAAAGGCTCTGAAGTTTGTTCAAATAGTGAACATCTAATCTAAATCAGCAACTTGTCTCACACGTGGTGCAGTGTCAGCAGTTTTTAAAACTAGACACCTTTCCAAAAGTTGAGCTACGCAATTGTTCTTTTGGTAGTAATATATGGTGTAACCTCACTATATACATTAACACAAGGATGACACCTCTAGGAAATAAAATGTGCTAGACTGTAAGTGTATGTAATTTGCTCGTCATGGATGCAATAGCTACTTTTAATGCCAGCGTACATCCTTTACAAATTCTTTTCTAATTTTCTTCTGCTTTTGAAATAAGCCTGAAGTCCAGTATTATTCCAGACATTATGACTTTCTCCACCTGCCATTTGCTGTCTGAAGAGTCACCACAAATGCCCTTCCTTTCCACTCACCTGCATTCGCCTCATTAATGAGGCCCTGCAGTATTCATACTACCTCAGCTCACCATGTCTCACTTGCCTGTTTGTTAATCTGTGCCTTGTAGCATCCTGGCTTCCCGTTTGGGTTTTTTTTTTTTACATTGTATTGTGTTTAAAAAATAATAATAACCTTGCCTGTGGTTTAGATTCACCGGATGCTTCCAAGTAAAGCTCACTTCTTGTTTTTAATCACCCATTTCACAAGTTCTGCTTTAGTTTGAACTGAAATGCAGACATATCCCCTGACCCTGACTACAAAATATTTTCCTTGCCTTGCTTTTCTTAACAGTTCTTACAATAGACTGTGTATGAAACAGTAATGTATCTGCAGTTTGAAAGGGTAAGGGCAGTGCAGGTGTGCCTTAAGTGACCTTTCTGTGAATTGCAATGTATGCAGGTTAGGAAAATGACACTTTTAGGCCTCTGTAAGCACTTTCCTGATTATGTCAATCACATCTTAGTGAATGCAACAGGATGTTAATGGTCCCCATTAGAGTCAAAAATGACATATTTTAGATTGTATTTTAAGGCAGGCCTAGCTTGTTGCTGACACAATTTATCATTCACATTAAATTCAATTAGTTTTATTTGTATAGTGCAAATCACAACTACAGTCACCTCAAGGCGCCTTGTGGTACGGTGCTATTGGGTCTTTAAGATAAGATGTCAACACTGTTGCTGCAGCATTTTTGATCAACCAAAGGCTTTTCAGGGAATTTTAGGACAGTTTTTCACCAGCTTCGGCTTTTTTCTGCCTGTTAAAAAATTGTGTACAAATGTGCTTTTCTACTCAACACTTGTATGGATTGTGTTATTTAAGTTATCTGTGCTTTATTGTGGGGATCTCGTACACTGAGTTTTAGTCTTTTAGTGGGTGGCCAACTTCAGTGTTGGACTCTTCTGTGAATACAGGGTTTGTGCGTGGGTGAGAGTTGGATCAAGGACAAACATCCACCTTGTGGCTCATTTGTCACAGTCATGGGGTTACGCAGACTTGTTGTTTGTATGCGTCCCCTTTTTCAACCTTGTTTTGAGGCACAAAATTTTTATTTATTTAGGAGTGGATTATGTTCAATGTTCAGTATATTTTATTTCACAAGAACTAGACTGATACGGCATTGAATAGCTGTATTTTAATTAAAGCATTAAAATGTCCGATGCTTTGATTTGCAAATGAGATAATTTGACAATTTAACTCAGTAACTATTATAAATAATTCTCAGGTGTGTGTGTGTGTGTGTGTGTGTGTGTGTGTGTGTGTGTGTCCATCTTAACAGCTCTATCTGTAACATGCTGATATTCTCCAGAGTTTTTTTTAAGGTATCAATTATTTTTACAGTGTGTATTAAAGAATGCGTGGTATACAAGGGGGGGTGTGCAGGTTTGCGCTTATGTTCATATGTTTTATGCATAAGTGACAACAGTTGCATGCTGGGCCCTGTAGGAGAAACTCAACCACATGACTCAGATAAAACACACAAAGACGCACACACAGGCAGACAATCATGCATACTCTGAACTCTCATTCCTGTTTGTGTCCCATAATGCTTTGCTGTGGCTGTGCCTGCAGCTGCCCTCGAGCAACTGTGACCTTTGTGAGGGAAATGCCTCCTGATAGATGCTCCCACTACGCATGTGTGTGTCTCCATGTTCTCTTCTTTTTTGTTTGTGTGTGTCTGTGATCATTACCGTGCTGTTTATTAGACTGAAAAAACAATAACCAACAGCAAATTTGAAAACATGCAGTCTCCTCCATGCACTTACACTTGACTGCCCAAGCACACACGTGCACGACTTCACAGATTAGCTCGCGTGCCAGTGTCCCCGTGTTCAGATTGATGTCTGTAGCTGCTTATGATAAAAAAAAAAATGATTATCTGTGTGTGAAATTGATAAAATAGCCAACTGGACTGGGGCCAGTCTACTGAATTTTATCCCACTGTCCTCAGACCTCAAAACAACCCAACTCTCCTTCTTTACTATAATGAAATTAAGCTTTTGGAAGGCAACTATTGTAGGAACATAACACCTTGTACGTAGTAGCAAATAACACCGAGAAGACCTGGCACTCTTTTCTGCTTCCCCACATTAATATAACTGCTGGAGATACAATATAACACTTGCATGAGCAATAATTGATCCAGTGTACCATCGTCAGTGCACGTACGAACTTTTCAAGCATACTAAGTAGTCCCATTATTTTAGGAGCCCCATCTAATAAAGAGAAGTAATATCCAGCTGGCAAAGGATATAATTTCACTTGTGGTATGCAGGGAAAGGATAAATGAAAGTGCTCTTTAGGAATGAGGGAAATGGTTGCCTGCTGGAGTCCCAGAAAGGTGGCCTCAGCTGTGGTTTCGTCCTGAAAAGAGATATTTATTAAAAGGCTGTCATCCAAACGCCTTCGTGGAAAGATTTGGATGTGTGCCGGCTTGAGTAAAATCTCATGAATAGGAAAACAAAAAATAATAGCGCACTCTCCTTACATAGTGAGACAAATGTGTGGCTCTATTTTAATGATCTTATTAATCTTCTGTAACTGAGACGGAAAGATTTTCTTTCTTCTAAGCCAATTTGTTAAGCCTGAACTGAGGGGCTTTAATTTAAGCAGCCACCTGAGAGCCTCACATTGGATTTTTCTTTAAACGCCACACACCTTTGTTCATTTCCACTGTTTGTTTTATGATTTTTTTAAATGTTTTACAAATGTGTCATGGTGCAGATTTGAATGTTTTGTTTTTTGGCCACAGTGAATAGCTTATTAGCTTATTAACTTTTTTTTGCTTCTGCTTGGCGATACTCAAACAGACCACTTCAACAGTATTAACCGTGCAGGTTAAACTTTAGGACTACAGCAGTAGTGAGTCTAAATTACCATTTGTAGTCATTCAAATAATGTGCAGACAAGGAAAGACACATAGAATATAATAGAATAATCCTTTAATTGTCCCACAAGGGGAAATTTGGTTGTAACAGCAGCCAAAAAGACAAATATACAAACAAACAGGACACAGGACACGGAACAGAAACATACACAATTTTTCTTACATATTTACATTAAGGACAATGGTTACTATAAACAGAGTACTGTACAGTTATTGAATTAAATAAAAATAATTACAGGTAAGAGGCAAACCAGGTTGTAGTGCAAATTGGTTAATTAACTAACTTATTGCAGTTACAGCGCAGATGCAAACATCTATGTTTGTTGGGAGCAGTTCAGATTGTACAGTCTGACAGCTGCAGGGAGGAAGGACCTGCGGAAACGCTCCTTCATGCATCGAGGATGCAGCAGTCTGTCACTGAAGGAGCTCTGCAGTTCAGCACCATCTACATGCATGGGGTGGGAGACTCTGTCCATCAGAGATGTTATTTTGGCCAGAGTCCTTCTGTCTCCCAGCACCTGTACTGGGTCCAGGGTGCATCCCAGAACAGAGCTGGCCTTCCTGATGAGTTTATCCAACCTCTTCCTCTCAGCTGCCGATAAACTGCTGCTCCAACATACCACACTGTAAAAAATGACAGATGCCACCACAGAGTCATAGAAGGTCTTTAAAAGTGCTCCCTGCACTCCAAATGACCTCAGCCGCCTCAGCAGGTAGAGTCTGCTCTGACCCTTCCTGTAAAGAGCATCAGTGTTGTGGCTCCAGTCCAGTTTATTATTCAGGTGAACACCCAGGTACCTATAAGAGTCCACTATCTCAATGTCCACTCCCTGGATGTTCACCGGTGTCAGTGTGGTGGGTCTGCGTCTCCGGAAGTCCACCACCAACTCCTTCGTTTTCGTTTTTGCATACTAGCTCCCCATGTCATTAGGCACACCTTCCAATACCAGGGATACCCTTTTGTCTTGAGAACTGACTCAAATGAACAAGGTGCTGGAAACATTCCTCGGGGATTTTGGTCCATAACATGATGGCGTCACACGGTTGCTGTGGATTTGCTGCTGCACATGCATGATGTTAATCCCCACCGTCTAAATATTTCATCATAAATCGACTCTTCAGACTGAGCAACATTTTTCCAGTGCCCTGGTGTCTACACAGGCAGACAGTGAAATTATAAATGGCTCATGTACCCCTAATTTTGATGAGCATGTGGACTGTAGCCTCAGTTTTCTGTTCTTAGCTGCTCCTCACTGGATATGGTCTCTTTTTGGACCGTAACCGTAGTGATGACTGTGCAGTAAAATCTCTGAATTTGGATTGTTGGTGCTGAGAGAGAGAGAGAGAGAGAGAGAGAGAGAGAGAGAGAGAGAGAGAGAGAGTGTGTGTGTGTGGGATCATAGGCTGGTTTTGACACTTGACATAAGTGTTTGTGACAACTGACTCACTTACTGATACAGCATTTGGAGGTACATCACTGAAACATCACTGTAGGCTAAAAATATGTGACTCATATAGCCCCATGTGCGCGCACACACACACACACACACACACGCACACACACACACACGTTTTAGTTACAGTAACAGGGCCAGACAGCGCGTTTGACTGACAGAGATCCACATCGAGATTGTCTGACAGCTACCTGCTCCCCAGTTTGGATCCTTGTTTTAGTACTCTCCACTGCTATAAAATGTGTACAACACATACTTGTTTGCTTAGTGCTTGACAGGGTGACGTGGAAAGCGTGAAATATTAGACATGACAGCTTCAGTATTTGAGCGTCCGAGTCCTCATGTGCCAAAATTTTGGAATCACTCTGGAATCACCATGTGTTTTGATTATTTACTTTCCTGTTGGAGACTGGCTCAATGTCCTCCCCCTTCATTATTACTGCATCATTAAAAAAGCAGGTAGTGAAGTACACATTTAGAGACATACCAGCACTACTCATGCGCAGTACACGCAGTACTTAATTCTTCCTGTTATTCTAAAGTTTTGGAATAAAGTGTTCATTCCTTATTTTGAGCATGTTTGGAAATTACAAGCTGAGAAGTCCTGGATCAGCTCCAAAAGCAATAAATCTGTATCCTCAGCTGTGAATTCATTCAGTCGAATAAAATCACTGAAAGACATTTTTTTTAAAATCTCAACGAGACAGATCTTTGGTGAAGATGAAGCATACGTCTTACTACAAGGATGACAGTGTTATATATTTTTGATAGATGCTACAAATCTCACAGAGAAATTCACAACATTCCGAGTGTGTGTTAATCCCGCTTGCTTGCATATTTTCAGTCAGAAGCTCACAGTCCATTTGTTTCTCCTGAAGGCATAAATCTTTAAAAACAGCAGTGCAACCAGACAGCAGACCGTTAGCACATTTTGACCCAAGCGGAAACCACCAAGCGATATCCCTTAAGAAGCAGTTTGTGTAATAGCTGCTGGATGATACCTCTAAAAATAGATCTCACACTTCAATACTGAATTTTAACAGCATGCTTTGAGAAATATGATCTGTAGTTTGTTTATTTATTTATTTTAGCTGCTTCGGCTGACTGATCGATCAGCTTGTTCCATAGAGTCTACAATTCAGAAGAATTGCTCCTCCTTCCACAGTATTGCACAGTACTTAATCAAACTCATTCATCCAGTGGGTCTTCATCCAAATTGTGCATAAGGTCATATTTGTAATATGAATTTATGCAGTAACCTGTGATTTTTAAAATATATGAACGATCTTATCTATACTTTTTTTTAATCTAGTTTTGTTAGGTTTTTTAACCTTTATTTATATTGGACAGTGTAAAGAGGATTTAAACCCAGGCCTCTGGAATCGCCTTATGGCATATGTGTTCTCCACTCCACCTGGCTTTGTACTATTGACAGTGTTGGGAAGGTTACTTTTAAAATGTATTCCATTACAGAATACAGAATACATGCCCCAAAATGTATTCTGTAACCTATTCCGTAACGTTACTCAATGACAGTAACGTATTCTGAATACTTTGGATTACTTAATATATTGTGGCGAGTTCAGACAAGGAGGAGACGGCGGTATTGTTTGGTCTTGCTTCCCGTGAGCTAGCCAGGGAGCACAGCCGTTTATTACATTTGCAGAAGAACACACTGCCACTATGGAACGCCAGGACTGCCATAATGAATTAATTAAATACACCATTAAATAATTAATTAAATGTGGCAATAATTAATTAAAATTGGAATTAATTAATTAAATAAATAGTTATGACACATGTAATTAATTAATTATTGACACATTTAATTAATTATTTATGTATTTCACATTTTAATTAATTATTGACACATTTAATTAATTAATTATTGACACATTTAATTAATTATTTAATGATATATTTATTTATTTCATTTTGGCAGTCCTGGCGCCTGGCTCTCATCATGAAATAATTTTATCTGTCAGCCTCACCCATCAAACTCAGGGGGCGGGGTTAACGCTGATCGAGTCAAAACCATTGCTTTGGCCTGGTGGCCATTGTTTCTAGCACACAACAACCGGCATGTGGAAGCTAACAGAACTGAACTTTGAAAAACCCTGTTTGTGTGTCACCAAATACCGTTTTAATATTTTTTTAGCCGAGAATGTAGTGGTTTAATCTTCATGTGTCTGGTCGGTTTGTCAAGATACAGCCTCTTTGCAAAAGTGTTTCGATGATTTCGGAGATGTCTGCCCAGTCTCACGGCAAAGCGTGGGATAGACCCACTCGCCTCGCAAGCAATCCCACCGACAAAGCGCAGGCCCCGGTACACAGCTGTAGTAACCCCCGCTGACTTCTTTTACTGAGGTTATATTTATCGATGTTTTATTTCCTGATGTTCTTATGTGTCCTACGTGTTTCAGTCGCCAATTCTGAATTATAACTAACATTTAAAACATGTTTAAGGAGGAGAGAGAGCAAATAAATCTGTTTAACATCTGATCTTTGGGTTTTTGTTCAGTAATCAGCGTGACCTGTGTATAAACGCATAAAAGAGATAAAGTTGGTGTTTCCGTCATGTAGTAACTGCTGGCTTTAACTGTACAAAGGTTGTTCGACACTATGAAACACATACAGACTTCATGATGTTCGGCTAATATTTTTATTGTGAATATTAATCATGAGGGTAAACGGCCCTGTACACCACGGAGCGAGGTCAGCATATCCACGATATCCTCAGCTCCATGAGTTAACACAAAGTTTCCCAGCTGACTATCTAACTGCCAACTATTCCAGAGACGTGAAAATATACAGCATAAAGAAAAGTGTAAGAGACTCAGCAGCAGATTAGAATAACAGTTATACATTTAATAAATCACCAAATGAATCCAAGAAACGAGCAAACCTGTTCCGACAGTTTGAGTTTGTATTCCCTCAGCTGCAGACTCGCTGCTGTTTAAATGTTTGAAAAGGAAGATTAGATATAAAAAACGTCAAACATAGACTCAGTCTGCCTTCACATTTGATATGAGGCCAGCACGTATAGTGGCCTAAGCAGGCTATTACTGAAATACACGTGCTATATCATAAACTATGATATAAATAGGGAGGTCCTATTAACATGTTTTAAAGGACACCTTCCTGCCTTTAGTCTCATTCATGAGCAGTATTAGTTTTCTTCTAACATCCAGAAGTCTGCACGATGTGTTTCATAGTTTGTAACAAGCCTTTGACAGGTAAACATAACATGACCGAAAAAGCAAAAAAAAAAAAAAAAAAAAAAAAAAGGAGAGAGAGTATTGACGTAAGAAGAGAAAATGCTCTCAATTATGGAGACAGGCAAATGGTTCATTTATGTTTGATGTGTGTTTATTCCTCCCTAAATATCGTCGCTAAAGTTTGTCATGCACGTCAGATTTTCCTGCGCATTTTTATACCTCTGCCAACAGAGAGAGAGAAAAAAATCACATTCTAACAGACAGCTGGTGCTTAGAATACAGTTGAATAACTATTAAAAAACAGATGATATTTAGATGATAGTTCAGTCTAACACATGTGCCAGTGAACCATTAAACGTCTGTGAAACTATGCAGTTATGAAACGTAACTTTAACCTCAGCCAAACCGATTTGCTCAGTTGTAAATAAAACAGCGAAGTAAACGTGACCCGACAGACAGAACCTGAGTGAATGAAGTCCAGCGTTTAACCACTGAGAGCTAAAACTCAGCTGAGGTTTGAAAGCTGTGTGCCGGTGATTGGACATCAGCCGCCGATGAAGCTGTTCGCCTATAAAGTGCTCTGTAAGGAAACAAGCTCCAGCAGCTCTGCGCTCGGGGAAAACACTATATTTACTTATCTTGTGCAGAAAAATGCGCTGACATTGCGTTATATTGAGCACCGGCTGCCCAGTTAAACTGTGACTATCACCAGGTAACGTAGGCGTGTTTCTTGAATTAGCAGCAGGTGTTAAACAGCTGACAGATGAGGAGGAGGATGCATGCAGGTAAACTGAGGGTCTGTTGAGCTGATCGCTGGTTTCGTGAGAAAAATGTCAGCTCGTTCTTTATGTTACAGAAGCACAGAGACACAAGACCAGGCGGAAAGAGACGATCGTTCGGTGAAAATGAGAATCTGCGAATGCAACATGTGGAACACGGAGAGTGGAATATGTAAACAAACCGGTTAACGTAACCCCCTCGGTGCGCTCTGCATGCTAATTGTTAGCAGAGCTAGTGAAATCTCTGAAAACATCTGAGCACTTTTGCAAACATGTTCTATGTTGACAACCTGACCAGACATACGGCGCGACATTCGCGGCTAAAACACTGTTAAAAGTGTAGCTGGTGACAGAAAAACGGGGTATTTTAAAACTACACCACCACCATTGCTGCCTGTGATTTGAGCTGCATTCTGGGATACCTGGCTGCCCCAAGTCTACACAAGCAATCGATTATCTAGGATCGACCTGTTTTGACTTACTTTGCACGGCAACCAATCAAATGTTAGAGAAGCTGCATGGGCAGCGTTAACCCCGCCTCCTGAGTTTGATGGGTGAGGCTGACAGATAAAATTATTTCATGATGAGAGCCAGGTGCCAGGACTGCCAAAATGAAATAAATAAATATATCATTAAATAATTAATTAAATGTGTCAATAATTAATTAAAATGTGAAATACATAAATAATTAATTAAATGTGTCAATAATTAATTAATTACATGTGTCATAACTATTTATTTAATTAATTAATTCCAATTTTAATTAATTATTGCCACATTTAATTAATTATTTAATGGTGTATTTAATTAATTCATTATGGCAGTCCTGGCGTTCCATAGCCACTAGCTAACTGCTCAGCGCGGCAACCACAACACACATAGGGCGCCCTCTGACCCCGGAAGGACACACCGTCGCAGCGAGAGGGCGTCACCCGTCACCATGGCAACATACACAAAACATAACTGTACAAGCAGAACCCCGAACAGCCCTGACCTGCTACAATATTATCATGCTTTTTACAACAACGTGAATGTACTATTGCTGTGTGATTTATTACTATTACTGAAGGTCCGCGACTCCGAACTGTAGTAAAGGGACCTCTGACTAATGCTGGGCTCACACTGTGCGATTTTTGGCCCATTTTGAGCCGATTTTTGAGTCGTGCGATCGTTTTGGCGATCGGCCCGATTTTGGCCTTCATCGTGCGTCGTGCATCGTGTAGTATACGTGGGGTAACGAGAAGCGATTGACACCTCACGACCAGCTCCCGATCATCAATCGCTTGGTCGTGAGGGTGTCACCGCAGTTTGCCACACTGCGCACGCGCAAACACAAATGTCAGCGAAAAAGACGGCGTAGCACGGCAGTGCAGCGTGTGATCTGGACACAAGCGATGGAGGCACAACCTGTAGAACCATCCGAGCCCTTTCGATGTGGCCTCACAAAATTATCACGACCACAACAACCGTGAAAATAGTTGGATCGACACTGCTGCTCAATCACAGCTGCCTGATCATGTTTTTCATTAGCAATTTAGCAAAGTTGATGGTGGTGGTGTGTCTGTGTGAGTGAAAGACGGAGAGGGAGAGCGAGCGACAGAATTTCTGTTATAACCTTCATTTTTATGGACGCACAGTGTGAGCACTCAGGTCGCATCAGAGCATCGGGCCGTATAGTGTGAGACCCTGCATCGTGACCTATGAACTTCTAACCCCTGCGAGTCAATCGTACAGTTTGAGCAGGAGCTGAATCGCGCGACTGAAAAAATCGCACAGTGTAAGCCCAGCATAATACGGCGGGGTCCCTGTCGGCTGGTAGCCGAAAAATAGCTCTACTTTGTTGTGTGGGTCAACTTTTCTTGCGACAGACAGAGAGAGGCGTTGAAAGGCTGCTCCAACGGAACTTGTTGTTTTCGGAGGAAAACACGAACACAGTGTACAGTCGAGTCTTAATAGCTTACTTACAACTGGGCTCGTCAGGCACTCTTCTTGGCTGCAGTGGTTATTATTATATTTACATGCTTCCAGCTCCCGTTTTTGCTCGATGACTGCTCATACCTTTCCACTCCCCTTTTTCTCCCTCCTAGCGCTCACAGACACATAACGTGTATGGCAGTCCATTCTCCCAGCAGCACGGACTACACTGAACATGATGCTACATTCTTTAGAGCTATGCTTGTAGCATTCTGCCTGTTAGCTTAGCACAACAACAACAACAACGAAAAGGCGCTCTCTCACCCAGGAAACACACAGTCGCAGAGAGAGAGAGCGTCGCCCTGTAACCATGGCAACCGTAACGCTGCCGCCTGGAACAAAAGAACGTAGCTGTCAAACAAAACCCAAACAGTCCTGACCCGCGACAAAATGAAACAGGAAAGTACCCCAGTGTATTCCATTTATTTCAACAAAGTAACTGTATTCTGAATACCACCTTTTTAAACGGTAACTGTAACGGAATACAGTTACTCATATTTTGTATTCTAAATACGTAACGGCGGTACATGTATTCCGTTACTCCCCAACACTGACTATTGATGACAGGTCACAGTTTAAGGTAGCCACCACAGCAGTACCATAACATTATAAATGGTCCACTTATACAAATAGCACTACACCTCGTCCTGTCCTCTGTGGTGAAGTTTCATATCGATCACAGCTTAGCAAACATTCTTTATTAATCGCAGCATGTTGACATTTTGTGCATGGTGTCACGTTTTGAAGATATATTAGATATTTAGTGATGTGATGGCAACTTCAACTAACCTGAAGGTCCAGCACATGAGTCTTGAAGTTATTTTTAGCAGATGTCTTTGTTTTTTAAAATGGATAGTGTGACATCATGTACAAAAACAAAGTGTGTGTGTGTGTGTGTGTGTGTGTGTGTGTGTGTGTGTGTGTGTGTGTGTGCACATCTGCTTTTTAACTGTGTTTTCTCAGTTGTGATTTCGATTCTTTGTCCCAGAGAGAGATAAAAGCGGTCATCTATCTATGTTCCCTCCTCCCACATGTCCGTGAGCCGGGCTATTTTTGTTGTTATTTATTTCCGCTTTGCTTCAGAGAAAGAAAGAAATCTTTATTATAAGAGAATTAACCTAAATGTCTTCCAGCTCTTCATAGGGGTATATTTGAAAATCTACCCAGCACAAAATTGATTGCAGACAACATGTTATCAGCCTGTGTCATCTGGTAGCAGTGAATAAAGCCGATATCAGCCAATATATTGGTACATCCCCAATTTTATTGTGCCGCTCAGTGCCCTAATCATCATAATGGTTTGATGCAAATCTGTTCACTTAAAAAGGCTGGAGCTATAATGAATTTCCCAGCCGCCTGACACAAAGCAGCTCTGACTGATGACGCTTTACAGCATCAGCAGCCGATTTTCCGGTTACCTTCCACTCCACCTGTAACATCCGTGTAAACCATCCGCATTAATCATTTTTATTTCTCACTATCAACAAACTCATCCAGTGTGCCTAAATCCCAAAAAGGAAAATATCTTATTACTGCCATAAAAACATATGGCATAGAACAAATTGCTGAGTCACACCACTGGAGGACACAGTCTTTCCCAATTGCACCACTGATATAAAGTACTAAAGATAGATGGCCATGTACTTCTACATGAGTAACTGTATTGTTAGGAAATTTGTTTTTTAAGTGGCATTTGGTGATATTATCAAAGTCCTTCCTGAAGCAAGTCTCACCATTTGGCAGCTATCTTTGCAATACACAGGCAGATAGTTTGGCCATTATCTAAGTGAATGGGGAGAAAGCTTTAATCCCAGTGCTCACTAGGACACGAAGAGTCACCGGTCCAAGCTGAAAAAAATGCTGCTGACATGATCAGTGGCTACTCCCACCAGACCACTGAGTAATATACTGCATCCATCACTTTATGGATACAGTAAACCAAGAAAACTCATATATACTCGCCTGCATCATTACTAGAGATGGCACGATACCACTTTTTTATGTCCGATACCGATATCATAAATTTGGATATCTGCCGATACCGATATGAATCCGATATAGTGTGTTTTAATCAACAAAACTGTTTTTTTAAATATCTTGCTGAATTTTGTATAGGTTCTCAAGTTTAAAACAACAACTACACTAAAGCTATTTTGTTATACCTGTATGCAAAAAAAAATATTTCATAGTTCAGTAATACTGATCAATCTAATAAACTTAAACCTACACCATCCTCCCTATTCTGGTATTTTAAAGAGTACTTAGCGTAAATATTAAGCAACCTAACTAATAGGGTTCCAACTCCCAGCAACAACAAAAATAAATAAATAAAAAATAGGGAACCACCCCTCACGCTCCACCTCATGATGCTTAATCGACGTAATCAACCTTAATTTGATGCAGTGTGAAAAACAAATGCACAGAAATAAATTCTTTTTCAATATATTAAAATATTAAATAGATTCAACATCTTTCTTCAACAAAATTGCACACTGCACAGATGGTACCTTCCCAAAGGAAAAAGTACTATAGCTTACTAGGGTATATATATATTAGACTTAATAGTCACTATATACAGTAATGGACTTCTATTCATTTTGCATCAAATTAAAACTTTGGGTGTCAGATAATTATTTATTAAAAGCTAGACATTTTAAATGAGAATAAGAAAGAAAAGTATGTCTTTGTGCCCCCTTTTCCCAGTTAATGCCCTATCGGCCCCCCTGGCTAAACTTTGCTAGATCCGCCCCTGCACAGTTACCAGCGTCAGCTACGTAGAAAAAGATCCTGGTGTAGAAAGTAATATTAAATAAATTCTAACAACAGCTTATCAAGCTTAAACGTGCTGCTGTTGTTTATCTGCTGGTTTCCTCTTTCTGGTGCAAAGTGGGCCAAAAACAAACAAGAGAGACGGACTCGCGACAGAAAAGCCGATCAGCTGATCATTAAGCAGTTTCATGATTGAAGTAGCAGCAAGAAGAGGCAGTCGCTCCATATATCGTTTGTTAAGCTTAACGCAGGAAAGCTTTACAAACATTCAGAGATGGACTTACACACTTGCTTTACTTCTCTCGGGGATAACTTTGTCGGAGATGAAATGCCGGGTTGCTAGCGAAGCTCCAAATGCTATCCAGACCACCGACAGGTCCGGCATGCCACAGCGGCTCTATCACGTGATGCATACTGCTCCAACGTGCTAACGTTCTGAGGTGAGTTACGGTGTGTTGCAAGTTTTGTGAGGTGCTTTCGTGATATTTAATGGATCGGATTACATTTTTTATTTTTCTCTGATATCCGATCCAGTAATTTAGGTCAATATCGGACCGATACGTAATATCGGATCGGTCCATCTCTAATCATTACTACATTAATAATGGACACGGCTTCATTGGTTAGGCAGAAAAATGCAATTTAATAATCTTACAAATCAAAAAGTTAAACAGAATACAGTGTGTACTTTCTTGGTGGATTGAGGGCACCTTGAAAATGTCACAATAAATCATTGACAGCTCTGTGAATTCTTTATTACAGAAAAACAGTTCATTGCTTCCTGGTTCCAAAAAAACATGGTTCAGGTCAGCTGATTGACTCTTTATGGTTGGGACAGTCGCCATGTGTGGAGTTTTGGAATTCTCCCTTCGGTTTCAATTCGAGCATTTGAATATCTCAGTGATTACCTGGGTGGCAGTAAGCCTGTTGGTTATGCACATAATTCTGAATATCTTCTTGCTTGATTAATTAATACATGATTTGAATTATAAAATGTAAGCGATGCTTGTTTTGGTTATCAACGACTATACTGTATACTGCAACTCGGTGTACTGCGACTCGTTGATTAAAAATATAAGCATTCTATCTTAGCTGTTTAATGCGTAGGTGGCTATAAAAATCGTTTTTGATAAACAAGGCTTCAGTAACACAGGCCTAGAGGCCAGCTGGTGACCCCTGGCAACCTCTAGTTGCTAAGGAAAAATGTGTGTTCTCCAACAGGTTGGAGAGTGGGTGCTCCAAATTCCTGGTTGCAAAGAAAGTGCTCCATCATTAACCTTCTTGTTACTGCTTTGTTTGCTGATGTTGCCTTCAAAGATTCATTAACTAGAAGCTGGGAAGTGGTGACACCTGGAAAAATATGCTTTAGGCAAGCAGGGTAACCTGCTATCAACCAAAGCAATTTGGTGTAGCATGGTACCTTTTTTCAACCAATTATAACTAGCAACTGCCAGAAACTCTCCAACTAGTCATGGAATACACATTTTTGTCCAGCGAGCAATGGTTGCTGGAGATTCACTAAAGAGTCTCCGGAATTCTGTGAGTGGAGCCTAAATTATAATCTTCAAATTGCCAGCTGTAGTATTTTCCCAGCAATGGGTTGTGTGATCTGGAAATACAAAAGCTTATTTTGCTCATACTCAACACTGTCAAACAGGATGGAGGCTGGTGAGGGGAGCAGAGAAAGGGCTCGGTGTATAGGAGAAAATTCAAACCACCAAATAGTTTCTGTTGAAGTATGTATTTGTGGACGTGTTGCACTTTGGATTAAGAGGGTGTGCTGAGGTGATATTATGCATACATTTGTGGTGGTATATTGCCTTAAGAATGATGCATAACAAAGTTTGATTCACATGTTTTTTGCAGATGATTATCTTAATAAATGGAGATATAAAAGACCATAAAAGTCAATCAGTTTCACAGTCAGATGTTAGTTTCCATCCCCTACTGCATGAGTTGGATGAATCAATTTATGAATGACTTTCTGAGTGTGGGTGCTGGAAAAAGCCTCTTCATGTGCAAAGAAGCAATTAGCTCGAGTCGTTTATTTTGTTCATTGCCAGCCTCTATCCTCCTATTTCTCTCTAATTCTCCCGTGCCGTTTTACCACCAAACCTCTTTCAGCCCGCACTTCCTCTCTCTTCATCCTTCTTCATCTCTCTTTCTCTGCTGCTCCCCTTCATCCCTCCTCAGTGCCGCTCTCTTTCATAGCCCCCGTGGTGTTGACCATGTGTGAATGGGACTGAATGATGGGTGGGAAGGAGGCTGCATGCAGTGTAGTTTCACGCGGGCGTGCACGTGCATGCACATAGAAACACGGTCCTACACGAGAGCGCACACACAGAGTTTACTGGTGGGTGTGTTTGTGTGTCTCTGTGAGTCGGTGTGTTGAGGAGGATGAGTCACTCTCTGCATGAAACGCACACACACTCTCAGTCACACATGGACGAACCAGCATGCACTCATATAAGCAATCTAAATACACGGAGCTTTTATTTGCATGCATGATTGATAGTGTTCATGTATCATTTTAATGAGCTCGGTGCGCGTGTGTGTTCATTTGATGTCTTTACTTTAGCCGTTGTGCATTTTTGTCTTTTACATTGAAATGGTGTGCGTTTGTGTGTGCTGGGTGTGATAAGGCTTTTCATTAGTGTTTCCCATACACAGCCTGAAGGCTACAGCTCTGCCCTGCATCATCTATCATCTCTCTCTCTGCCTGTCGATATACTTTCACATCTGCTTACAGGAAGTGCACATGCTCCATCTCCCAAAATTTATATTGGATGTCAAGTCAGTCAAATAATGTGACCATTGGCAATGACATTTACGCTTTCAAGAAGAAGTGGCTAAAAATGATAGAAAGCAATTGTTGAAACCTTGTCCTAACCTTGTTCTGACCCTCACTGTATGCTCCTGCTATGCTGTTGATACCTGGTCAGCACAGGTACACCTGTGACTGATGGGAATGTGCATCAAATAGTGTGTGTGTGGATAGAATAAAGGGTCCTATTAATGTGTGTGAGAATATACAGCAAAAGATGCTTGGGATAATTTAGGTCTGACTCCTTGTAAGCCTGTAAGACTCTCAGTAGTAGGATGTGTATGAGCTGAGCAGATGGTGGTGCAGAGCTAAGCAGCATCTTCAGGGTAAGCTGCTAAGTAGTTTGTGAAATACATTTGCTGGAACACTACTAAACAGTGACATCACTCTTTTCTCTTCTAAATATACCTCTGACAACATGTGTGTGCGTACATACAATTTAGTTTCGCCTCTTTGCACCACCACAGTAGTTTTTAAGTCAAATAATCAAGAGGTAACCTGATTTAGATGTAGTTCAAGGAGTTTTTAACATGAGCATCACATTAACTGAGCCATTTTTAAACACAGTCCCACATTTTTAAGAGGCTCAAAAGTAATTGAACAACTGGCTGACTAGAATCGTGTCCAGGTGAGGCCTGTTCTCTCATTATGCCATGACAAATGAGGCTTATAAAAGATCTGATCTTAAAAGAAAAGATCCTACCACCCTTTTTACAGAGAAACGGCAAACATTTAGAAGTGGTCAAATAAACAATCTGGTACATCCTTAAAAAGGAGCACTGAGCAGCTCAGCAACACCAAAAGACTAAAAAAAAATACGACTAAAAACCATGTTGACAGAATTATTTCCATGGTTAAAAAACATCTGACCAAGTCAAGAACACTTGAGGTGGTGTGTACAATCAATCAAAACTCTATAATGCCTTAATGAATCAAAAATACAGAGGGTGTACAATAAGGTGCAAGCCACTAGTTACACTTGGACTTTCACAGAAAATGTCTTTAACTTGTACTAGTAAGATTAGAAAAGTGTGGAGAAGAAGAAAAAGGGAGAAACCGCATGATCTGAACAATATCGGGGCATCTGTGGCGAATGATACACGTGGCAGGATGAATTGTATAGTGTGCAGGGCTATACTCTCTGCTTACATTCAGAAAAATGCTGCGGAACTGATCGGACAGTACCACAGAGTTGTCCGTGTATACAATGAGATACATCCGAAAATTAGTATTTATCAAACAAAACAACTTTTCATGTCTGTGTTGTTCAAAATAAACTACTACTATACTATCTAAACTGATGTGTATTTCTTCTCCAGGAACCTTCAGAGGTGTGTGTAAGAAAATTGATCACTTCCCAGAAGATGCTGACTATGAAGCAGACGCAGCTGAATACCTCCTACGTGAGTCTGATATGAGCACACACTGCACTGTGCATTCACAACTAGGCTTTTACTGGCCAGTGTTACCATATTTGGAGTAGAACTGTCTGACTAATCACTAAACTTGTTTTTTTGTTATCTCAACCCATCGTATGTTCCCAAGCGATGTAAAGCCAATTCCATTGTTAGGTGTGTGACAACAATGTTTCATATCGGCTTGAAAAGAGAATTATTTTGTAAAGTCTGCGTTAGAAACAGCACACAGGCATGATGTGGGTGTGAGGCAATCATGAACATTACTGTGCCCCCTCTCTAGCCCCATCTGCAGGACAAACTACAGGGGTAGTATGGTTAAGGATCACAAAGTTAGTTCCATCCACTATTTTGTAGTAGCGACTTAAGACTAATGTAGAGGAAAGAGTACAGAACAATGGATTTTTTTTTTTTAATTAAATGTAACCAATTGAAAATCACAAAACACTGACAGTTAATCTTTCTTCTAGGAGTGGGATATTCCCACTAACCTTTTTTCTCTGGGGAAGAGAAAGCAGTAGTCAGTAAGCAGCTGAACACTGGAGGTGTTACAAATACAGTTAAAATAACACCAGTTACTTATTTTGTCATTTCTTGTATGGAGCACTGTTTAGGCGTTTAACAGCTCACCTTATGTGCACAGTACTTATGCATACTGTTTTGATTACAGTTAAAAGGCATGTGATTGAACCCCTGAAGTTTTTCCTTTGATGGTGGCCTGCTACTTTGCCTCGCCGCACAAACTTGCACTGAAATATTCCAGCTATCACATTATTGTTAGGCAATAAACCTCTAATCCTGCCTTAACCATTAAATAGGTCTCTTGAGATTACAAATCTGCTTGGCAAGACAAGGCCAAGAGCAGCATTCACCTTGCATGCTTTTTTGACTGCAGGAGAAACCTGAGTGTGAGCATGGAGAAAACAATCAAACTCCATGGAGCATGTCCCTTTACAGGTTTGAAACCAGTGCTCTCTTGCTGTGAGGCAAAAGTTAGCTAACAGCTAAGCCACCATGCTGGCATCAAGTCAAGTCAAGTCAAGTTTATTTATAGAGCACATTTAAAAACAACCAAGGCTGACCAAAGTGCTGTACAGTAAATACAGATAAAAATACAATAGAACACAATTTCGTAATAACACCTCGCTGATAAAAATAAAATAAAAATATATAAAACAAATAAATTAAACCTTTCTAAAAGCCAATGAAAAGAGGTGAGTTTTAAGAGCGGTTTTAAAAGTTTCTAGGCTTTTGGAGAGTCTGACGTGAGGAGGTAAACATCAAGGTAATCCCACACTGTTTCAGTATTGTTGAGGCCTGGGCTCTGGGGAGGCCATTCCATGATTGATATGTTTTGTGTTTTTATCTATCCTGGTATGCTTGTACTGTCTTGGCACTGTGATTGTGCTGGAAATTGAATCTGTTGCCAGTCTAGCAATTTACAGATGGTATTGCATGGTGGTTCAAAAGTTGACAATTCTTTCGCTTTGACAAACAATAACAGGATCCACTGAAAGGCCACATCTCTGTCTCAGGTCCTGTGTCAAGTGTGGATATTTTCCATTTCTTAAGAATATGACTTTCAGATACTGTTTATTCAATTCCATTCAATTTTATTTATATAGCGCCAAATCACAACAAAAGTCGCCTCAAGGTGCTTCATAGATACAGAGAAAAACCCAACAATCATATGACCCCCTATGAGCAAGCACTTTGGCAACAGTGGTGTAAGGAAGAGGACTCCCTTACTGCATTTATTTATATTGTATTGTCTGTATAGCACTTTAGAGCACACCTTTCACTTTATTAAAAGCACCTTATCAAGCACTTTATGTAGCATTGCACTTTAAGCATGGATTTGCACACAAGAAGTTTAAATATTTATTGACTATTTATTGGGAATTTTAAAATCAGTTGGTGGCCTTGTTTCAGATCCTGCACAGCTGCTCCTCATCAAGGAATGTGGTGGTTGTCTGTCAGGAGAGAAGAATGGTGATTGAGATTGTGATTAAGGTTTACCAATAAGGAAAACTAAGGCAAATGTGTGTGTGAAATCTAGGGATAAAAGTGGTGCAAATAAGTGTTTGTAAGTTAATGATTACTCACCTTTCTTGCCTGTGTCCTCTTCAAGGTGTTTGGGCAAATCTTTCCCCGGGGGTCCAGACACCATTTAAAGGTTCCGGGAGAGACCATTGGTAAAGAGAGTGTGGTGAATCTTTTTGTGCTTGGGTTTCTGGGTTTTTATAATATTGGGTTTGGTGTAACATTAAGTGTGAAATATTTATTAATATGTAAATGTGAAAATGTATTTATGTATTTATTTATTCTTATTGATATATTGTATACTGTGGTGGAAGGTTGGGATTTAAGAATTTACCTGAGAGTGGAATAATGGTTAAGTCTGTGACAGCTGAACATATTTAAGGCTGCCAGTTGTCATTAGAGGATTTTTGTGCTGTGAAGAAGCTCGACAAGTTAATTGTTTTAAGGAGAGCCATATAGCAAATAAATACTTTGTTCCACTACACTTGCCTTGGTCTGTCTCACTGTGTTTCCAGCCGCTAAGGGCTGCCCTGTTACAAGTGGGAAGGAAAAACTCCCTTTTAACAGGAAGAAACCTCCGGCAGAACCAGGCTCAGGGAGGGGCGGGGCCATCTGCTGCGACCGGTTGGGGTGAGAGAAGGAAGACAGGATGAAAGACATGCTGTGGAAGAGAGACAGAGATTAATAACAGATATGATTCAATGCAGAGAGGTCTGTTAACACATAGTGAGTCAGAAAGGTGACTGGAAAGGAAAAACTCAATGCATCATGGGAATCCCCCAGCAGCCTTCGTCTATTGCAGCATAACTAAGGGAGGATTCAGGGTCACCTGGTCCAGCCCTAACTATATGCTTTAGCAAAAAGGAAAGTTTTAAGCCTAATCTTAAAAGTAGAGATAGTGTCTGTCTCCTGAATCCAAACTGGAAGCTGGTTCCACAGAAGAGGGGCCTGAAAACTGAAGGCTCTGCCTCCCATTCTACTTTTAAATACTCTAGGAACAACAAGTAGGCCTGCCGAGCGAGAGCGACGTGCTCTAATAGGGTGATTATATCTGGTGTAGATATTTTTGGGGGGCCTCCCACTTCTTCATTTGTCATCCACTTGTCCATTTACCTCAGATTTCAGGCCGATCTCCACACCATGCTGAAATGTGTCAGCTAATAACACTTTGGGGATCACCTTGTTGGTGCAAAAATAGTATTGTATGCCTATAAAAAAATGTAATTTGGCTTTTTTATGTTTGAATGTTTCATAGGTCACTGTCACAAGTCACAAGCAAAACATAAGGAAATATAAAGAAGAAGACTTTCACTCAGTACTCTTTATCACTCTTCTCATCCAAAGGATAATGGGAAATGGGTAGTTTCTTAAAAATATATATATATATATATTATTGTGACTGGCATTTCTATGCCAGCTGGTATAATTATGTACCCAGAACAGTGTTTATAAACAGCAGCTGGCAATATTACAATGTCTAATAGCAGGAACAACAAAACAAATTATGACCTTAATGGCGTTCCATAACACTACATAATGAAGAAACACAAACTAATGGCAAGTAGTTAAGAAACTGAACCTAAAAAAGCCTTCATAAGGTTAAAAAGGATTATAAGAAAAAAAGAGGATAAAAAGATAAAGAGAGAGTATTTAGTAGAAAACACAGAGAAGTGAGCTCTCTGTTTATTGTAGGAGTAAAGGTGGAAAACAACAACAGAAAAGAAGGGGAAGGGATTCAGCCTGTGCCTCTTTTTCATTGCTCCACTGAACACAGAGCAACATCCCCAGAGGGAGCCAATTAGATCACAGTCCTTAGAGCTGATAAGCCAATAAGGAGCAGAGACCTAGTGACCAGCATTTCATGCAGCCCAGGGTTGTGGGCCATAGGGGCGGAGTCTGTACGAGCAATATCTGCAGCTCTCGGTCACGGCGGGAATGTTTTGCCACGCAAGAAACAACAAACATAAAGAAAACAGATGGAGAAAAAAGCGACAATGATCTGCTTCGTTTACTTTTAGTCTTTTTGTGAAGACACAACCGTATATGATAAAACTGATGCATGGGCTCTCCTCATATATTCGGTGTCTCAAAATAGCCCGAATCTCAGTTCTGCGCAACAAGCTGTTTGCAAATATTCCTCAATATGTTATCGCATCCTGCACACATATGACAAATATTTCACTCCCACTGAAGCCTCACTTTCACATTCATTATTTTGCCTCGCATATGTCAGCGTGACTCTCCATCTGTCTTGGGTCTTGTCCATTTTTTTCCCCTTCTCCGTCCGTCTCTCGGTCTCTCTCCCTTGCTCTCTCTAGCAAATCCTCTGAATGCTTTAACATGTTCAGAATTCAGGTTCAGTCGAGCATTTAGCAGCCCGCTGCCTCGCGTGTGTAAAGTGGAACCTTTTTTTCTTTCTTTTTTTCTTCCCCTTGCATCTCCATCCTCCATCCAGCACAGAAGTGATGCGCACCAGTGATTTTGATGACGTAATGGTGGAGCTACTGTTCTTCCAGCACAAATGATCCTTCATCAGTTTCTGATGGATCTGAAAGGCGACGTCTTTACACGGCAAAATAAAAAGTTTGCACCTGTTATGAACGCGTTTCCACTCTTTGTGTGTATGTGCAGGTGCTGTGCGTGCCTCCAGTCTTTTCCCCATCATGAGTGTGGGTCTGCTGTTTCTGGGTGGGCTCTGCGTGGCTGCCAGTGAGTTTTACCGAAGCCGACACAACGTCATCCTCAGCGCAGGAATCTTCTTCGTCTCAGCAGGTTAGTCATCACTGCGAGTGTCTCTGCGTGTCCATGTGTGTCCTCTTTCCTCTTAGGAATTTAGCTACAGTGATCGTCAGTCATCAGAACAGCGTACATGAAACCACACTTACTAATTCACAAATTCAGCACCTCATACCACATTTTTTTTCATTTAAATACAGTACCAGCCAAATGCCTTACATTCTCTGACCTGGTGAAAGGAGCTTGAGATAACAACAAGGCGGCTGTCTGTGTGAGCCACATGTGTCTGAGTGTGTGCAGCTGTGTCACTGTGGGCCGACTCTAAACGGAGGAGGCACAGCATTCAGATATTTGTTGAGGAGCCCATTGAGCATCTAAAGCACACAGAAGAGCCCATGAGAGGCACCAAAGTGTGGATATGGGACACAGTAGCTGATTAATCAATCAACAAGAATGCCATGATGCCACTGTGATGCACTGTGAGGGTGTGAGAGTGCAAACACACACACCTATAGAGTCTTTCATTGGGACGCAGCAAAGCATCTTTGCACACACCCTTGTACTTACGTATCCGTACTGTAATGATCCTGGTGATGTTCCCGGGGTCTCCTGGGGTCTCGCAAGGTGATTATTATTGGTCGGTTTTGTAATCGGAATTATTAAAAACACTCATTAACCTTTACTGATGCATTTATTGAACCCTTGTCTTTTTTAACAATGGATTTCCTTAAACGTTGAATAGGAGTTTAAAAAAATCAATTTAAAGCAAATTAAAGTAAAGGCACTGCTGTAAACAACATTGGTTGAATTTATTATGTAGCGCAATATAAAACGGGGGCATTGTTGCAAAACAGAACGCAGATAATCGTCTTATCTCGATTGTCTCGCCGGTAGCCAGAATTGTAATTAAAGACCTGAGATGCGCGGAAAAAAAACAAAACCGCTAAATCTTTACAACATTATTAGTTTTAACTAAGCATTTTTTTATCTGACTCACATGTTAAGGTTTAGTAAGTTCACTTTAATTGCACTGAAAAGGTTATTAGTCACAGAAAAATTGTATTTTCATTAGTTTTTAACAAATGCGACTGTCTTTTGCAGAAAAATGCACCATGTCCACCAGACAGGACTAAAGATGCAGCTGGAAACATTACAAATGAAATCGCTGAACAAACTGGTCAGCAATAACACAGTACAGGCTCATGCAGTGGCACAAAATGACAACACAATAGCCAACAAAAACATTACAAATAAGAGATATCCCACAGTAGCTTCACCACACACCTTGCTTTAATAAATGAAGGTTAACAGACAAAAATCACTATTAAAAAAAAGGGTGTGGTGTTGTAAGTTAGGATACTAAATTGCTCATGTTGTTTACAACGTTCATGCACTAACAGATAAATGGAACTGGACCTGTTTGAGTGTCTACATGATCTGATTCGTTTCCTCTGATTGGCGGTGCTGTAAAGGATAAAGGGAAGGGACATTTTAGAGTTGGGGTTTTTTAAGCCAACAAACCGTGTTTTAGAAGAGCCTCAGTTACTGAGGTTTTGAAATTAAAGTATTCAATTACTGCACACTGCTCACTAGAGCCTGACCAATCGATGGGCTGAAACTATCGGCCGATCAGCTATTTGTTATTCTAGCGGTATCGGTTATTTACACTGGCTGATGTGGCACAGTTTGTCCACCCGAGGGCAACTTCCCTTTTGACCACATGTGTTGGAACGCCACCAACACAAAAAAGCTTATCTGAGCAGAGGGTAAACAAGTAAATAAATAACTATACATATCAAAATAGTGAAATCTGATTATGTTGTGTGCCTGAAAGAAAAAAAATACATTAGATGATATATCAGGCGGCAGGTAGGTTTTGAACCCAATATTTCTAGAACTCATAGGATCAAAATACCAAAACACAAAACTCAGGAAAGGCAAAAGCCAGGGACTTACAAACTAGGAACTATAGAAGAAACACAGGACACACAACACAAGGGAGGACACAATAAAGAAGCAAGCAAACTGAGGGTTTAAGAGGAGACGAGGGCAGATTGGGGAAAAACACACAGCTGAACTGAATCTAACCAATTAGACAAGTGGAAGGAAAACTGAATTTAACACACACAGGACAAGAGTCTGTCAAAATAAAACGAATAGGAACAGAAATGCAGAGTTTACACAACGAGAGAAAAGTGAACAAACACGGAGAAAGGACAGACTTCACAAAGGAAACGCTGAGACGAGGACAGGCTGGACAGGAAAGGGAACCAACCTCATCAACCAAGAAAGCAAGAACTAGAAACAAAGACAAAATCTAATAATATATTCAAATGACTAAATAAGTTAACATAAATCAGGTCACAAACCCAGAAATAATCATGAATGCTCTAAACCTTGGGTCCAATACACAGGTACCATGACCGTCTCTTAGTATACTGTAGTTGTGTTATTTTTGTTAGTTTGTGGCTCTCACAGTTTCTCTTTCTTTATGTCTGTCCAGGCCTCAGTAACATCATTGGAATTATTGTCTATATCTCAGCCAACTCTGGCGACCCAGGCCAGAGTGACAGCAAGAAGTCCTACTCCTATGGCTGGTCTTTTTACTTCGGGGCCCTCTCCTTCATTATGGCGGAAATGGTGGGTGTGCTGGCTGTGCACATGTTCATTGAGAAGCACCGCAAGCTCCGGGCCAAGTCCCGCACTGAGCTCATCAAGAAGTCCGCCTTTAGCCGCATCCCCTCCTATCGCTACCGTTTCCGGCGCCGCTCCAGCGTTCGCTCTTCAGAGGCTCCCAGCCGCGATGCCTCGCCACTGGGGAAAGGTGGCTACACAGGGCCCGCCGCCTCCGAGATGCCCATGTACACGCTGAACCCACGAGAGGCCGGCAATGCCGGCAGCAAACCTGTTGGCGGCTTAGGCGGGCTGCTTAACTCGGAGAGGGATTTCCTCCAGAGCAGCACGCTCACTAAAGACTACAGCAAGGACCCCAACCGCAGAACCACACCTGTCTGAGAGGTGCTGGCTACAGATATCGCCCCAATCAGAGTATCAAAGAGGAGGAGGATGAGAAATGTGGGGGGGGGAGTGCAAGCAAAAGCAGGGGACACACAGGGTTATGGGGTGGGAAGGGGGGGGGGGGGGGGGGGGGGTTGCTAAACTTTGACTGTGAACTGTGAACTTTTAGCCTTCGAACTGTGAATCCTGAGCCCTGTGAGAGTGTGTGCAGCAGGGTTGGTTTTAATAGAGAAGTTGTTCCCAGCCCCAGCACATATCACTGTAGTAATACTTGTAACTCCTTATATATCAAGGCACATTCGGTTTATGTTCATGAGTTTTATGTTCATAAATTGATTTTCAGGCTTTTTCCTCACAGGAGAAATGGGAATTAGTGGAAATGTAAAATATATTAAGTGTTTTTTCTGTTTGGGGCAACTTCTCTTTAAAAAAAAACAACAAAAAAAAAACAAAAGCGCCACAAAAAAAACTACAATGTGAATTTGAGGAGAAGGGGTGACAGACTTTGTGTGAACCTCTGTCCTCCTGACCTTTTGGATAGCAGCAGAGTCGGGTCAGGGAAGGGGACCGGCCTTAGAGCTCCCAGCTGACCCTCTGGTTACAGTAAACGTGAAGACGTCAGCACCTTGTCGTGGGCTCTGATTCCTTTTCAGTTCAGCTAGATTCAAATTATAAACTGAAGATCGGTTTGCCCATTTAAACCAGTGCATTTGTGGAAGCAGTTATCATTTTCTATACATTTTGTATATAAACTTTCATACTGATCGATCGGAAAGCTCGCTTCACGACTGAACTGAAAATGAATTGAGCTCTTCCCTGGTCACATTTTCCCCTCATCGCTCTGATTCCAGGTCAGTGGTTAAACCTACCTGGCGGTTTCAATGAGTAAAGAAGAAACCGTGGATTAGCTGTTGCAGGCTGGGTAGAAAAGGTCTGACTCAACAACCTAAAGAATCTCTTATAGATGGTAACGTAAGATCCATTGGTGCTTCCTTCTGTTTTTTCTGCCACCTCTTGATTTATTTATTTTTTCACCTAAAACCTAAAAAGAGGTGGTCTGTCTGCCAAGCTGTCTGTCTGCGTCCATGTGTCACCTCTCACCTTTTTCTGTGTAGCCACACCTCCACACCTCCTCTCACCCTTCCCATCCTCTCCATTAGATTTAGCTCCTGTCTTCCATTGGTGGCGTTTTTGGAGACTAGTTAGGTTTTCTGGAGGTTGTTGGTTCAGGGTACTGTGGAGGGGAGACCACTGAGCTGTGAATAGGCTTTAAGGCAGCACCGTTTGTTTGCCCACTACCTCTTGGTGAACACATTTCTGATTTAATATTAAAACCTGTCAGATTTACAGTCGCAGGAGTAAACACAAGCTAAAGTAGACGTCTCCAATAGGAGGAAACTGTTCGTATGTAGCACACAAATTAAGCAGCGGGAGATGGAATTGGAGGATAGTCCAATTGTATTATTTATTTAAGTCACTCACAGCCTCCTCATTGCTCTTCATCTCCACTGCTCACACACTGGCTGACAAACTAGTTACTTACTCCACTGCCACCTCTCCAGCCTTAAGAGGACCAGTGTCAAATACTGCTGCGATCCACGCATCGAGGCACCGGAGAACACTGTGTGCATCTGACTGAGCAGCAGTGTTTGGACGCCTTTCAGACTAATGGCCTTTACACACCGGACATGTAAAATTTGCACCAATATTTTGTTTGTTAAAAATACTCGCCTATTCTCAATGCAGGCGTTCACAGCTACCGCATAATTTTGCAAGACGAATTTGGATTTCATTTATGGAATCAAGCACAGTTTTTTCAGATTTTTTTGCATTCGAATTAACAGATCTGACCAATCAGACCACTGCGTGTGGCTACAAGTGCGCTTGTAGCTCAAAACGCACTTACTGAACATACTGAAACGCAACAGTACTGTTTCTTTTCAGACATACAGCTAGATGGTGCTCCAGGTCAGTCAACTCTGAAATAATTTCCCTGCCTCCTCAGATGTGGGAAGAGCTCAGACTGCCCTGCTGACATCCTGAAATATGTACGACAGCAGTCGTGATAAAGATTCAACTCCTGGATCAAACCATGAAATTCTCCCTGCTGCTGCCTTCTCGTGAGAATTGAATGAACCCAGAATCTCTGCTTCTTTCCTTTTGTTGTTTAGAAACATCAGGACCAGTTCATTGTGGCTTGATGCGTCTTTTTTGAGGACGTTTTTTGCAAAAATGCGGCATATACCTAACACGACAAATTCGCATCTGAAAGATCTAGAATTTCATTTTGGTTTTTTTGCAGCATGCTCAGTGTGTAATGGCCTTACTTTTCTGCAGGAAAAGCAGCACAAAAAACTACTGTGATAAAGCCCCTGATCTACTACTATATGCCTAATATTTACACAGTCAGTCCACTTGGTTTCCCAACAATCTAATGCTGCATCTGTGCATTTGTAAGCAGTGGCAACTACTGTAATTCTGAAGTATTCCAGCCTTTTAGTAAAAGGAGGCATATTCTAAAACATTAAGAAAACAAGCTGAATTATTCACTTTACTCAGTAATCTTCTATCTCACGACACGAGGCGACAGAATTTGACACTGTGAGAAAAAAGGCAACACAGCCATAAAATCTACAGAGAGGAGACAGGGAGGGTTGTGAAACCTGAGCATGAGTATCTAGTCACACCATTTTTCTCAACCTGTTTCTGGGACTGTGAGTAACAAGTAAGTGTGAAACTCAAAAGAGGAAAAAAAATGCTTTTTTTATTTTTTCAGTTATTGTTCTTTTACCTTCCCATAAACAGCCATTGCACTGTTTTGTATAAAGTCGACATGAAACAACACCAACCCGACACTGTCAAGCTACTACTCTGACAGTCATTACTCTGATAATAAAATATGTTTTAAACCTCGCACACACTGTTTAATTTATGATGCTGCTGTTTTATCTCCTGTCTCCGACGCCATAAAGGGAGCTTAAAGGGACAAACGTGCATTGCTACTGTCCTCTACATGTAAATATTAATTTTGCAACTGCAACTAGGGGCATCAGCTTTTGTCATGGGCTGTGAAAGGGGAAAAAAAAAACCCTACTTTTCTCCAAGCAAGGGCTTTTAATTTTTAAAGGACAGGAGCACACAAGGGCTTTTTATGCTCAGCACTGCAGCAATTTCATTTTAAGGGTGTAACGTGGGAGGGAGGGGGAGAAAAAGCAAAGTACATTTGCACAGAAACAATCGTTGTTGAACAAGCTAACCGCTAATACAGCACGCTTTGTGTAAAAGAGTAGCTGAAGTAGAGGAAAATCAGACTACGCTTTTCTACTCTGCTACTTTTTTTTGACTTAACTTTAGGTTAGATGAGTAATTTTGTGACGTAATTAGAGATGAAGACTATTGCCTTAAGCAAAGGTAGCATATTTAAGAGTTATTTCAGTTGCTTAAGATTCAAACATAAATTAGCAAAATATGCCTGGTGCCAAATATTACTCCAGATGTTTTCTATGTATCACGACCTCCAGGTTAGCTTTAGGTTTGCAGTTGTAAGTACTCTAATCCGCGTAGGATTTACTGACTCAACAGTAGCGGTAGCTTCGTAGCTCTCATCGGCTCAGACCTCGAGGGGTCTGCTTAGGGTCGAAGTTCAGAACTGCCATCCATGAGCCATGTCAGCGTTGACCATTCAAACCATGCATGCCATATCCATTTGCTTCCAGTGCTTACATTTGCTTTAGTCTCAAATGGCACCCTAATCTCTATACTCTGTAGGGATACTCGACTGCTACACAAAAGACGCCTTACAAGGGCACGCGGGCCCATTAGCCCGCGCTGTAATGATGTTTACTTCAGTAGAGCACAGGGTGCTTTTTGAGACTAGGCCACTGTCTATCTCTTCTTCATAAAGCTTTGATACTCTGATATATTATTAGTAAAAAAAAATTATTCTATTCTATTCTAAAGGTGCCACTGTGCAGAGGATGATAAACTCTGTCACATATTATAGTAATCTATTCATTGGGGCGGGGGCTGGGGAGGGTTGATCGCAGGGGGGCGGAGTTGGGAAGCAGGGGTTGTAGTCTTTCTAATATTCTATTATTCTAGTTTCATTTTCTACTTTGATGTGATTGTGAGGTTGTGTTGTTTTAATCACATCTGAAGTTTCTGACAGGAGGGACATTAGGAGTGGAGCACTCGGACGATCGCTCATGGACATAAACCTCACCTCACCGGTGCCAGAGGTCACTTTACAATTTGCCAGCAGGACACTCAGCACTGCAGCGCACACACACGCACACACACCACACGGACACATGCATTCCAAGTAGCTATACATACAAATTCCTCTACTTTTGAGGACTTTTACCCAAAGCTTCAATGCTAGTTTTTGTTGTTTGCACTTGCACAGGAGAAGACTGCCTCAGATAGCAGGCTACAAGCATCAGTAAACCCTCCAGTTTCATGAGTTTGGAAGACGTAATGACTGTTAATTAAAGAATAAAAACAGGGTTAAGAACTGTCCGATGCATTATTTAAAACCTGAAACAATGATGCATCGACTTCCAGGAAAAATATGGTCGGAAAACCCCCCAGAATGATTGTTATCCAATCGTAGAACTCACGGCTATGTTAATAGCAAAAGTAAGGGTATTTAAACACGCACAAGAGAACTAAACAGCTGTGAAAAGCATGTATTAGTGAGGCTAGTTAGTGAATAAAAGGTTTCAGTTTGCTCAGAAGCATATAGATCAGACTCTGGAGGAATGGAAAAAGGTCATGTGGTCTGATGAGTCCAGATTTACCGTGTTACAGAGTGATTTATGCATCAGGGTAAGATAGATCCAGCCTTTACTTTACATCTGGGGTTTCTTCAGTTGGTCTGATCTAGGTTCAGCAACCTTATGTGCCCCTCCAAGAAATGGGGGTCAGTTGATGACGTGATTAAAATGAATGACCAACAATGATTCCTTTCTTTTCTCACAGCACAAGCATGATGATCCAAGATAATTGACAATCTTTAGGATGTGCTGCAGAATCAAAAACAAAACTGGACAGAAATAAACATCCGCATCATGTAAGCTCATCAAAATAATGCCATCATCATCAAAGGTAATCAGCTGATATCAGTTGTGACCGAACAGCGTAATCAAACTTTTGCACACTTAAACTTTAACTTGAAATAGAATTCGAAGCTTTGGGATTATTGGTCCTCATGAGTATAGGAGCACAAGAACACAGCACACAACGATGTAATCTCGTTAATGATCACACACACACACACATACATGCTCACAGCTTCAGCTTTGCCCGGTGTGGCGCAGAGAGAAATGTTCTGTTCTGGGTTAAAAAAAACAAAAACAACTATCACTGTGTCATGTTTGGTGTTTCTTTGGAAGAAAATGACAAACTGTTACCACTGCGTCGCTGTTGTGTCGCTCCTTGATGGGACTTCAGTACACTGAGCCAGCTAATCAACCACGGACGACCAGAAAAAAACTGTTTTGAAGGAATAGTTCAGAGACAAACACTTGCTATAAGCACTCTACACTTTGCACTCGCAACACACACACCAAGACACACTAACGCATTTAAGGTCACTGTGTGAGGAGGGCTTACAGGTGGAGTTATGTGCCTGCATGTTTGTGTGTGTTAATATTTACATTGTGCGTGTTTGTGTGCGTGTGTGCAGTTAGCCTCTCCTCACCCATGCACCCAGTGCCTGCCTGTCCTGCCTTCAGACAGCTCCAAGATCAGCCATGGGGCGTCCAGTATAACCTCCTCTGCATCCTCGCGACCTTTAATGGTTGGACCGGGATCAGTTTTAGAGCTAACTGCCCCGATCATTCCTCAGCAGACGCAGCCATACAAGCTAATAGGACTGTTCTGGATTCAGTCGGCTCTGGCGGAAACATTTTTTATTATACTTTTTAATTTGGATCTTGTTTTTCTTACATTGCCGTCTCTGTCTGTGCAGCTGGTTTAGGATCAGCAGAGGGGGCTTGGGGATAGACTATGATCTATTGAGTCCCTAGTGACACCTGGTCCTGAATCAGCACAAGCTGATTTTGCCTGCTGTTCCTCGTGTTCCCAAATGTCCCATAAATTTGGGAAAACAAACTGTGCTTGCTCTGAAAGACTTACTTGTAAAATTGTTAGGCTTTTTAAAATGTGTCCTTTAGGAAGTTTCACTCACCAGATTCCCTCCCCCAAATGATTTCACTTTAACTTCAAGCATTGTTGACGGCGGTGGCAGTTTATGGATTGCGGACATGGTAGTTGTTGTTTTAAGTTTTCTAAACATAATCTATTGATAGATAAAGAATAGCAACCATTATTACAAGAATTATTCCAGTCTTGGTGGCTATTGGGCCTGTTTCCCTGTTTTATTTTTTTTGGGGGGGGGGGTTGTGCCAACCTTTAGCCTTTTAGGAAGAGAGATTTTGTACCTGTCCTATATTTCACATGAATTATTTTGACAGGGAATACAGAGCGATTAAAATGTGCTTTTAACGGTTTTGCCTCAAGCCCTGCATTCAGACAGTGCTGTTTACGTAGTTTACAGAATATATTTGTGGCTGGCACGGTTGACTGACCAAGGATGAAAGGCCCAAAACGGTATCGTGTTTTACCAAGCTTGGAGAGTTTCGCTCTGCATCAGGAATATTCAGGCTCCTTCTTGCTTAAATTTCTTTTGAAAGTAGCAACAAAACATGTTTTTTCTCTTCCTGAACAAGTGAAATCAGACTGTGCCCTTAAACGAAAAGATCGTGACTGTTTTTACTGAGATTTACAGAAGACTCGCAGGGAAATATCTACAACACTTAATGTGACATACTTGTATTGGATTACTACACAGGTTTCTCTATGAGAAAGCCACGCACCATAGAGTCTAAATTGCCCTTGAGTTTTTACTGAGCCATGTTGTAATGGGTAGAGTCAGGCTACTCAGTGTATGAAACCAGTGTGACAGTGCACTGGCTGTGGGCTTTTTGCCACGTTTGCTGCATAACTCTGTGATTGGCAAAGCTAGTTAGCACTACTTTATTTCAGACTGTAAAAAACATTAAATCAACAGTTGCTATGATATTTGCTTCATCTTTCAAGATTAAGTAAGTTATTTGTTACACAAGTAAAATACCCAGCAAACCATATACAGGACGTAAAATAGAGGTGAAGTAAAAATAGTATTTCAATGCACATGTCTTCTCCTTGTCCACAGACTAGTATAACCGTAACCTTTTAAAAAGCCATTTGTACATCTAAAATCTGCCTCCTTTGCTGCACCCTGGACTTAATGCGTCAGGTTGTTACAGCCATCACCTCTCTGTCCCTCTCTGTCCCTGTCATTACCCAGAGATCAGACCACTTCAGTGTCACATGAAAGTCTTACAAGAATGTAAAGAAATACTCAAGCAGACATAGTTAGCATCTCCAAGATGTCAACAAAAACCCCGCAGAAAGTGGCTAGCATAGCCGTAAACTGTTGCGCTGTGCCTCAAATTACATATTTCTGTACACCTACAGTTTAAATTAAGCAAAACATTTTTGTGGAAACGTGTCCAGTAGCGGTCGTGATGCTGGTTAGCCTGCTTCACACAAAGACCCATAATTCTTTTAAGCTAATGTGAGAAAGCTATGTCCTGTGTACTTAGCACACACACCAGTATTAATTAACAGATATTGCACTTGTTGTGGCATGTTTTAGTGTTTTGTTAACTTCTTGAATTCTGTAGAAGAATCTGAAGAATTTATTATTACAGAAAGACAGAGACTAAAAAAGCAGCAGCTAGCGATCCAGTATTTTTGATACAACTCTAAAAAGAAGAAGTTACTTTCAGCTGCTCTTTTATTCACAGGGGTCGGCCACAGTGGGTAGATTTTTATTTTTATGCCAGCTCCCTTTCCTAATCAAACCCCATAAGGGACATGTGTCTCCTCCCGGAATCAAACCAGGGATTAAACCACTAGCAACACTAGCATCCTCACATTACGCTGGTAAGCAGATGGAAGTGTCTGAACTGAGATACACCGACAGTTTTTGGTGGTAAATAAATGTAACCTGACTTTATCCATTTCAAACTGACCCGAGGACTGTTAGAAAAAAATGCCAGAGCACAAACTCAGGATTAGAGTCTGATATTTTATTTTATTTCTTATGGATTTGTCAGTTAGTTTATTAATTTCTGAACAGAGCAACAAAATTTGCCACAAAGACAGAGCAAACAATCCAGAAATATTGTCTGTTCATATGTATATTGTGAGTACAGCGGTGGCCAGCATAAAGTTGTTTTCAGGGAGTGTATCTTAGAGGCATTGTAGCATTTTGCTTCAAGATGAAGCAGTTGATAACTATAAGGAGGACTAGTAACAATCAGCTGTTACTCTGTGTGTCTTTAGGGTTAACACTGGAGATTTTGGGTGTTTTCTTGCAGCAGTCATGAAAGTATAAAGTCAAATGTACAGCTGAAACTTCAAGTAGCATAAAAAGTAACACTAAAAGCATGATGGTAATAGGTTTAAGTGTTAAAGATTGTGTAAATCAGTGTCAGCGGGCAGCTTTTTATCTTGCTCCATACCTCTGAGCCCTATCATGAGATAATTAGTCCTCTACAAACAAATATACACACACACATGCATGCAGAAACATGCTGGCACTCACATTTGTCTTTCTATACACAGGAACACTGACTGCATCATTCTCACACACACACACACACACACACACACACACACACACACACATGCCAACAAACACACACACATACACACAGATGCCAGCCATTTTCACTGTATACTTTATAATGTAAACCTCCAACTAACAGCAGTCTGACACGGACACATGCTGTGATTAAAAGCACACTTTTACTTACGTGGTATAAATATGATTACCTATATGAAGGATATTATATACATCATAATATTAGAAAATAAAGAGTCACCTTTTCAAAGTGCCTGTGGTGAGTTCATTTTGTTTTCGACTGTGTACCATGTGACTGTGATTTGCTGCTACATCCTGTTCTTTCTCCCCCACACGGACACTAATGTGGTTTTTACAGAAAGGAAGCTGATAATGTTTAAAACACCAACAAAACAAATTGGATCAGCTTCAAAAACACTGTTTCATGCTGCTTGTCTTTTATTGTGTTATATATGCTGACAGCGTCCTGCATCTTGCAGTCAGCATAGACGTCTTTACGTCTCTCCACTACACCCTGGATAAGGAATTGTGAAACGTTATTACTTTTAGAAACTTGCAGATGTTTAAGGCTATACTCTGTTTAATCCACAGTGATTTTAAAAGTCAGATGTTTATAGGCTGGCTATCCTGTGTCATAAACCTTCTACACCCCCACCCAAACAAATAGCTTTTCTATGAGCTCAGAACAACCCAGCTACACCATTTGGTTAGCTAGTTTCTGATACACGCTAATGTGAAGATACTGGTAGAGTCTGCAAACCGCCCATTTTATCAAACACAGAATCATAGGAGTTATGTCCTCAGTCCATCACCTGAATCTCTTTTTAGTCAAATTAGTCAAGTTTTTATGAATAATAAGCTCTGACTCGTCTTGGCTAACACATGTTGCCCAAGGCACGTGATATCAAACTAGTCTCATGTCCAAGGCAACAGGCTTATCCACAATGCTTGAACCGAGCCACTCAGCTTGGCAAGATCCAACCTGTGTCCATGGGTCACACCCACTAAAATGACAGAAGCTATGTATTCCAGTGGCTCCAAGTTAAGCTAGCTTCTACTGACAGAAGCTAATTGCAGTCACAAGATGGCAGTAATTTACTGAATGGATGTAAACTGGCAATTCAATTTTCTCATGTGCTACAGTCACTGGTTGCTTGAGAAACAAGTACTGCCCAGGTGGCTGGCAGTAGTTTGTGTAGGTTGCTGGCTCTCACTGGATGAAGAAAGAGCTGTAATTGCTTTGATTGCTAGCACACTGCCATGGTTGCCAGTCATTTTTCATGTTAGTCTGCAAATATCCTCTACATACTAGCCGTAGTACAACTTGATAAAGTGTTACACAAACTGAAACTGGAGGAGATTCACCTACAAAGGTTTTGAAGGAAAACAGTCTCACACTTTACACTGTTTCACTAAAGCTCAGAGAGTAACTGGACGCTGTTGTAGACAAGTCTGTCAGTTCCATTCAAACTAGGACCGCAGCAGTATGCTAGTAATCATAAGAAGGTTTTTGCCTATCATTTGGGGAATACAGATTTTTCCCTAACAACAGGTATTTGACTGGGGGCCTTATTCACTTATTCTACACTGTCCCCGTGTTTGTCACATGTCCAAAATGACTGACTAGTTAATGCCATGTGGTTAGTGGTCACATGTCTACAAAGGCTCAATAAGAAAACGTTTACTGGGCTGGTATTTTTTAATTGTTGTCTCTTTTTATATTTCAAACTGCCTTAATTGTTAATGTAAGCCAGTTTGATCAGTTCTGTAACACACTCCCCTCTGAACGCGCACACATACACACACAGGACACATGAGATGTGTATCAGATGTGCTGTGTCAACCATTCTGAATTGGCTTTCTGACAGATAAAGTCTCTGCTTATCTCTACAGCCACCCCCACAGATGCCTGAATGATGGTGAGAAAGAGGAAGGGTGGGAGGAAGATGAGAGTTGAGAGGGGAAATGGGAGAGAGAAATTTAATTAGGTGACTGGAGGATTTTTAGAGTTTGGGGTGACTGAAGGTGAAAAAGAGAGAAATTCCTCTAGGACTGCATGAATACATGTGTGTGTATATCTATGGGAGGATAATAGCCAAGCAAGACCTGAAGGTCCTTGCTGACAGTCCAGTGAGGAAACTGGCTGAGATCCTGGAACCTGAACATCTTGGCAAATCATTTTCTACCTCCAAGTTGAGGAGTGCTCAGTGTGAGGAGATCATCTCCTCACACTGAGCACTGGAAATGCAGTCAGTGTCTTTAGTTAACTGATTGTAGTTTTCTAATTTCACTTATTTTTTAAATGGCTAAAGTTTCAAGAGAAAAGTTTGTCCGTTAGTCCTGTGTGATACTGCAAATTTTAGTATAAATCCAACACCTAGTAAATATGCACTGCACTTGAATGGTTTAGATCTTATTTAACTGACAGAAGTGTTTCTGCCAGGTTTGGTGGCTCTTCATCCACATCCACCCCGCTTGCATGTCCCTCAAGGATCTATCCTTGGCCCAGTACTTTTTTTCCCTTTACATGCTCCCATTAGGTTCTGTTTTCAGAAAATATGGAATCTCATTTCACTGTTAAGTCGATGATTCTCAAATCTACTTTCCTCTTAAAAATAATTCTATAGGCTCTTTAAAAGTTTTGCTAGACCGCCTCTATGACATTATTAAATCATGGTTAGCATTAAATTTCTTGTACCTTAATGCTAAACAGAGATTGTACTATATAGACCTTCTGACCCTCGTTTTTCTCTTAAGGGTGATCTGGAATCTGGAAAAGTCCAGAACTCCCTTTGCCAAAAATGATGGCACTTTTTCATTTGAGAATTAAGAACATTTAATCATCCGTTGACTTCGAGGAAGTGATTCATCCATTTATTTCATCCAGGCTTGATTACTGTAATAGTCTTTATTTTGGTATCAGCCAGGCTCCGCTCCTTGTTCAGAATGCTGCAGCCCAACTCTTGACAGGTGACCATCACCCTATTTCCCCATTCTTGGCTCGTTTACACTGGCTTCCAGTACGCTCTAGAATTGATTTTAAGATTTTATTGCTTGTTTTTAAGTCTCTGAATGGATTAGCTCCTTCGTACCTCTCTGATCTTTTAACAAAAAGTACTCCAAGTAGAACTCTTCAGTCAGCTGATAAGTTGCTTCTGATTGTTCCTAGAGGCAGACGAAAACACAGAGGAGACCAGATCTTAAACTAAACTTTAATACAGTCTGCCTCTTCAAACTAGGATCTCTCCAACACTCGACATTTTTAAATCTCGTCTGAAAACACATCTTTACTCCCTAGCTTTTAATTGTGACTGAGTGTTTGTTTTGTTCTCTTTGTCATGGCTGTGTACCGGCAGGCAAGGAGGAAGGACCCAAAATGCAGGATTCAGTGAGGCGAAGTTGAACTCAAAGTAAACAGCTTTATTTGCAGGTTGCAGATGAACAGCAGAGGAGAAATCCCTGGGAGAAATCACAGCTGACGATACGGGAAACGTAACCGGAACACACTGACACCAGACACGAACCTCCAAAGTAAAACAGGAAACAAGAAACAATTTACAAGGAGGCAGACAGACACTGAACTTAATCTAGAATAATAATCAATACTGTAGAAATATACCAAAATATAAAAAACTGAAAGAACTGGGTCAAAATGATCCAGAACCGTGACAGTGTTTGTTTTATTTTTTACTTTGTACAGCACTTTGGTCAACCTGTGTCGTTTTTAAATGTGCTTATAAATGACCTATAAAAACCTATGTAGGGTAATTTGCCAAACCCTCAACACATTTTAAAAAATACTGATTTCTACTCTATGGTAAAAACTCATCTTTGGGCTTTTCATGTATTTTGAAACTGGGTTTTATGAGTACTCGGGACATGAATGTGCCCGTGTTTAAAGCACTTTGGGTTATCTTATGTTGTTTAACTGTGCTATAGGCTATAAAAAACAGACGTGACAGTCAACACAAAAAGGTTAAGACATTTGTTTATTGTGCATGTTAAAAGTATGCTTTTTCATTACCCAAAAATTATTATTATTATTATTTATTTAACACTATTCAATGAGCTACATCAGGGGTAGGAAACTCCAGGCCTCAAGGGCCGGGTGTCCTGCAGGTTTTAGATGCGTCCTTGATCCAACACAGTTGATTCAAATGGCTAAATGTCCTCTCTATAGTCCATACTTTTCCTAACCATGTACCTTGTGGGGTCACTGGAGGCCAGGAGCCTCAGCACAAGCAAGACATTAAGAATTAACATTAAGAAGTTCTTATTTACATTGATCGGCTGGTATTTGCGAGTTATTTTGAAGTCAAGTTATACAAAGTGTATTTCTTATAAAATTAAGTAGAGCTCGCTTTTATAGCACTGCACGTTGAAGGGGGCCAGGTTTTTGGTAATTTGTCTGTCATATTTTCTGGTCAAACTCTCAGATTAATAAGTTCAGTGTTTGTGCAAGTAAAAGTGAAAATGCTACTCTGTTTATACCCTCTCCTCCTCTGTGGCACTAGCTAGATTGCGAACTACCACAACCACAACTTTACCTCTGCACCATGAACGTATTACACGGAAGAGAAGGAAAGAGGGGAATGCTGAAAGTGGGATCTCATTATCGTCTTATTTTTACTAAGCAAGTGCTTCCTTTTTGTACCACACAAAAAAATAACCTCATTTAGTAATGAAATTCATTACCCTCCCTATCAGATTAATAACTCATTAACTGAGCACACACAAGAGCACAGTTCCAGATATTTCCATCCCTCTTTAACCCTGAATATACCTAAAATAGTTGTCTCAGGCACATTTGCTGAGAACACAGAAGTCCCACCCATCTTCTGTTTAGACCTTCTGTTTGTGAAGAGCAGTCAATCAGAAGATAGCTAGCTTAAACAAAGAAGAGCTAAAACAAAGATTACATAAAGATCATATATGAATTCTGGAAAATGGATTCTACTGTAAAAGAATTCAATTATGGAGCTGGAAATTAACATAAAAGCTCCCTTTTAAGTTTATGTGGCTTATGCTTGTTTCTTCCTTGTGTCTTCAATGTGACTGACAACTGTGAAACGATATAGTGCTTTACTTACAGCGCATGCTGTGTATTTACCCTAGTTTCTGATAGATGTCATATTATATAGCATCTAAATATAACTTGAAAGGAGGGCAGTAAGTATGTATATAATACGTGGAGGAAGGCTTTAGCACAGAGTTTGGATTCACCACATAAATATTCATGACTCTGACGTCAAGAGATGGCGCTGCACGTCTTGGTTTTATCGATTCAAATGGATGACGGGATTACGAGAGTCTCCGTGCCACACTACGATTGAATGCCACTCTGCTTTTGTTCCTCCAAACTGCCTCCATATGAGCCTTTTTGTCAGCCTGTCACGCTGCTCATCTCCTCTGTTTCAAAGAGATTTTATGACCGTCACCTATGTTTCATTATTGCATTTTCTTTTTTCCTGTTTTCATCTTGGCACAGTGTTTTTTTCCTCCTTCATGATCCTCTCAGCTATTTTACCCCACTGCCACATTGTTCCGTTTTAAAACCCCACCCTCCCACTGAGCACAATGCTACTATCGTAATTGCTTTCTTCAGCTCCAGTAGCCCAATAACAGAAAATGCCCCCGTTATGCTAATAGCCCATAAAGACACTGAGCATTTGCCAGCAGGAGCCCCACATCAGATTATTTCATAGCGCAGTGGCAGTCAGTAGTGTCTTTCCTCCTAAAAATAAAACAGAAATTTGTGACAAATATATATTTTTGTCTGAACACTGAAGGTTTCTGTACCAAGTTTTTGTTTTGTAATGTTCCAGGCAAGTGCCGAACATCACACACAAGTACGAGTGTTTGTGAGTGAATGTTTGTGTCCCACTTGGGCACCCCTATAACAGCTGTTTGTGACTGAATGAGGCTCTGAGGGAGAATAGCTGCCAGCTTTGATGTCCTAATTATTTATCTCTCTGTCTGTTTGGTTGCCTGTTTGTCTGTCTCGATACATGTATCCAGTGACAGAGTGAGTGTTAATTCACTCATGGACGAGTATTTAACTAACCTAACCCACACTGTTAAACTTGTTATTTGAGCTCATATTTTCTATCCTGTGTTTTATACAGCACACCGGGAGCAACACCGGGCCACTTGAGTACAGTGAACTCATTGTCATGTTCAAGAAACCAATTTGAGATGATTTGAGTTTTGTGACATGGTATGTTATCCTATTGACAACCAACATCATAAATTGGGTACACTGGTTATAAAGGGATGGACATGCTCAGTTGGTACTAAGGGCCCAAACTGTGAAGAAGAAACAAAGACACAACCATGTCACATTCAAAGTCACTTAAATCACCTTTCTTCCACATTCTGATGGTTGCTTTGAACGTCAGCAGGTCGCCCTGGCTGACATGCCTGGATACACTGAGTTCCTGCCATGTAATTGGCTGATTAGATATTTGTGCTAACAAGCAGTTGGACAGGTGTAGGTATAGTAATGTGTTCCATGTTCCAAATGTTACTCTGGAACTCAAAAATATCAATTATATGCCCATAATAAGAGTCGGCAAGCAGCTTTGTAGAGGATTTACCTATGACATTATCTTTGTATTTAAAGATTAGCTTTGCAAACACTTGATTTGAAATCAAAAATATTGATTAAATTGACATTTTGACAGTGATTAAGTCAAAAGATTATCTTGAAAGGTTGTTTTACAGTATTTCCCAAATGAAATTACAAGTTTCAGCCTGGTGGCTCGAGGAAATATGTCAGGGGATCATCACAAAGATGCATGCCTGCAACAAAGGTTGTTGTAACTCCTCCAGTAAATGCTGAGATAGTTCAGTTTGGTGTAAAGCATCAGAGTCCTGACACTAGCATCCCAAGAGCCATGTGGCTATAATGGCTACCAATCCACTGAAATGCTTTTCTCAGTCATGTAATGTCAGTTCAGTGTTCGTAGACTGGCATCCAGCTTTAACTCGCGCTCAGCTGCAGACTGAGTGGGTAAATGTTGAGTTCGAGAGAGAGACGATTCAAGCTGTGAGTGAGGAGCACTCAGAGTCATTGTCACTGACAAAGAGTGCAGCCTCATATGTTCACGTGTGTGTGTGTGTGTGTGTGTGTGTGTGTGTGTGTGTGTGTGTGTGTGTGTGTGTGTGTGTGTGTGTGTGTGTGTGTGTGTGTGTGTGTGTGTGTGTGTGTGTGTGTGTGTGTGCTGCTTGAGTGTAGTAACACTATGGCCATCTGAAGCGTGAAAAAAGGCTCAGAGCTGTGAGTTCTGCTCAAGCAGAAAGACAAGAGGGCGAGAGGAGGAGGGGAGGAGGGGAGGAACGCATCAACGGTTGAAGATATCGGTGGAGGGACGATTAGGAGAATCAATGATACCAAGGAACGAAAGAGGATGGCAAAAAAAGAAGAAACTGGTGCTTTTTTTGCACTTTGGTCCAAAGAGTATGCTTTCTCTCCATTTGCAATAAGGCACAAAGCATGGGCCTCTTTTATAGTGAGGATACAGAAAACAGATGAGTAACAAGGGATTCACTCCATGGAAACAATCAGAAATTCACCAATGCAAATAATTGCTGCTTTTTTCCTGATTTAGTAAAGAGAATTAGAAATCTTTAGGTTCTGGACTGTTCACCAGCTAAAGCTGAACAATTTAGAGACTCCTCATTGGGCTTATCCCCCGAAATAAAAAATTACAGATAGCTTAGAAAGACTCATACCTTCCTATGTAAACAAGTAATTTGCAGTTTTTCATCACATCCATTAATTTTAACAATGCAGTGTTTTTGTCATGAAACCCGAGCTTAGTTTAGACTTGTGCGTTGCGTTTATTAGCCCAGGTGAGTGGCCAACTCCATGCAACAGTCGTTGTTGGGTTGAGGTAAAGGCATTTCCAGTTTCAAGACAACTTATACTATCAAAAAAGGATTCTTCATCCTCAGACCCTTTTATTTTATTAAACTCATCAAACCCTCTACACCAATAAACATGGAGCATTAGTTTGAATACAATCCAACTGCAATATATAAGATAAAAGGTTTATTTATTCAAATAATTAACCAATGAGGAAAATACGCTTGGTATAAACTGAATGTGTACTATAAATATACGAATTTCATTTGACCACATTTTATTAAATGTAACATTTTACATTGTACTTTTGCAGCAAAATGACATGGACAGTTTACATGTAATTACATTTATTTGGACTGTAGACAAAAGAGGCAAGTTGGGCATCACAAAAACCAGTGTTATTCATTTTAATACATTTGAACCAAAGAAAATCTAGCCTTCGCTTGGCTTTGATTAGTATCAACAAGGCATTTGATACCCCTACCTGAGGTATCTCCTGTATTTATTGTTTAAGGGGTTTCAGCCAGATATCTCTTTTGGAAATCTACCACAGTTTTCCATAAAGGAAAAGCTGGAAGCAACAACAAACAGCTTTCCTGGCTCAAACCAGTGGGATCTTCTAAGGCAGGGATGTCAAACTCATTTTACATCAGGGGCCACACAGAGCTCACATTGATCTTACGTTGGATGGACCAGTGAAACTTCATTACTTTAGTGTAGTATGGGGGGAAATCATTATTGATAGGAAAAGCTGTAAAGCTTATGAAAGGTTAAAATCTATATGCGCTCATTCACATTTTCCAAAGCTGTCTGGTGGGTCTTTGCAGGGCCGATTCTGACCTTGTGTTTGACACCACTGCTCTAAGGCTTTAACTTAAACAACCAGGCCAGAAAGGAATAATCTGAAATAATACAATGAGATGACGGTACTTTTCAAATTCGCAGAAGTGGTGTTTAAACTGTCAACAAGGGCTGGTGGCACACTCAGTCTCATTAGTGCTCACTTATCCACCAATCAGCTTTTCATCTCAGCCTATAAACAGACCGGCCATATGGTTACTATAGACCAGACGCATAATTATACATGTGACAAGAACCTATATAATGTATGTCAGACAGAAAAATTAGAACCTGCTGGCGTTCCAGCAACAATAAAAGTACTGATTGTGATACTTTGATGATTCACTGTATCTAACTATAATTTTGTGTCGTGGCGCAGATGATTGCATCTAATGCTTCCTTTTCTTCTAGTTGAAATAGATTTCCGTACACAGACACTATAAACAAATTCATATTTAAATAAAACATATGCCTACAATTTAAATATGCATAATCACACACGCACATAAAGCAGAGGATATAATTGTTTCCAAGCAGCTCTTTGATGGCTGAGTCACTGAACATATCCTGTATTATATCACGATAAGAAGAACATCAGTTTAAAGGCAGCAGCTGTTTCCCTTTCATCCTCTCCCCCTCTTTTTTCTTTCTGCATCTCTCCATCCTCCCACTGCTTTCACAATGGTATGCTAAGCCAGGGAAGATAGGGCAAATCCCTCCTCTGAGCAGAGCAGGCTGGAGAGAAAGGAACAGAGCGAGAGGCTGAAGGAAGAAAGAGGACCGAGTGCAGAAGCACTCCTCTCTCATCTCTCCTTTCTCTGCCTTCATTTATCTGAGTCCAACCAATCAGCTTGCAGTCCAGCACTGTGTGTCGGTGCACGGCTGTCCCCTGCCACCAACCTGTGGCGATGATGTCACAGGCCCTGCTTCCTAAGACATACTTGTTTCCTCAGTTCTTGGTTCCTCACCTCCTTCCTATTTACATCATTGCTGTTAGTGCTGCAGAACTAGTTTCGATTTTTTTTTAAAGATTAGCTGAACCCTAAACATGAAACTGCAGTCACCAGCCAGTGAGCCTGTACATCCACACATTTTCTTAACAGCTTTTCCAATTCGGGAAAAACTGTCACAGGCCCAGAGGCAGGAAACACCCTGCTCACCGGTATATCACAGAGCTAATACAGGGAATCCTGGCGAACCCAGGACCATGCAAACACAGGGAAAGGAGGGGAAGGACAGGGCAATGGACTTTTTCACCAGAATGGAATTTCTAAGACAATCCTGGGCATTTAGAGGATGTCTGAGGAATGAAGGTGTACTGGTACTCATATTCAAAAAGAAGGGTGACGTGCAGAGTTGTACAGAGGGCTAAAGCTAATGAGCTTCATGGGAAAGAGTTTTTGAAACTAGATTTAGATGATGGGTCACGATCAGTGAACAGAAATGTGGCTTCAGGCTGAAAAAGAGCACTACAGATGTGATGCTTTCTGTAACAGTGTTGATAGAGAAGAAGGAGCTCCACTATGGGAGACAGAGGGACATCGCAGGGTGAGCGGTTTGGAGTTAAAGAGTGCAAAGAGGATAGTGGATGCACTGAAGAAGGGATATTGAATATGGAGCTGTCAGGCCAAAAACACCTTAAAATTTACATCTACTAACCATCTACTAAGAACAGCCGGAAACCCAAAAGTCACTAATTACAGAAATTAGACTAACTGAAATAGGAGACTTATACAAATAAAACGGGGCAAAAAAAGAAGCATGTTTTACTTTGACTGTTGCTCCAAATGAGTCAAAATCTGAACCTTTTAGACTGACTTCATACTGCACCATACTAAAATTCAGCCAACAGGAAAGCATCATAAATGGTGCTTTGAGTCCCTCTAGTGGATTATTACTGTACACTAACCCAATGGTGCCTGATGTGTAGTCTTACTTGATATAAATAATGTGATTTTATTCCATCCTCTGTGTTACTTCCTTGTTGTTGTTTTTTGCTGTTTGTTTATTTCTTTGTTTTTCTTTAATGGAGATATTGGTTATGTTGAAAGGGGACCTAGTTTACAGAAAAGAAGAAGAAGACGGAAGAAAGGAAAAAGAACTAAAAAGAAGGAAGGAAAAAAAGAATTGGACAAGTGATCGTGCAATTTTCAAAGGAATTCGAGTCTGCCTTTGACACTCCCTTAGGCCAAAAACAGGTGAACTACTGTAAGGAAGCAAATGCTGCCTTCAAGTGACAAGGCAAAAACAGCCCTTCAACGCTAAGAAACAACAAGAACACGGACTCACCCTTTAATGTATGGACGCTTGTTCCTGCCACAATTTTATCTCAAATTTCAGAAAAAATAACTAGAAATTAAGAAAATAACTCGAGATTTTAAGTTATCAAATCAAATATTTTGGATGGCAAAACTAGTTGAGAAAGACACGACAGACCCAAATGAATGACAAGTGCTCATAGGAGCGTTTTTTTTTTTTTTAAGTTTTTTTAAAAAAAAAGACAAATCTTAAATTCTAACCTCAAGACACTGTCTCACTTAGCCTACTATTATTTTATTAAATTACAACGTTATGGTATAACCAATCTTCATCAGCTACAAAACATAGTTATGATTAGACATGATGTAGCAGGCTTAAATTCTCGCTGTCCTCACTAAGAATTGTGCCAGGATATCTCACGGCAAAGATTTTACAGATAATATTATAATTAAAGAAATGTTTAATTATTTAACAACAAAACATGGCATTGGTGAAATTACATATGCACTGGTTAGAATAACTACATTCGGCAAAGAGTGATTTGATGTTTTTTTTTTCGTTTTTTAAAAAAAAAATGCCTTTCTTAACGATTTAACGGACGAAACGAAGAGTTTGCTGCACTATTCCTCCCCTCGTTGCTATCTGCGCAATACTCACTTTGGTATTGCGCAATTAGAAGCGTTTTATTTGGATGCGTTGAAAGCGTTAGGAAAATGTGCGATTTGTTAGCTCTATAATCACCACGCACGGCTGAGTGAGCTGGCGTAAAGTTGGAGGCTCGGAAGTTGCGGGGTGTCACGTGAACGCGCCATCAGCTGGAGCGTGCCCTGTGCTGACGAGCCGTTGCTGGTGGAAACAGCTGGTGGTTTCTGTCAGCGAACTCCTCGAGATCGAGAGCAACGTTATTGCGAATAAAAGTTCAAAATAGACTCGAAACCGACTGAAGGCGCTTTTATTTGAATTTCTGTGGCTGTCGGAGCAGACGTCGGGTCATGTCATCCCGTAAAAGCCACTTTTCGTGAGGCACTTGTTAATTGACGCTTCAGCCTGTTAGCACTGAACCGCTATCGCTCGGTGCACCGGCTGCTAACGTCAGCTAGCTAACTTTGTAGTCCCATAGCAACTGGCACAGTGCAGGTTTCCTGGCATCGCAGAAAAGCTGTCAGCTGTCGGATTTTAGTCAACTTTGGACTGAGGGAGGTTTTTTTCTCATCATGGCTCACATTCATTATAAATTCTCCTCCAGACTCAGCTACGACACGGTGGTTTTTGATGGCGTGCACATCACGCTGAATGAGCTGAAGAGGCAGATCATGGGCAGGGAGAAGCTCCGAGCCGGGGACTGCGACCTGCAGATCACAAACGCGCAGACCAAAGAAGGTAATAAAACATGTGTGCACTGATAACGAGCTTGTTTAAACTGAAGTCAACGTCTTCAACTTTGTCGGAAAGCGCGTGGTCCTGCTATCACAGCTGTTTGGAGACAGAGGTAAGCGTTGCGTCACCTCTTTCAGGTTAAACAGTGCAGGGAGGGGGGGTCCAGAAAAGTCAAGCTAGGACAAAAGGGCCTAATGAATGGGCTACATTCCTGCCGCTTTTACGCCTCGTGCTTTTAATCGTGAGGCCTGACGGTGGTGGTGGGTGAGCCCTGTCAGTGCATGTGCAAGTCTCAGGGGAAGCCTGAGTTAAAAATAGCAAAGGTGGAACAGGAGCACCTCTTTATTCATTACCATATGCTTAAGAGCTCCCAGATGCACATGCACATGAATGAGCTATTAGAGTATTTGCTGTCATATACTGTGGCATGAACAAAAAAGTAAACATGGCCAAAAAATAGATTAAATATGTAATGAACTTTGTAAGAGGATGGGGGTGGATCAAATAAGTGTAATGGAGCAGGTTTGTTGTGAATATTGCACATGAGGGTGATACAAGTTCATTGGGATGTTTGGCTATTGTGGGGCGGCTGTGGCTCAGGTAACAGAGCATGTCCTCAAGCAATCAGAAGCTTTTCATGAAGTTATGAGGGCTCAATGCTGGAAAAGAACAGAAAATTAAAATGTGTTTAATAAATTATTTTTAATTTATATCAACGTCTTGGGTGGACTTTGTCTTTGTCACAACACCTCAAGCCAGTTTGTATGGGATACTGACCCAGGACCGTATTCTCCAGTTCACCTGCTCCTGGTGGGTGAAGGCGTTTGGAATTATGGGTAGTTTGTTTAGTTTTGTTTGTCTTTGTTTTTTTTTTTTAAAGGGTATCTTTTGTGGTAGTGTGGTGGTAGTATGATAAATGAAAATCTTTGGATTATGGTGTTTTGGTCAGACAAAATGTCACCTGGGGAAGCTGACTGCTGTGACATCCATTTTTCACAAATGGATAAGTCTATCTTTGTTGCAATCCCAGCACTTTACATTAGACTTTACATTATTACCTATTGGGCTTGTCAGTCAAGTTGAGACCTAATCTTATGCTCTTTATCTTCTTTCGTTTTGTAAGATTCCAGTTAAGATTCTTTCTGGTGAGCTAATCATTACCCTTAAAGCCTCGCTATCTTCATCTCTCCCTCTCAGAGTACACTGACAGTGACAGTCTGATCCCCAAAGGTTCATCTGTCATCGTCAGACGGATCCCCAGCTCGAGCAGCAAGACCCACAACAAGTGAGTCTATATTTTTGGAGTTGCCATCTGATTTCCTGCACTGTTATTAGTCCCTGCCATAGCAAAGGCTCCACCCTGCCTCAGCAAGCTACAACCTGGAATCCAAAGCTTTACCTACAGTTTTGAGATTTCACTGCAAGAGGACTTATCAAGAGCCAGGGGTAGCAGTGGATACTAGCTAAAGATTCAGTTAAGCTAATAAGAGTCTACCTTGACCCCAAAAAACATAATTTTAATAAGAAAAATTATCTTAATTTGCTGTATTTTGTCATTGACTGTAAAGCTTTTGCTGTGGTTCATGAAAAGCACTGGTTTGCTGGTAGAGGCCATTTCAGTTTTGAGGATTTTGCATGACATGACCATGAGAAAATACTCTGAGGAAACTACATGGTGACAAACTCAGTGGTTACCCAAATCACTGGTCAGGCTTACGCAGTAGAACCAGCAGTGTTGTGGGTTTTATGCTTGGAAAGCAGGACCTCGCTGGAACAGACTGGCGGTCATGTGACTAGCCATGTCAGCACCCTACAGACTGGTGAGAGGAATTAGGGCTAATTGGTGGCGTAACACTGCCAACAAGATTAAAAGCAGAAAATGAGCTCTCCACCTGCATGAGGGGACTTGTTTATCCTCAAAGCAATAACACACGAACAAAAAAACAACAATAAATCACAATCATTCTTAATTATGTTTCTAAAAAGAGCTTGGACACTTTTTAAAATGTAAATAAAAACAGACTGCAGTGATCATTCATACCTTGTTTTTATTCAACATTGTCCAAACAAATATCAAGTGTATCTAATTTAGAAAATATTCTGTAATGAAAGGCGTGCTATGCTTTGGCCAATAGTGTTCTCAACAGTATTTCTCAACATAAGATGTACAAAAAAATTTAGGATTTTGTCACCTTCTGTAATTAATGTAATTAAAAGATTTTTGTAATCTAGCAAAATCTCTAGACGAGGGAGTGGAACTGACTGCATGTGCTCAAGAAAACTATTGTTGAGCATGTGGTTCATTGCTGCGTGTACAAATGCAGGTTAATAGTTCCCAGAGACTTAAAAAATGTCCCAGTTCTAACTTTGTGTAAACATTTTGTTGTTAATTCAATATGAGGATATTTTCAAATGAAATAATTGTCAATGTTGACATCTTTCAATTAAATTTCAATTTGATTTTATTTATATAGCGCCATATCACAACAGTTGCCTCAAGACGCTTATTCATTTCATATAACACTTTCCCAAATCTTGTCATTTCTGTATATTTTACTTCCCAGGAGCCAGACTTTTATTTATTTATTTAATTTAAAGTGGTGTTCAGCAATAATTCAAGGCTTTCTGAAAGTCTTTCACTGCTTTCCCTTGGACATTGGCTGCTTTTTTTTACTCATTTTCAGTCCAGTCCTCATCCTTGATCATTCTTAGAGGCGTGGTTTTGCTTTGGTAAGCCCCTTAATGCTGACCTATGAATCATTCAAGCTCTGACTTGATTCACTGTTTTCTGTTCCATCAGATCTAAACAACACCAGAACTGAACTTCAGCCTCTATGTACCTTTGTATTAGCTCTTCTGATGCACTCTTCTGAGTGTGTTAACGCTCCCAATGTGTCTCTCAGAGACAGAAAATATTCAGCCTTTTCAGTTTTGCTAGTTGTTCACAGGTGCCCATGTGCTTTGCTGGCATTTCAGAAATTGCCCTTTGCGTTGAGTGGACATCAAGAACTGCCTTCCTGGGGTATTTCCAATGTAATCACAGGGGACAAACTCTGCATTCCTGTTCTGTTTGTTTTTAGGCCAATGTGGAGCTTCAGCAGTGTGAGTAGGCAAATCAAGTAGGCAGCTTTCAGGATTGTTGTTCTTGATATATAAAATTATGTCTGTGTGCTACTGTCCCTGCTGTGCACCTCGGCAGGTAATGCTCTGTATGGAAAAACACAGAAATCTTATTTTAAGGTCACTGCAGGAAGATATCTTCTTGATTTGTTTAATGCACACTGCTGTAACCTGATTTGCCTGCTTTGTCTGCACTTTTCTGAACAAAAGAAAGCACTCCGTTGTAGATTTCATTATCCATCACTTTCACTGAAGCAGCTTTTAAAAGTGCTCTTTAATTCACATCAAAGACTGTTTGGATATGGACAACTGACTTCTGTCAGGGGAAAAAAAATCTGTGCCTCACACCGTCGTAGAGGAGGTTTAAAAATGTTTTTTTGTTGTTTTTCAGTGAGCGATCAGAGGTCCAGCTTCACCACGCCTTTGGAGCCAGCAGAGCAGTATGTAGCCAAACCACATCCCACAGCACTTTGCCTTCAGCTCCACAAAACACGCACTTTTTTTTTTTAAGGCTGTGTCTTTTAAAAATGGCATGCTGCATTTTATAACAAAGAATAATAATACATAGAATACATGTGACATGCATCGTTTTCTTTAATTAAGCAGACTAAATGGATCAAAGCTGATGGGAATCATGTATTTTACAATCGCAGTATAACAATTTAAGTGCTTGAAGATAACTGACTAAAAAAAGTTTTTTAAAAAAAACATTTAAAAAGAAAAAAGTTTACAATTAAACAGGTCGTATGTGCTCACTTTTATTAAATAAATATTCTCAACTGTTATGTTATCAAGCTGCTGTGTCACCAGTCAGCGTCTATTGTTGAAGATTGTTCAGTATCTGTCTGTGGGAGGTGGAGCTGCGCGGGTGGGTCAAACATTATCATGCAGGCCAGCTATTCACAGCTGATAAACCCAACTGTTTAATGATGCTGGCACTGCCCAGTTGTGCCTCATCCAGAAGCCACTTTTGCACTTTTTATGGTCTAAATTCTATCAATTCTGGGCAAATACTGCATAACTTTAATTTATCAGGCTGCTGTAAAGTTTCAAATTCTTACTGAGTATTTATAATGTGATTCATTTAGAACCACCATAATTGAAATCACTCCCTTGGTGTAATGGACAGCGTTATTAGAAGACACCCTTTAAGTGAAGAAATATGCAGATTTAGAGTTGTATAGCCATGTCATGTTACACGCCTTTAAGTAATAAATGCCATCGACTGCTAAAGCAACAGCTAAAAAGGCTTAGTCTCTGATCTATAACAAGAACAAAAGAAGCTCATTCCTCAGGGACCAAGCTGTGCATTGTAAGTATTTCATTCTAAAACACTATAGTGCGGTCTTGTGTGTAATTCAGTTAAAGATGGTAAAGTCAAGCTTTCACTTGCTGCAGTCTTAACTGGTGTGCACTGACCTGATTTCTCTCTTTGGTTTCTCAGTAGGAGAAGTGTCTGCCACTCTTCTTAGTCTTTTGAGTCTGTTGGACTGACTTGGACAGACTTTTTAATTTTGTGTTGTTGTTTTTTTTTTCTACCAATAAAGTTATTTATATCAAGCTGTGTTATGTACTGAGTATGTGTTTCTTCACTGTGAAGAGTGACGCTAATACACACTTCTACACAGAGAAAAGACAATGGAATCACTGGCCGTTTAACAAGCTTATAGGGCCACTCCACCCATTTTATACTGGATTCCTCGCGCTGGGCGGCTTGCACAATACTGGTATTGGGAATCAAAGCTGTAGAGACAGAGAGCTGCAGACCAAAAAGACATCACCTGAAATTCACATTAACAATATCATGTAGTTCAGTCAGGAGGTGTTTCTTTTTAACTTGCATGCTGCATTTTAAATGTGTCATTAACTTTAAGGTTTAAGTGGCGGCTTTAGCTATAAATTACATTGTAAGTGGTGTAAGTGTGAATTTGGACTTTTTAGATGTTTACAAAAATGTGTTACATTAACAAAGAATTGTAGCCACAACACTTCTTAATGTGTATGTGTTAGTCCCCATAGGGAAATAGTTCCTCTGCATTTAACCCATTCACCCAGTGAAGCAGTGGGCAGCCACCAATGCAGCGCCCAGGGAGCAGTGTGTAGGGACGGTACCTTGCTCAGGGGTACCTCAGGGTAGCCGTTCAGTTGAGTCGAACCCCCGACCTTCCGATCATGGGGCCACCACTCTACCTACTGAGCTACCCCCCCTTCACATCAGCAGCTCCTGTATAACATAACTTGGGTACAAATTATTACAGCTGACGTGCTTAAATGATATCAGAGCGAAACGGATGTTTCAGAGTACCATCTTTTGACCTTCATAATGTTGAACATTGAGTCATATGTGTACTGTATGTGCCTTTTTTGGGGGGGGGGAATGTTGCATATCTTTTTGAAGTAATGAGTATACTCCCATGCTGGTGTATTTAATTTCTCTTTATAGTAGGAGCTTCAGCTAAAGGCTCACTTCAGGGATGTTTTATCTTTATCTTAGTTTAATATACCTATTTGGCATGCTTTCTGGCCTATCAGCCAAATATTTGTACAAATCAAACTACTGATCTACATGAGGCTAAAGATTCATTAAAGCAGTTACAGCTCTGAAAGCTGCAAAAAAAACTTTCACAACAGTCCAACAGAGACATTCTGGTCTTAGCAAAAAGTCTCCGTTTCAAGCTGGTAAAGCTCACAGGATTAATCCTCTTGGGGCCATGCATGTTTCTGCATGCGCGTTTCTACAGTGTTTCCATTTAAAGGCTACTAAACCAGAACCTGTTAAACAGGTTTTTCCTGTCTAACAATTCACGGCCTCTATCACACACACAGTTTGGATTTCTTTCTTTGCTCCTCTGTTCCAGCACAGTAGAGGAGGATAACATAAATAGATGCTTAGACAGAAAAACGCTGGCTGGACAAGTGTACATTCCCAGGATGCTTTGTAAAGTTTTCTTTACATTTTAAATTCAAGAGTTTGGAGAAATGCAGTGTGAGCTGTGTGGACAGTGATCAGTCACACTGAAAATCACAGATGGATGCTGATGCAAATTTTATGTTCATTTAAATGACACTTGTGATTTCGTAAAACAAACTGAAAGTAACAACTAAAACTTTGAATTGTGGTTTAGCCCAGTTTGGGGTAAAGGTTTGTAGCTCAAATGTCTTGTTTTGTGTATGCTTGTATGTCAAACCTCAAACTTTATTTTCAGACATTTTTGGATAAACAATTTTAATGTTTTTCCACAAGCTGGGTAACCGGGGGCGGCCGTCATGATTACTTTTATGAAACTTTTTTGTGTTTAATTCTAACAGATGGATGATCACAGTTCGACAAGAGCCCTGTCCTTTTTCTCCAAGGTAATGCTATTTTCTGTTTCTGTTATGCACGTTTATCTTGGTTTACATGCTTCAGTCCAAGCTGAACACTGATCCTCAAACGACGTCTTTGTGTATGCTGCACATCATGCATTTAGATGCAGATGGCTAACCTGGTTGATGTGGATGCATCAGAGGAGGATAAGATCAAAGTTATGATAAATCAGTCCATCTATGACCCCATGAAGTGAGTCATGTATCCTCACACTGTTGAGTTTCCATCTCTTAAACTCCTCTCATGTTCTCATATCTCTCTTTACGTCTTCCTTCTTTATTGGTTGATGTCCTTTTTTACATTACACATTCTCACTCGGCTCTTCCTATTATTCTCCAGTTTAAACACAAAACCCAGCAATGTCCTTTCTGCGAATTACACCTGTTATCGCTGTGGAAATCCAGGACACCACATCAGGAACTGTCCTTCCAGCGGGGTAAGGCCATAATGTATCTGTTAAGTGACTTAGCTACTTGTACAAATCGTGAATTGAAAAATAAACCTGGGTGAGTAAAGAATGTAGAAATGTATAATTTCTTTGAGTGCTGATAGTGTTTGCGTATTCACGTGTACTTCAGATATCTGTAATGCTTTTCCTGGATTTCTGTTATATTTATTATTTAGCCAACATATTAAAAACGGCCAAGGTTCCAGATAATGAGATAAGCACATGTGCAGTTTCTTTTTCTATTGGCTCCATATTACGTCAGCGAGTTATCCTAATATGGTCATCTCACTGAGATACCTCTGGCTGTGAGCACAAAAGCTTCACCCATCTGCTTTTCAAACCTTCAGTTTGCAAGGATGAGGCAATCAGAGTATCTTGTTTCAGCTAGAGGATTCATGGCTGAGGATTTATTTAACATATCAATCATGCAAAGCTAGTCTACCAGACAAGAAATTATTATTTTTAAATATAAAGCTGGAATGTGTGCCTTTAAATGTAGATGTTTCTGTCTTTGACAGCAGGATAAAAACTCTGAGGCACCTGTGAGGATAAAGAAGAGCACAGGCATCCCACGTTCCTTCATGGTCGAAGTGGATGATCCCAACATTAAAGGCGCCAAGCTGACCAACTGTGGGCGCTATGCAATCCCTGCCATAGATGCGTGAGTGTTAATTAAAGTGTTACTGTGTGTGTTTATTAATGTTTCTTTTGTTTGACCGTTAGGAAATACATTTATTTACACTTTTCTTAGAGTTTGCCTTCAGAAATGCATTTATTATCCGTGGCATAGATTGAACCAGGTACTGGAAACATTCCTCAGAGATTTGTCCACGTTGACATGACAGCATCACATTAGGTTGCAGATCAGTCGACTGCACTTCCATGATGTGAATCTGCTGTTTGACCACATGCCAGAGGTGTTTTACTGGATTGTGTGAGCTCATTGTCATGGCTAAGAAAACTGTTTAAGCTCATTTGAGCTTTGTGGCAAGGTGGATTATCCTACTGGAAGAAGCCATCAAAAAATGGGTTCACTGTGGTCATGACAGACATGGTCAGCAATAATATGGAACAAAGCAACTATACTTAAACAAAGCTCACTTAATACTAAGTGGCCCAAAGTGTGCCAAGAAAATATCCCCCACAGCATTACACCACCACCCTGAACTGTTTATACAAGGCAGCTTTCAAGCTGTTAAGTTTAAGGTCTGACCCTGTCATTCAAATATTGCTGCAGAAATCAAGACTCATCAGAACAGGGAACATTTTTCCAGCCTTCCATTTTATTTACAACTGAGGAGTGCAAGAAGGTCCTACTTCTCTGACATCATCACTAAAAACAGCCATAATGCTCGGGTCTTATTTTCTACAGTTGACAGGCTAACAAACCCTCCTGTGCCAGTGGCAGCTGAACTTCATTCAACCATGGCCTGCAATGACTTTGCCAAATTCTTCACAGACAAAATCCAAAAGATTAGACAAGCAGTTGGTACATCAACAGCAGATCCAGGATATGTACTGTGTCCACCGAAAAGCTGTTTAAACACCATCAAACAGTTTCACCCGATTAACAGCAAAGACCTGGAGGACATCTTAGGTCAACTGAACTCCTCCTCCTGCTGTTTAGATGTCCTGCCAACAAGTTTTTTCAAAAAGGTCTCAAAGACTTTAGAGTCAGACCTGTTACAGATCGTCAACTTTTCTTTATTATCAGGTGTGTTTCCAGAATCACTAAAAACTGCTGTAATCAAACCTATACTGAAAAAGGACAATCTTGACAAGACACAAATGAACAACTATCTAAAATCTAAAATCTCCCATTTTTAAGTAAGATCATTGAAAAAGCAGTTTCTCAACAGCTCAATTACTTCTTAAAACAGAATAACTGCTATGATGCCTTCCAGTCAGGTTTTAGACAGAACCACAGCACTGAAACTGCTCTGACAAAAGTGTTTAATGACATATGTCTGAATACAGACAGTGGAAAAATGTCAGTCCTAGTTTTACTGGATCTCAGTGCAGCATTTGATACAGTTGACCACAACATATTACTCAAACGACTGGAGAACTGGGCAGGTCTTTCAGGAACTGTACTAAACTGGTTCAAAACATACTTAGAAAACAGGAAATACTTTGTATCAATAGGTAACTTCACATCCGAGCAGACAAGTATCACATGTGGAGTTCCCCAAGGTTCCATCTTGGGACCCCCTCTGTTTAACATTTACATGCTCCCACTGGCACAGATTATAAAGAACAACAAAATAAACTATCATAGCTATGCAGATGACACACAAATATATACCACAATGTCACCAGGAGACCGAGGCCCTGTACAGGCTCTTGGTAAATGCATTGAGGAAATTAATGACTGGTTGTGCCACAATTTTCTCCAACTAAACAAAAACAAAACTGAAGTAATAGTCTTTGGCGCCAAAGAAAAACGATTACAGGTCACTAGAGAACTTCAATCTATACACCTAAAAACCACAAACCAGGCGAGAAATTTGGGTGTAGTGATGGATGCAGACCTAAACTTAGAAAAACACATTAAGAACATTTTTCCAGCCTTCCATTTTATAATTTGGGTTAGCTTGTGTGAACTTTGGTCTCAGTTTCATGTTCTCAGCTGACAGGAGTGGCAGGTAGGTTGGATATGTTGTGCATTCAGAGATGCTCTTCTGCATACCACTGTTGTAACGAGTCGTTATTTGAAAGAGAGCTGTATTTTAGATAGATAGATAGATAGATAGATAGATAGATATCCTCCTTTTCAGTCCATGCTCTATACTTTTGGCTTATTAGTAGCCATTTTTTAAGTCAAATGTCAAATTAACAGCCTTCTCTTAAAGGTACCCAGTTGAAGTAAATCTAGTTAAAAGCATCCTGTTAATAAATAAAAGTCAAGAGGCTTTATTGTCATTTCAACCATGTGCAGCGGTACAGTACACATTGAAGCGAGACAACATTCCTCCAAGACAATGGTGCTACATATAAAAGACAATCAACACAGGACTACATAAAGTGCAAGTGTGGAAAAAAAATTGCAGGAATTGCAAAAAAAACCCAAAACAAAGACAGTGCAACACCAGACAGAACAGAACGATACAAACATAAGACAGCGCAACAGAAAAGTGCAATAATGACAGTGGGTTGGACACAAAAGTAAATGTGCATGTACTTTTTTCTGTCCATAGAGAGGCATATGCTATTGGCAAGAAGGAGAAACCTCCCTTCCTTGCACAGGAGCCCGAGTCTGAAGACCAGGATGATCCCATACCTGGCGAGCTCCTCTGTCTGCTCTGTAATGAACTGCTGGCTGATGCCGTGGTCATACCCTGCTGTGGAAACAGCTACTGTGATGAATGTGAGTGTCTGCTACACACACATAAGATAAATTAATAGTTTAAACATCTAATCACCTGAACCTAATATATCTATATATCCAGTTCTTACTAACTCAAAAATTTAATTACACAAAGTACAAAATTGTAGAAATGTTTAAGTGTATCACAGATTCAGCAAAAATGTGCAAATTTTGCCTACCAAAAGCAGCAGAAACACAAGTGCATGTACAGTCTGTACTCTCGACAGTGAAAGCACGGCACTGCTTCAAACTGTAGGACTGTGTCACATTATTGTACAAATAAACAGTGCTCTGGTTGCTCTTTAATCTCCTTTTCTCTCACTCAGGTATTCGCACTGCCTTGTTGGAATCAGAGTACCATATCTGTCCCACCTGCGAACAATTAGAAGTCTCTCCTGACACCTTGATAGCCAATAAATTTCTCAGACAGGTGAATTGACAGAGTGATAATAATTATATATTATAGATTAAATGTTTGTAATAATGCTTTCTTTTTCAAGGTACAGTTAATGTTGTATTGTTGATCTGTAACGTCACACCAGAAGATTCAGTATTCAGCATTCACTTTGCTCTCCATCCATTTTTCTCCCACCACAGGCTGTCAACAGTTTTAAGAAAGAACAAGGACAAGACAAAAGCTTGAAAAGAAAACCAGCCACATCCCAGTCTCAAAATCTAACTCCAGCCCCCTCTGTCCCTACCCCGCCCCCTCTGCCCATGCAGAGCCAGCCACAGAAACCTCAGCAGTCATCCCAAAGCCAGCAGGTGAGCCTTTTAATAATATGTTTCATCTGGCAGGCAGGAAAAATAAAGAACCTGCAAATAATATAATTACTGTTTTCTTTTCAGGGTAAGACCTTTGGTAGGTCTCTGCAACATTCTGTATTTGCCCAAAGAAGAAACATGCATGTACACATGTCTCATATCCTGATATAAGTCATCTGTTATCCTGATAATGATATAAATCACAGTATAGTGCATTTTCTGTAAATTCAGTGAATATTTTATATAATAACCAAATCAAAAGTACTTTTTAACATATCAATATCAGCCTTATGTTAACCTGTAGCAACACACACTAAATGACCCCACGCAGTCATATAAGAGCTTCTATATATTTTCTATATATTTACAAATATAAGTTGTAATGGTCACTGTTCTTCTTCTGAGATTTATTTTGAGCACCTGATGGCTCTAGCCCCTCGTTTAGGAATGAGAACCCGGATGTTTTTTGGCTGGTCCTTCCTGTGGTGCCGGGGTGACTATTGCAAAGCGTCATCTAAAGGAACAATAGACATTTTAATATCATCACTTGATATATTTTGCCATGTCGCACAGTCCTAATGTACTATATTCCTCTATTGTAAATTATTGGTTTCGTTTATTGGCTTTGATGAAATGTTTCCCAAATTGAGGTGCAGTGATCCAACTTTCTCAGGCCTGATGTTGATACAGACACCTCAGCTTTGGGTATCTACTGAAAAGAAGTTCCAGTACTATTATTAAATTAATAACCTTTCTCACTGTAAAGAAGAGGCAACATTAGACTTGATTTAACATCATCCCTTAACTTTATTTTTTTTAAAGGGACAAATGAAAAGAATATGAAATGCTAAATTCATATTTATGACTAAAATCATTTTTAAAACTCTTGCAGTTTCCTTTAATTTGCAGTCATGATAGTTTCTTCTTACCCGGTTTCTAGTTTTGTGTGTGCACTGTATCGTATAAGGAGTGTAGCACACAAGAAGAAATTGTTGAGAAAACAATGGTAATAAAGTTCACAACAGCATATTAAGTTTTATTGCACTTATGTTAACAAGCAATAAAAAGCTGTCCAAAAGGTATTTAACCTGAGAGACAAAATACAAAGAGAGCGACAGAGCTGATGAGGACTCGATTCAATTAAGATCTATTTGTGGTAAACTTAGAAAGTTACTAAAAACTAAGAAAACTTTGTTTTCTACTGCTGTTGCAAGAGTAAAATACCTCTGTTTTTTCACCATTTGCTGTTAATTTGCTCTATAAGTTAACTCGTCTTATGTGTGGCACAGCAATCGTAAAAAAAAACATCTAATTTAATTTAATTCTGTAGATCAGCCCAGTAAATTAGCCATCATTACGAATAATCATTTAAGCTTTGGGATTCTGTTTTACAAAGATCTTCCTTAGCATTCATGCTCCCTTGTTTGTTCCACTGGATTTTGATCTCTGCAATGTTTTCTTGGTATACCCCCTGTTCAGGACTCTCTTCTGGATCATCTAAAGACTGCAAATATACCACCACAGTCTCAAGTCTCTGAGGTTCAACCTGCAACTACAGACCCAGCCTCTGAGAATGACACAGCAGGCACATCCCTCCAGCCTCTAGAAAACCAGCTAGAAATATCTGAGAAGTATGTATAATATTACACTGATTTTTACATGGGTATTTCTACATCCACATTGCGGACGATCTTCATAATATTTGAGGATGTTGAAGATGTCCCACTCCAGCCAGACAGCAGTGAAAACACACTTAAAGCTGTTTGGGAGCTCCTAGTGTTGCCTGACAATGAAGTAACGCTCGTTGTCTAACGATAAACTGTGAATTTAACTACTGTATTTCCAACTTAAAATCAAAGGGTTTTAAAATAGCTGGCGCTGCCATTTATAAAAAAGGAGTAATTTCACTGTAGCTACAGCTTTGCAGTGCTGCTAAAGAGGTAAGAATGAGGAGAATTTAAATGATTGCGATCATGTTGTGCTGACTGTGATGTATTTACTCAGTGAGATTGAAGGAAAGATGTGCAGTGACTCAGCAGGTGCTGCCCTGTCTGGAAAGGTTTCAAACAAAGATCCGACTGATCCACCGTCACAGCCCATAACACCGGTGAGGTCATTCATACAGGAACAGTCATTCTCACTCAATAATAACCTTTTTTTGTTTGTGTTTTTTAATGAAATCTTGTGGCATTTGTGTCTGTTTAGGATGATGACACTCCAGCAGCAGAGCAGCCTCTGACAGGTAGCGTCAGTCAAGAGAATCAACACTCCTGCTCAGGTGAGTGACTAATAAACAGTATCAGTGTGTGATAATCTATTCCCTACTGTTAACCTTGTGTTTAGACACATGCCAGTAATGTCACTAAAATCAGGAAATAATGAGGGAAAAAAACACTTTTTCTTTGAATCAACAGGTGCAACCCCAGTATACCCTGAATCCTCAGTCAGCTTGGAGAGGTCGGTAGTGTGTGTTTCTGAGTTAGGGGTTTGTATTTTCCTTTTTCCACTCTTTAAACACTGACATCTTTTACCTTTCATGTACCTTCCTTATAGCTCTTCTTCATCTTTGGTTTGTCTCACTGGAGGAAAGACTGAATCTAATACCCAGCAGCTTTCTACCATCCCCTCCACATCATCCTCCTCTTCATATTCAAATACTCCACCACCTCTTTTTCCCTCCCCACTTTTTCACACGTACTTATCAGCTCAACAGTCGCACAGCACTTACCCTCCTGGATACCCACCTGCCACACCCATCTGGACCCTTCCAGCCCCCCAGGGTACCCCTATCCCATCCCTTTGCTCCTCTACTACCACCTCCTCCCCCATCCCTCGCCTCATTCCCCAGGAGTGGTACAAGTATCAGAGAAAGAAAAAAGAGAGGTGTGTACCTGCTTACAGCATTATGTTTATACTATCCTATAGATGTACATGATGAACTGAACATAATGTATATTTTATATCTTTACATGTCACTTTTTGTCACTCAGGTCACCTCAAAGAGCATCTGGCTACAGACGCTCCTCTTCACATTCAAAGTCTTCTACAACCAAGGCCTCTTGCTCCTACTCTCACTCTTCAAGCCACTCTGAGTCTCGCTCTCGCTCCAGAAGCAGATCAAGGTATTTTGTGGCCCTTTTACAGAAATGTTATTTACAGTATTTTGCATTTTGCTGTTTTGCACCATCCTGAATTGAAAATCTTCAGGACTGACAGAAACTGACTTGTATACTAAAAACATGCAGGACAAATACAGAGCAAAAAAAACCCAACAGCATTGTTATGTTTAAAAACCTGAAAATTCACATTACATTTGTGGAGTAAATAAATAATATAAAAACATTTAGTACAAATGTAGAGTAGTACAAATGTCATTAAAAATAGTATGTACAGTATAAACCTAAGAGAACAGTAGGAATGATTTCCTGAAGCATTCTTTATGGAAGTGGGGTTGAATTAGTTTGAGGGAAGAAGAGCTCCCCTGCTTCAGTAGTGTAGACTGGAGTGGGTGAGATGGGTTGTTTGTGGTGGAGAGCAGAAGACAATAGCAGTACCACTCATGATGATGGAGATCTTCTATCAGTACCACAGGCTGGTAGAAGATCTCCAACATCAGAGCTTTCTCATAAAGTAGAGTCTGCTCATTCCCTTCCTGTTCACAGCATCACTCTTGGTCCTCCAGTCAAGTCTGTCATTCAGGTAAATGCCAGAGTACCTGTAGCTCTCCATTGTTTCCACCTTCTAATAATCACACACACACTCCAACACATACCTCAGGGGTAACTTGCCCAAGGGTACAGACTGAAGGGGCCTTCTTGTTAGTGAGCGACCCACTCCTCCACAACCACCTAATAACACCCACCAACCAATAACCATGTATTTTCCATACAGTGAAAACTGTCTTGTGTTTTCTTTTTTTCTTCTTCTTTAGACACCGCTCTCCCTACTCTCATCAGAGAGACCTGCACACACGCTCTCGCCAGCCTAGCTCTTATACCTACGGTTATAAACGCTCGCGCTCACCTACACCGTCCTCGTCGTCTTCACCTCGAAGGGCTCGTCATTCCAGGTCCAAGTCTCTATTAGGCAGAAAGGACCGCCATCACAGTCGCCATCTTAGCAAGAAATCATCTTCAAGCAGCAACCACTCCCGGAAGCGGGGAGAACACTCAGGGAAGGAAGCGGCACGCTCTGAGGACAGTATTTCCAGAAACACGTGCACAAGTCGAGCAAACAGCCTGGAGCTGGACAGGGAGTGCTACCTGCAGTGGAAGAATGAGTACAAAGAGTGGTATGAGAAATATTTCAGCAGCTATCACCAGCTCCACCAGCTGCCTGTTCCCCTACTCAGTCTTCCTCCTCCTCCTCCTCCCCCTCAGTGGGTGAGCACAGACAGAAGCAGAAATCAATCACAAGCCAGCTTAAAGTCTCGCTACCAACCACAAGATAGATGCCCTGTTGAGATGGATGGCTGCTCCCCCTCGTCGGAGTCATCCAGTGACAGTCGCTCTCTCCCATCTCATTCTTCAAGCGAGAGTCGCTCCACGCCATCTCAGTCATGCAGTGACAGCAGTTCCTCTATGTCTTATAAGGCTAATGACAGCCGATCACCTCCATCTCAGTCGTCCAGTGACGGTCGCTCCACGCCATCTGAAGACAGAGCTCAGCCAAGAGCATCTACTGAGAGGTGCAATGAGAAGTCAAGACATAAACAAGTCACGCTTTCAAAGAGTAGCATGGAAATGAAACTGCAAGGACCGAGTACAGACAATAAACCACTGAAAAAACTGGAGGAGTCGAGCCCACTGAAACATGAACAAAAGAAGAAGAAGAAACAACCTGAAGACAGTGGACAGGAGACTTCGCCCCCTCATGCTGAAAGCTCTAGAGATGACAGCAGAAAGGACAAAAGGAGGCACAGCAGTGAACCAAAGGCCTGCAAGCATAGTACGCCAGTACAGAAAGATTCAGACCAAACTGTCCTGAAACAAGACCAACCTGAAAGAAAATTCATAGGAAGCAATTCAGAAGGAGAGGAATGCTGGAAAAGAGGCAAAGATTTAGACTTTAGTGATGGGAAGAGACAGCACAAAGCAAAACCCAACAAAGAGCTAGACGGGACGAGCAAAGAGCGAGAAGAAAACCCTGGAGGCAGCAAAACTCCTGACTCTAGATCAGAGAAGAATAGGAAAAGAAAGAATGAGGATCTGGTGAAGAATGAAAGGGATGGTAGTCTTTCTGGTGAGATGCAAAGTGGCAAACACCTGAAAACGAAAACAGCAGAGAAGCCTGAAAACCGTCTTAGTGAATTCCTGAAACCACTTGACAAAGAGAAGCAAAAAATGGAGAAGAAGTCAGAGAAGAAAACATGGCCTCTGACAGCGAAAGACATCTGGGAGGAAGGGATGAAGGTGAAACCGCAGATGAAGATAAGCATCAACATCAACCTGGATGGCAAAAGGACAGAGGAGAACAATGGAAAACACGAGGTTACAGGGAAGGCGCAGGAAAACATCAATTACCCTGAAAATAGAGAGGAGGCGCAGAGGGTCAACAGAGGTGAACTAAATGAAAAGGAATCCAGTAGAAACCAGGAGGACCGTTCTGAAGACAAACTGATACAAGGTGAGGGAGAAAAAAGACTGACATGGGACAAATTTACCTTCAGAGATGATAAGGGAACGAAGGCAGGAGAGAAGGAAGACACCAGAGAAAGAAAAGACGATGAAGACGAGGGGGAATTAGACTTATGGCACTGTGCGCTCACAGGAGTGGAGGAGAGTGAGACAGGAAAGGGGGAAGAAGAGAGTTTGAGAGAGGACGACAAAGATCAAGAGATGGGAGACTCGCAGAAGGAGCAAGAAAACAGAGAAGCGTGGAGGGACGAGCTAAAGGAAGGTGTCGAGATGATGACGAGGGAGGAAGGTACATTGAGGTTCAGCTCATCAAGGAGCAAAAATGAAGGCCACCAAGATGGACCTAACACCAAGCTGGGTGATGGCAGGTCAGAACATTACTGCTTTCATTTTTTTCTCTTAACTGTCTTCATTTTAATCTTTGTAGCTGCATTTTCCAAGAAATGTTTAGATTAAATAATAATCTTATCTTATCTGATCTGGTAATAAAATATGATTGCGTTTCTCAAAGTCTAGATCAAAGTACATTTTCAGACCTTACCAAGTTGTTACAAGTTGTGGTGACATCGTCATGTCTTTTTTTCTGTCTGAACACAACTGCTGAACCTAAACGTGTGTATTCAGTTTAAACTGTTCCTAAACGAAGAACAACAGTATTTGCTTTCACTGGAAAAAGTGGAAGCAGGTAGAAAACCCGAAATGTATCTGAACAGCCATTTAGATTACTATAGTTTTGGGGTTTTTTACATTAGATAATTAATAAGTAAATTAAGTTCAACACTGTTTTACCTGTAATATAAGAACATAATACCCTGGATTGGTCTTTAACAGTCAGGGAAATATTTTCCTATCAGAGCTGCACAGAATTTGCAGTCTTAATCAATTTATCTTCATTTTTCCCACCAGCTCGGCTGCTATTTGTTTATCACATCTTCACAGCAAGCACCTTGTCTAACATTCACATGCATTCTTGGATCTCAGATTTTCCTCACTGTTAAAACATGCTAGTTTAATTTTCCTCAGGTCTTCAATTGAGTCACTGGCTTGTTACTCGAGTTAGTCTCTGCAGGGTGGCTGCCCACTGCTCCTAACACATAAAACACAGGACGTAATTTTCTCCTCAGGGATCTACAAAGACTAAAGAACAACATCCTAGGATGCAATTAAAGACTAAAGAGATCTAGTGTTGCAGCTGTATATCTTCTTTTATTAGATTACCTGTGATATTTAATCTTGTCTATGTGTGTTGGGCAGCCGTGAAGAAGAGAGTCATCAGAGGAGGACAGTGGTGAAAACGTTGGAGAAATACACCCAAGAAAGATGGACGGAGCTGGTACACGTTCAGGTGTGTATGTCAGCCGAGGTTATATAAGCATCCACCACCTAAGTTCATCCATCCAACCAATGTAGAACCCTACTAACTGCGTGCCTTTGGACTGCGGGGGGAAGCCGGAGAACCGGAATACAAACTCATCATAGTGAGGCCCCGGCCAGATGGTGGATTCACATATAGGATCTTGGTATCAGGCAACCACTGTGCCACCATTCTGTCACTCAATTCAGTTTTATTTATATAGTGCTGAATGACAACAAGAGTTGCCTCAAGGCACTTCATACTGTAAGGTAAAGACCCTACAATAGTAGAAAGAAAGCCCTAATTAGATAACCCCCTGTGAACAAGCACTCGGTGGCAGTGAAAAAAAAAGAAACTCAAAAAGGAAAAACTCCCTTTTAACAGTCACCTGTCACAACCAGTTGTGGGTTAAGGGAAGGAGACAGGACAACTGATTACATGAGGAAGAGTGCCAGAGATTAATATTAACTAATGATGCTTAAGCTACTATGACTTACTCCCTTAAAAAAAAAAAAAGTCATGACATCTGAGTCACATTGTATTTTTACTTTTATTTCCCAGGCACCCCGATCAACATGGGAGAGAGATGATGAGGAGGATGAAGGAAAAGTCAGAGTTCACACTGACCGTGTTTCTTTGACTCTGCCTCAACCGTCAGTGACCAACAAAGCCGAGGGTGACGAGGAACAGCAGGGAGAGAGGGGCAGGGAGAAAGAGAGAGACTCTGCTTGCTCCTGGTCACACAGAAGTGTGGCTCCCTCTAGTGGCAAAGACGGAGCTGTAAGCACCACGTCTGCAGATGCAGGCAGGGAGACGAGGAGAGAGATGGACAGGCAGAGGAACAGAGAGAGGGAGAGGCAACAAGAGAGGAAAAGGTCAAAAGAACAAACAAGAGAGGAAGGAAGCGGGAGAGACGGGGACAAAGAGCAAAAACGCACTGCCTCTCTCCCCACCTCCTCTCAGTTTTACTCCTTCTCAACATCACACAATGCAGATAGGACAGATCTGCAATACGGGGGCAGCCAGGCTAGCAACAAGAGTTCATCCTGTCCCAGCAAGAAATTCACCAGTGCCAGAAACAGGGAAAGCAACACAATAAGCAGGGAACCCAACCTGCCTGAAAAAGATGCACAGAAAACACACAGAGACCCATCATTGAATCTCAGATACAAAGATAAAAACTACAGCCACTACCACAGTAACCACCAAGATTCATCAGGGAGTGATCGAAATAAAGACAGAGCTCCAGGGACACACCACTCCCACAGCCGGGGTAAAGGCAGAGACCTGCTCCCCTTTGAATCTCCTGGATACTCTCAAAGATATTCCCCTCATTTGGGGTTAATGCAGAGCAAAGCTGGAAAAGAAGAGCGTAAACCAAACAAGGCTGAGAAATTCGTCAAAGAAGGCAAAGAGGGGAGAGAAAATCGAGGGATGATGGCTGTGCAGGGAGGAAGTGCCTGGTGGGAGCATGAGGCTGATTATAAAGTGGATGGAGTAGAAAACTGGTTCGGTGGAGGGAAGGATCTGGAGGAAGGGGAGATGCTCAGCAGCCGAAGCAGCAGCGTCGGCTCGTCAGCGAGCCAGGGGAACAGCAAAGACGACAAGAGGACAGAGAAGGAGAGGAAACAAAAAAGGCAGAAAAAAGAGAAAAGGCAGGCGACCCCGGAGCAGCCGCAGGACGGAGAGCTGAAGAAACACAAACACAAGAAGTCCAAGAAAAGAACAGATGGCGCAGAAGAGAGCGGAGGAGAGGGGGCCGACAGGTGGAAACGAAAGGAAAACCACTGATCTCCACTCGGATGCGTCACCTCGACTCTAAAAATGAAGTTAAATTTACTTGAATGATGTTTTATTTTCTCTGACCAACAGGTGCCTGGATTTTGTTTTTTGTTGTTGTTGTTGTTACTTTTGTTTAATTTTTGCTCCAGGATACGTTTTGTATCACGTTAAGATCTTCATAATTCATTTATAGCATTCGCAATCCTCGTATAAAATTGTGAAGAAATGGCACTTTATACAAAATCAAAAAAATGAATGTGACTGAAATCACACGGTGAACCTTAACGCTCTTGAATTATTTTGACTTGAAGGATTTTTGCACTTGTTTACAACTTGCTCAGGACTGCCAGCAGTTACGATTCACATGAATCTGCTATGGATGGAAATCTTACATTTTGAATAGTCAGTCAATAATTTGCCTTGCCTCGCACAGGGGTGCGTTTGGATTACTGAGAAAAAGATTGTGATCATTTAAAATGCACAGCCTACTGTGAATATTTAGGATTTAACCTCTGTGTTGCATTTTGTTTATTTATTATTTCTTTTATGTTTAATCTAAAAACTGCTGGATAGATGAATGATTTAGTAGAGGCAAGTTTAGTTTTTCCTGTTTTGAGGGAAATAAATAATAATTTAAAAAAATCTAAAATCTTGGGTTTCTGTCTGGATGTCTGCTGGTACTATTAGTGAGCACAAGTGGTAACTCCAGGCTTAACATACAGTACATCTACTTCACTGCACTTTGGATTTGACTTTCTATTGCATCTTTACCTTAAAGCTTTATTATTTTTGCAGATAAATTCTATTATAATAGATCAAGCTACCAAGCAACATATAATAAGCAGCAGCTATTTATGTACTATTCTGAAAACACTGCAGGCCAATGTCCCTCAATAATCTTGCTTACGTTTTGGCATTGATCACATACCAATTAAATATAAGGCCAATATTGTTTCTTTTAACCCATAAAGGCAGCTTATGAAGGGAAGAGCAGTGTGTCATGATTTATGAGATGATGAATAGTCATCACTTCTGAACACGTTTTAATGACCATGAAATGATTGTGATTTATACTTTCCACAACAATAAAATTAATAATACAACAAAACACACTTTTCAGCTTTTCGTGTATTTTGAAAATAGATTTGTCGGAGACCTGGAGTGTTATTGTGCACTTTGGGTCAACTTCTGTCGTTTAAATGTGCATAGGCTTTTTTTTTTTTTTTAAAACCAGACATGCCAATCAACACAATTTAGTACATACTGCACTTCTATATCAATATTTTACGCAAGCGCAGAGCTGCCACCCAGGCAAAAGAAAAATAGAAGTATATCACGTTATAACGTGAAAAGTTTATTGTTCTAACTTTCATACTAACTTTCATATACTTTATATGTTTGTACAATATACTATCATGTTAGTACAATGTACGTAATTATATTGTTCAAACATGAAAAGTATATTGTATTTGTTTAACTATCTGTATTGTATCCCCAGTTCTCTAATATACTCAGTCCTAGTTAACGTTTCCACCCTGCGGCCTTGGCTGCTAACACAAGATGCTAGGCTGTTATCACTGTGAGCACGCTAGCATGCTAAAATAGCCAAACTGATATTACTCGTCCTTACTTTAAAATATTCTAAATAAAGTTTTCTCTTCCATCACAGTCAAACGTGTCTATTTAATATATTATTATTATTCCTTTTATTACCTCTGGCGAGCTGTGTATGTTGAGCATCCATTATTTCAGCCGCTAAAGGCGGTCAGGTGATTAAGGCTGGAGCACAGGGCAGGTAGGTTGATTTATGGTTTAAATTCTCCGCTTAAACAGTCCCTGTGAATTAACTTAGTGAATCTGTCAAAGTAAAGAATCTGTAAAGAGCTTTGGTGGTCTGTTATTTTTGCTTGGAGATTGTTTAGCTGTTTAAAAGTGAGTCGGTCACATCGGAGCCTTAAGAACAGCTTTATGTAGACAGCCATGTTTCTCTTTAATTATCTACCAGTACAGGAGACTCTGTTTTCTTCCGTTTTTAGTTAAGAGTTTGAGGGAAGTTGGTCTGTCCTATCAGTCATATCAGTCAGTGTAGCACTACCACTGTCAGATCCAGGGCTTAGACTGTTGCAAAACTAGAAACCAGTGGAGCATGGTGGCTCTTTTCAACACAAATGAAATTTAAAGGCTCATATTTATGCAACTCATTAAGTTGTAGAGATATTAAGGTGACTTGTTTGTTTTCTCTAGCTCAGGGGTGGAAAACATTGTTTTAGTTCTTGGGCCACATACAACCTATTTTGTACAAGTAATAATGTTTAAAGGGGGTTGTATCAACTTCTGCAAAATAAAAAAAACACAATCCCGTCTCCTATTACCTTAAAAATTTGCCAGACAAACAAAAGCATTATTTCTTGTTCAGCGATCGAGTAAGAAAACAGGTGGTGGATATATTTCAAGTAAATTTTGAATCAACTTTTTTAAAAATCTAAATGAATTGAATTAATTGACCATCAAACCACATTTGAAAGGTACAAACATTTCACATGTAGATCTTTTGAAACTAAACATCTGGTATTTCATGTCTTAATGATTCAAACAACTAGTCTCAGTTAGAAATGCTCAGACATTTCCCCTCATGTTGAAATGTTTCATACATTACAATGGGTCACATGGGTCGGGTTAGACAAATCGTTGGGCATGTTCCGGCTCCCACACTCTAAAAACTATTGTTTAAGCTTAACAAAAAAAATTAACGCAACAGTTTCCATTAATCTTTTTGCGTTAAGATAACTTGTGTAAAAATTACGTTGAACCAACAAACTACATTGAGTTAGAGGAATGAACTTTTCCTCTATAAGTAAAGGTAATTTTAATTACCATATACTTAATAATTGGTAACTTAAAAACATGTTTTTGTTTACTCAAAAAATTTATTTCTCCAACTTTTTTCCATATTATTCAAAACTGTTTTTTAAGTGTTATGTAATTAATGATAGTAGTTACGAAAACATTTTTTTTAAGTTCATCATTTAAAATATTAAGTAGCTGATTTTCTTCATTATCATCATAATTTTAGCTTTTTCTTGTTTTTATTATTGTACTAGCTTTTAAGAATTGAATGAATTCAACATTTTTAAGCAATTAACTTTTTTTATTGTTTGTACAGTTTGTACAATTTATATTTTACTTTAGGCAATTCAACACCTTATATTTAAACAGTGAAAATAAACCAGAAATCCACTTAGAAAACATTTGTACTAAGTGTTCAGTAAATGTTAACTTTCAGTGTTCAAACTTTCATGCAGTAAACACATTTAGGATTAATTTTACACACACAGGACTCAAAATGGTTAACAATTTTTGAAACAGAGTCAACATGTTTAACATAATGCTGGTTCATTCATCAGCACATCTCTTTGAGGATTAAATGCAGGATAAGTGTTAAGGACAGGGTAGTACAACAACTGTCAAGACACATTTCTTGAATATAACATCTAAAAATAACTAGATAGAAAAAAATTAGTGTCTTCCATTTTTTATCCACACTATCATTTTTTCCCAGTGGACTTCCAAATACAAAGCAACACAATCTGAATAAAATTTCTTAGTGCTCAAAACAAGTGACATCTTTAGAACATACTGTTCTTGAGACTTGTTACTTTTGCTCTCAGTCCATCAAGATCAAGCAACAGCTTCTGAAAGACTTCGAAAGTATATTTCAGTTCCTTGCAATAGCTCAGATCGAGAGCATATATTATGCCCATGAGTAACGCACAGCAACTTGGGATATCCGGGCCCTCCAGGATTTTGGAGGGCCCACAGGCTGTATATTTGACACCCCTGAGCTACAGTCTAAGAAAGGTTGGCCAATGTGCATTTAGGTCAGAAAGATTTGTGCTAATTGCTGACCGTTGTGTGGAGCATTATCTGCAATACTTATGCAGAAAATGAAAAGTCACAAGCAAGTTATTAAAACGCAGGAAAAAAAATTGCCCTGCTGGTCTCCGTCCAGGACAGTCTTCTCAAGAGCGACTCCTGGTTAAGTAAAGCATTTGTGCATGTCCTTCAAACAGTTCTGTAAATGTGAGTGTAACATGTTTTCCAGATGTCTTTCTCTTTGGTGTGCAACCTGGCACCTCTGTCCGAATGTTCTAGTGCTTGTAACGTTATCTGAAAATCAAATAGTTGCTCTGCACTTGTGCATTACTGTGCAGAACGCTTCAGCCACCTCTTATTTCCTTATATTTAGTTTCTAAGGAGCCAGACTTTCTTATTTTTTAAGTGCAGTCTTGAGCAATAGTTCTCCAGCTTTCTGAAAGTTTTTCTTTGGACAATGGCTCATTTTTCACTCATTTATTTAACATAAATTCCTGAAGACTACTTTAAAAAATTAGAAGAAGGTTGACTAAGAGAGCTCAGGTTGTGTTGAAGAATAAAAGTGGTCGTACCAAACTCTGTTTTTTTCTTATATACTATATTTAAATGTGATTTCTGCACGTTTTAATAAATCACTAAACCTACTGTTCATTTGAAGCGTGACTCAGGACTTCAGCAGAGTTCTGAAAACATTTATCAAGGCTGTCACAATGAATGATCATTTGCTCTGAAATGTGGATTGAATTATCCCTGGAACAGGACACTCTCTTTGTCTTTGCACCGTTACATGTTGTCTTCTCCCCGCTCCAGTTCCAAGTAGCCAACCTCTCAGCCAGCTGACCAGAGACTCGCTTCCCCTCCACTCATTGGTCTACTTTGCCTACATTACCAGGTAAAGATGCTCACACTGAACACAACAAATACTATTTCCCCCCCCAACTTTACTTCCTAGTTGCACAACAACCCTCCCTTTAAAAAGCACTTGAATCAAAGCAGGAGACAAACACAGTTTTATGGAGAACAAAGGCATGCTAACGAAGTCGCTGTTTGGACAGGTTGGTGGTTGTCCGCCATGTTGGGTTTTCTTGTTAGAACAAATATGAAAGACATGCTCAATATGCATGATGTCTATGCTGGCGAGGGCTGTTGTGCTCACCGTATGTGTGTGTGTTGATGGTTGAAGTCTATCCAAGCATTTCTTGCTTCATTAGCTCACTACAAGGAAAGACATGGCAGAGATCCAGGCTCTCTGTCTTTCTTTCCATCTCTTCTGTTTTACCGCTGTGAGAGTAATCACCCAGTGTTGTGCCAAGGCATGCTGGGATTGAACAGTGGAGATCGTGTGGGTGTGGGTGGGGGGTGCCCGACTTGGCTTGAGTCCAAGCTTCTGATGGAGGGATGCAAGGACACCGAGGACGGTCGATAATCTGAAATACTTTCATAAGAGAAGACGTCCTCTTCTGTTGGCTTGTTGTGTGCCGCTGCATGACCTCCAAGGTGGCTGCTGTCATGTGTGCAACATCTGCGTTTGCATTTATTAACCGTCAAACTTCACTGCATCTTTTTTTTCAACCGCCAAATATAAAATGTGCACGTTTGTCTGCAAAAATGGGGGGTGTGAGACTGCATCTGTGCATGAAGAAAGCAGACGCACTGACATATGCACAGAGAGACACATCAGACAGTGAGAAAGACAAAAACAGAGCAGCATGGTGAGAGAGACAAAAAGACAGACGCACAAGGATTCACACAGACGCAGCAAAAAAGTGGGTGGCAGACTAAGATGTAAGGAAAAAAGGAAAGTGACCGGCGCATAAAGGCTTATAAAAAATGAGACATCAGACACACAGAGAGGTGCTGATGCCAGGCAGACACACAGACAACGCTCCAGGCAGGCAGAAGGACGGACAGACAGACAGACAGGTGGACCCTGTAGCAATCAAGAGCAATATCCTGCTCCTCCTCTCCCAGCGTGGCGTGGATCAGAGCCGAGGTACTCTTTTTTTTCACATTTATTTCTCAGCAGTCTTGAGTTCTCTGTCGTCCCGCCGTCTGCTGCGCTTCTTTTCTTTTTGTTTTGGCTGTTTTTCTTTGTTTCTTTCTGTCTTTCGTCTGCGCTTCCTGCCCTCCTTTGTGCCCGCGATGAGTGCCGACGTCTCAGGGCGCTGTGCCAGCACTGCCGGATGAAGACCAGGCTGTGCGTACCCGTGTGTGTGTTGGTGTATACAGATTGGCTTGTTTTGGTTCATCGGCAGCTGTAAACACTTGTTTGTGGCGTTACACGGATGTGCCTATTGAGCAGAGGACCCACTGCCAGCCTTCACTTGTAATTAAGACCGAGTCTTTACTAAGCAGAGAAATGCAAATAAATAGTTTTTAGAAACAAAGCGAATCGAAGATGAAGCAAAAAAGTGAAACATTCACTCTTTGCAGTCAGCGTGATGTTATAATTCTTGTAATACTTCATTGCCTCTGCAGTGTGAGGATTTTCCTGGAATTTGCTGTTTTAAATGAACTGCCAAGAAAAATGTTCAGTGTCTTTGTCGAGTTTTATTTTAGTTTTAATATCGTTTTAAGCCTCATAAATAATCTCTATATTTATGGAAGGCAGTAACACAAAATTGCAGCTACTGTGCCAACTAGAAAGGATACATCTCTGAATGTATCCCTGCTAAGTTGTGCTCATTTGCAACTCCATAACTTCCATCATAGGTCCTTTACATGTGGGAAACCAAGCTTTTATAGCCACCCTACCTTTAAAACAGACTTTGGATAAGTCTTCATCTTTGCAGAGAGATTTCGAAGAATCCAAAAAACTAACAGTGTGTAGACCCACAGCGACGACGCTGTGCAGGAAGAATGCTTATTGGTTGAAATGTCAGCTTAAGCAGAAAAGGGAACTTCAGTGGAGTTCAGCGCAAAGAGGAAGATGCACCAAAAAATAATCAAAGATGTAAAAAAAAATTGTTTTTTACGCATCACTGCAACTTTGAATGCATAACTTCTTTGTTCTCTACAGCAGAGGCTGAACCAAGGGGTCAACAACAGACCAAACACGAGCAAAAGTAGCTTACAACATCATAAGAAACATAAAACAAACCACACTCCTAAACAACAAAACGCCTCCTTTCAGTACAACTTGTGGCCCGATAACACAACATTTATTTAACATAAATTTTGAATTAAACATCATTACTGCAGCACACAGACAGTTAATCAAGCCTACAGACAAAACTGACTCCTTTGCTTCATGCTGTGTGTCTTTGTGGATCATATTAGAAATATAAGTCATTAACTTCAAGGATACCTCCAAGTAGAAAAGACCTGTGGGATTCGTCATTATTTGAAACACTTGCCATGTTTAATTTGAACATTGTCACTGAACTCGTCTATATGTGACTAAAAATGAGGAATAAGGTCAGTTTTAACTTAAAAAAAAGTGACTTTTATTTAATAAATACATGGCATGTATCTTATACAGAAGTGGTACACAGATTATAAATATTTTGTGCACTTTGGTAAGACAACAAGGACATCATGTTGACCTACAGATGGGGTTTTTTTAAGGCGTGAGGAAGCAAGTTTCCTATCTTTCAAGGTTGGATGGGGCAAACACGGAGTAAGAGTGTGGGATATTCCTGATACAGGCAAGCGGCTCATACAAATAAGTGTTTTTTTTTACCTCTCAGCTGTAAATGGATGATGGGCTATTGTTGTCACCCTGTAGGACAATGCATAAACGTATAGGTTTTATAAACTATAATGCCGAAAGTATTTGTTCATCTATCCAAATAATTGAATTCAGGTGTTCAAACCACTTCCATGGCTACAGGTGTATAAACTCATGCACCTAGGCATGCAGACTGCTTCTGCAAACGTCAGTGAATGAATGGGTCGCTCTCAGGAGCTCTATAACAAAGTGGAAGGGCTTTGAAGTGGTAGTGTCATGGACTGAGTCTTTTGACCCAGCATTTTGAGTTTCATGCCTTTTTGTATTATGATGTTCTTTGTGTTGTTTGTATAGTTTAGGCTTCAGTGAGTTCTGTTGATATTGAGTTCTGTTTCCTTATTTAGTTCTTGTCTGTCTAGGTTCCTCCCACGTCTGTGTCTTCCCCATTACGTGGGTTAGGGTGTCGTGTCTTCAGTGTGCGAGTCTGTCAAGTCCCCTGTGTTTAAGTCTCTCTCGCCCTTTGTGTGTCTCAGTGATTTCTTTGTCTCCCTTTCTTTCCCATCGTGTCCCTCTTGTTCTCGCTCCCTCTCTTCCGTGTTCCCGTCTCATCCTCTCCTTAACTATCACCATGTCAAGTCTGTGTGTCTTAGTCCTCGACCTTCCTGTTTTATTTTGACAGTCTCATGTTCCATGTTTATTGTGTTTAATTTTGCTTCCCTGTGGCGTCATCTTCATTTGTATCAGCTATTTCCCTGTGTGTTTACACTTCCCCTGATCACCTCTTGTCTGTATATAGTCTGTGAGTTTTCATTTATTCTTTGTCAGTTTGTCTTTTGAGTTCATGTTATGTTTCCATGCCTCCATGTTTCAAGGTTTTTTATGTTCAGGTTTTATCATGTTCAAGGTTTTATGTTCTTTGTCTCATGTGTTTAGGATTTAGTTTCTCCCAGTTTAGTTCTAGTTAGCTTTGCCTTAGTGTGCATCTGCCTTTTGTTTTGTGCATGTTTCCCAGCCAAAAATAAACGGTTCGCCTTTTGTTAAATTATATTTTTCCTCCTCTTTCCACACGGTCTGCCAGCGCAGACTGTGACAGGTAGGCCATGTAGCGAGGTCATCGGATGCTTAGCACTATGTGCCTCGCCTGAGGCATAGTGCCCTCACACTTCATGTGACCTTCAAATTAGCTCAAGAAAAGTATGTAGAGAGCTTCATGGAATGGGTTTCCATGGTTGAGCAGCTGCATCCAAGCCTTACATCATCAAGGGCAATGCAAAGCATCGGATACTTTGCATTGGATGCAGTGATGTAAAGCATGCTGCCACTGGACTGTAGAGCAGTGGAGACGTGTTCTCTGAATTGAAGAATCGCACTTCTCCATCTGGCAATCTGATGGACGAGTCAGGGTTTGCCAGGAGAACGGTACTCCACCAAGTGTAAGGTTTGGTGGAGGGACGATTATGGTGTTAGAGTTGGATGTCTCGAGAACGGTCTTGGTCTCGAGACCACGTTTACGTGGTCTTGGTCTTGTCTTGGTCTCGACGAACTTTGGTCTTGCCTCAGCCGTGGGGCGATCACGGCTCAAGAGTTGGGAGTTCGCCTTTTAATCAGAAGGTTGCCGGTTCGAGCCCCGGCTTAGACAGTCTTGGTCGTTGTGTCCTTGGGCAAGACACTTCACCCGTTGCCTACTGGTGGTGGTCAGAGGGCCCGGTGGCGCCAGGGTCCGGCAGCCTCGCCTCTGTCAGTGCGCCCCAGGGTGGCTGTGGCTACAATGTAGCTTGCCATCACCAGTGTGTGAATGGGTGGATGACTGGTTGTATAAAGCGCTTTGGGGTCCTTAGGGACTAGTAAAAGCGCTATACAAATACAGGCCATTTACCATTTAGCATACCAAGACATTCTAGACAATTTCATGGTCCCAACTTTGTGTAAACAGTTTGGGGATGGTCCCTTCCTGCACAGTCCATAAAGACATGAATGAGCAAGTTTGGTGTGGAAGAACTTGACTGGCTTGCACAGACTCCTGACCTCAACCCAACAGAACATCTTTGGGATGAATTAGCCTGGAGACCCAGGGTTTCTTATCCAACATCAGTGTCTGACCTCACAAATATGCTTCTGGTCACCTTGTGGAACTCATATCTGCATCCGCTGTGGCGACATCATAATAAACTCTATAGATTAAGAATGTGATCTCACTCAAGGTCATATGTTTGTAAAGGCTGATATTTTTGACAATATAGTGCAGGATCTAATCTGAAAAGTCTGGCAGAGATAAATATGTATGTTGTTTATATCAATCATACAGTCTGTTAGTCCCTTCCAGAGTAAAGGAAAACAACAAAACCAAAGCATTATGGTACTGTGTTTAAAGTAGCAGAAACTCTCAAGCTGCTCTAATCTACTGTGCGTGATCACGTAATCAAGAAGAAAGCACATCATTCATAATCGGTTTGCTGTTAAGTGAACTTTGTACGAGAAAGAAAGGAATAAGTGGAGCATTGTGGAGGAAACACCGATGATATCTGGGGGGTGAGAGGTTGGTCAGCTGCTCCAAAAAACTGTCAGCAATTCTGTGCCTTTGCACAAGGACTCAGGCTCATTATCACACAAACACACACACAGACAGTGAGTGGGCCCTTTGACTCCTCACAGTTTGCCGCTGATCAACTGGCCTCCAGAAGATAGGAGCACAGAGGGTTTCTTTCAGCTATTACAGGACTTTCCTGTCGGTGAAGCTGTGCTTTTTCCAGTCGCTGGCATCATGTTTGACAGCCTCTAGTGGAGAGTTGCAGCTTAAAAACCCCCAAAACAACTATCACTTAGATGACCCTCTTGTCCTTCACGTGGATTTATGGTGGTGAAAGGTTAAGCATAAATCAAAAATACACATGTGGCTGTCAGGGCGGTTCATTAAAAGTTCTCAATTGATGTGTCTGTACTTTCTATTTTTAGCGGTTAGTCGTGCCTTCCTCTGTCTGTTTAATGAAGGCAGATATTTTGCCGTCAGTAGGGGAATGCATTTGTGCGTAACACTGTGTGCAATTATGCGTACATGCACATTTCTGTGAGTAAAGCCTGTATGCTATTTGTCATTTATAATGTGTCCTGTGCCTCGCTGTGCTTGCGCAAGTGTTTGTGTGTGTTTGTGTGTCTGCGTTCCTGCCTGGCCCCATCTGTGACCAGAGCTGTGTGCAGAATAACAATGAGAGTCTCAGGCTACCCAGACTGTGTGTGTGTGTGTGTGTGTGTGTGTGTGTGTGTGTGTGTGTGTGTGTGTGTGTGTGTGTGTGTGTGTTTCTTGGCCGAGAGCTGGTGTTGCCCGGTTGAGTTAAATAAGAGATTTAAATCAGTGCAAAGGTCTCACTTTTGATTCAAGAGTGTGTGATTATGTGAGCAGTGCATGTAGAATACATGTTGTTTTGCATGCTTCATCCCATCAGTAATAAATACCTGCTGAAGTTTTTCAAAGTTGCACAAGTTTGCTTTGTGAAAGAGCTTTTTTATTCATGGTACACTTGCAAACTGGAACTATTTTCCCACCCCTGTTGTGTTAATGCTACTTAACGTCATGTGTTCATGGGCTTTGATATAAACAGAAATGCAGAAAACTGAGCCCAGATATGCAGAGTTACTGAAGCTGCTTTAAAAATGATTGAATATCGTGGTTTAATTAATGAAAATGCTTCTGTTTTGCTCTCAGGATGCCTTCGAATATTCACAGCTCAGTGATGACGAGTGAAAATGCTGAATTTGTTTTATTATAACAAACTAGAACCAGTAGATGCTCAGTGGAGGAATCAAAAAGTTAATGCAAAATGATATCTCCTCATGGTTAAGATATCAGTTGCTTTGGAGCTTTTATTGAATGCTTAAATGTACATTTCTTTTTCCGAGCACACAGGAACAACTTCTTGAGCATATTGACCTAAAAGTTTAGAATAGCCACCGATGTTGATCGCTGCTTGCACTCTTCTAAAGGCAGAATATGGTTTGAAAAGTGCACGTGAAAGGAAGAGGAAGAGAGTTGAAAATAGTAGGTGACTGTTTAAATACCTTTAGGTGTGTGTGTGTGTGTAAGGCCCAGCAAGGCGAGGTAATCGGATGAATCAGTCTTTCCTGAAGGAGTGCACACATCATGCATATGTATTAACCCCCCCGTCTTTTGTCACTTTGTTGATTTGTATGTTCAACACACCAGAGGGCAGACTGACAACTGTGCTGTCTAGACACCTTATTTATGGTTTTGTGTGAGTGTGAGAGAGTGAGAGAGGGGCAGTGTGCGCTCTTACAGAGCACAACTCTTTGCTCAGGCTGCTCTTTCCCACATACACAAGTTTTGAGGTACAACGTGTCCTCCTTCCTGATTTTAGAGAGATAGAAGAGATTCAGGCTAGTCTCTGAAGTTTGTGTTGTGAGTTCTCCCTTGTCATCCATTTTTAGGTGCTAGTTTGTGTCTGTCTGTGTGTGTGTGTGTATGTTTGATGTGTACATTCCTCTGTACTCCTGATTGGGTGAGTGTGCAGCACTCTGTTTAATTTGTATGTCCATGGCAACACCTCATTATCTTGCGGAGGGGATGAAGTAGGGAGGTTGTGGGAATTATGTAAATTGGCGTGCCGTCTTGTCATCAGAATAAAGATGGTCCAAAAACATTATGACACACACAATCATGTGCTTTCTCTCTCTCTCACACACACACACACACAATCATGTGCTTTGTCTCTCTCACACACACACACATGCACAGAGGACATTGTTTTTTTATTAAACATTTTTGGTGTGTTTGTATTCAACAGGAATATTTTCTTTTATAATAAAATATACCAGTTTATACTATTTTCCTGACCTTTTTTGTCCTTGGCTGGAATAACACTGGGAGGCAGCGCATATCTAATGTGCATTAATCTACCTTAAACTAAGCTGTCAGGGCAACTCGGTCAGAGTTGGTGTACAGCATAACCAATGCGCAGACCATAAGCCCAGCACCATGCCACTGTTGACCTTGTATGACCTTGAAGCGAAGATCATACCATGCAAGGAGCAGTTCATGGTTGAGGTTAGTCTTTGCTGACACTATTGGCCTTTTTCACTAGTAGCTACTCGGGTCGGCTCAATTCAACTCAGTTTTTAGGGGTTTTCCATTAGGTAATATACCTGGTACCAGGTTGTTGTTTTTTTAAGTAACTCCTCAGCCGGGATTCCAAGCAATCTGAAAATTTGTTCCAAAAATGTGACATCAACAGACTGCATGCAACTGATTGGCCAATCATTGGCGTCACTCGATGAGTCATGAGAGCATCTCCTTCATGAAAAATCAACCCCCCCTTTTTTTGAAACCCACACAAAACCCAACAGTCCTCCCGAGACTGACAAAAAGCCATAGAGTGAGCAGCAGGTATGCCATCCCCCCCAACGTCCTCCATTGTAGTCTTGTGTTTGTATCACAAACATGTGGCCACACTTTCAGCCATGAGGTCTATAATGATTCCTTGCACAGTAAGTTATACTTAATTGTAATAGAAAATGACTGAAACCAAGTCAAGTCGAGCTGAGTAGGTAATAGTGGAATAAAAGCGCAAGTGTGCCTCTCCTCCATAGATCTTCTGCTTTCTGGATGTTGACCTCCGGAGTGACCAAATGTTCGGCTAACAGCTGTATGGGATTCACTTTGTTGGTGCAAAAATGCAATTTTTATGCCTGTCAAACTGTCATCTTTGGGTTTTTAAAAATAATTCAACTACAAATATGGGAACCAATTATATGATTTCACAACAGGCTGCCAGTAACAAAGTGCATAAATTACAATTTTACAATTTAAAATACAATTCAGAATTGTTTCTTTGCCAAGTTATCTGTTATGTGTAAACACAGCACTGGTGCAGCCTCTGAGTTAGGTGCCTTTTTCATGCCCGAATGAGTCATAGGTCCGTGTTGAGCAACCTAAGAAACAAAAGCCTCTGAAAATGGTCAAGTACAAGGAGCAGTCAATGTCCAACGAAAACCTTTAAAAGACCTTCAGAAAGCCTTAAAAACAATCACAAGAATTTCTGGATCCTTGGAAGCAAAATATACAGACGTGAGAAGTGACACATCCAAAGGGACGTGTCCACTTTGCGAATGAGGTTTTCACAAGGATCCAGTGTTCAGGCCACATGCCGTGATTAGTCGATTAGTACATTGATCTGTGTCTGATGTTTTAGTATATACAGATGATGGGCCGCTCTGGGCTGTCACTGTATTTGAGGCCTTTATGTTGTTTACCGTTCCAGCCTTTCCTCGCAGATGATGAGCGAGAGGCACCCTGAACAGGTCGACACTCCTTCACAAAGAGACAGACGACTACAACGGTCACACCCACACCTCTTTTATGCCAGTTCAGGATATTTTGCTCAGAATCATGTAGCACTTGAGTGGGCACCATGGTCAGGGCCATTTCTTTTTTTTCTTTATAGCAAACACAGCTACCTCAAAGCGATGCTGAAATTTAACAGCTCATTAATCTTACATGAATCAGTGTGCTTTTTGTAGCATTTCCAAGCGCAAGTGAAAATGAATAACTCCCTCTTCTTCTCCTCTTTCAGTTCAGCAGCTTAAATTGTAAACTTAACAAACCCTCACCTTCATCTCACCTTCTCTCCTCCGTGTCTTATTTTCTGTCGCTTTCAGTCTCCATTTCTAATCTGCACTCATTTTGTCCTCTGTGCTCACTGAGATGTGAAACCCGCACAGTCCCTTCCCCCTGTTATTCTCCCTTCCTCATGCACTGTTTTTTCTTTTTTGCCTCTGTCTCACTCTCGACTGTCATTTCTGGTCTTTTGTTTCTGGTGAAATTACCAACTGCCGTTTGGCATCAAGCCAGAAAGCTGCCAAGATGGAAAAAGAAACACACATAGACGCACACACGTCAGAAAGCTTTTTATTCAATGTACATATCTGCCAGTCAGGTCTCGGTTTATATCAACATTATTCGTGTAAAGCATGAATACCTTTAATATAATGTCCTATTATAAATTCCGATTCTCACAGCTCAGGGTTCACATTCACAGAAATGTTTACTGAATCATAAATAAACACAAATCTCTGACAGGTCTCAGGTTCAGTGTCACAACACCTCCTACACAGTTTCTTTACCAACCAGTCAGGTGGAGGCCTCAGTCAGCACCTCGGGAACGCTCCATCTTGAGCCTGACTGACAGAAACCTCTCTGTCGTCAACCTGGTGACTAATTTTAGCTTACTGTGGAAGTTCTCATCTTCATGTGCTTTTTATATTTAAAAATAATAATAAACAAGCACACAAATGTGTCAGACCAAAATTCATGGAAGTCATTAAAGCACGCTCTCTGCTCGCTTCTGTTCTTCATCAGCATTACAGTTAATCATAAATTGGGGGGTCGTGACTGTAGATTCTTCGGGCTCAAACTGAGCCCAAGCCTGTGCGTGACCCTGCTAACAGACGACATGAGGTTAAAATTAGTGTTTGTAGTGTTTGCAGAGGTCAGAGGAAAACAAAAGCAACTCAAATAATCACTTATTACAATCAAGGTAGAAGAGCATCTCTGAACACACAACCGACCGGCTACAGCAGCAGAAGACCACACAGAAAGTGAAAACTGTTTGCATGGGGTCATCAAAATTGGACAATAGAAGGTTAGAAAAATTTCACCTGGTCTGATGAGTCTCAATTTCTGCTGTGACATTAAGACGATATGGTCAGCATGGATCTATCGGTGTAGTGGTGTGGGGAATATTTTCTTGGCACACTTTGGGTCCCTTAGTAGCAAGTGAGTGAGTTCAAATGTATGATTATGACTTTATGACTACAGTGTACCCATCTTCTAATAGCTGCTTCTAACAGGATAGCACAGCACGTCACAAACATGTTAAACATACAGAGTGACGGTAAGTGATCTGTACGAGTGGCCTCGACAGTCGCCAAAACTCAATCCAATAGAGCACCTTTGGGATGTGGAGGAGCAGGAGATTTAAATCATGGATGTGCAGCCAACAAATCTAGCAGTTGTGCGATGCGGTCATCAAAATCTCAGAGGAACGCTATGAGACAAAGAATTAATGCAGTTCTGAAGGAAAAAATGGGTTCAGTACTAACGATCTGTACCTAATAAAGTGGGTGCATTTTAGATACTGCTCACCATGTGCTGCGATGTTTCCTTCTTACAGCTAGGGATGGGTATCGTTTAGGTTTTATCTGATACCAGTACCAAACCGGTACTTTTGAAACGGTGCTTAAACGGTGCTCGAACCTGTGCTTAAAGAATCAAGAACACAAACTTTGTCCAAAAACCTCTCATGTTTAGCTGTTTTTTGTAAAAAGATAACAATGTTAGCCTTTTCTGCAGCTATAGGGCATATATGGTATCACTCTTGGCTGGAAGCAGTGCTTAAACAATGGAAAAAACACACCAACTTTGTCCAAAAACCTCTCATGTTTAGCTGTTTCCCACTTTTTCTTTGGTCATTTTAGCCTTTTTGGCCAGGGTGAAGGGAGTATCTGCCATCAAACAAGAAGACAGCCGCATGTAGCTACGACAGTGTTTGCTAGTTCACCTTACATGCATTAATGTAATAACGTGGTTAGCATGCTCAACGTAAATTACACACGAGCAACATTAAGCTACTCACGCAGAGAAGAACGGCTGCTGCTGCCATCATCATCCGTCATCATTTCTGCTACACTGGCAGGGCTAGGGGCCAGGACTCTAATCTTTGGGTTCATGTTGCTAACTCCGGGACCGATAACAGGCACCACACCCGCAGTAGATGTGCTCGGTGTGAGGTCACCAGGTGTTTTTAATCAGATTTGAGGTGTTACCTCCTTTGACAGTATCACAGTATCACCTTAAAGCACTTGTTGCAGGCTGCTGAGTTTGCATCTTTTGCTGTGAAGTACAGCCAGACTTTTGACCGCTTCGCCTTGGGCATTTTTAATCTGTAGCTCTGCTCTAAAAGAACGTACGTACCTGGGCCCGCCTACTACGCTTGCAAAGGTAAAATGATTGGCTAGAATCCAATGTGTATGACATCTCAGGAAAAAAAAAAAGCACCGAAATGTGCGCTGCTTTTCGATCTGGTTACTACCGTTTATGTCAGTACCCATCCCTACTTGCAGCAAGACTAAAGAGTAAATTTATGGAGGATGAAACTATTTCAGTGAACTGCTTGCTTGTTTAGGTGATCTTACACGTTTAGAAGATACTGCACTAGTTCAGTGTTGTGCTTCTGGAGCGTTGTTTCAGAACGTGGATACACGTTGTTTGTGCTGAGAATTAATCCATTCTTCATTTCAAAACCTGAGAACGTTAATCATGGTTACATTATTACAATGTAGCCTTTTTTGTCTTTTTTCTTTTTTAAGCCAAATTATTTCAAAATGATTTGTAACAATTATGTTAGATCTGACATTAGATTATAGAAAACCCTGTATATCCACAAGCCTTATGCACAAAGTATATTTGCTGTGTCTGCGTTAGTCTGTTTCCTCTGTCTTTTTCTAATTGCTTAGAATCATGTTTTACCTGTACACTCACAGGGCTAATCATTTCAACTGTCAGACCAACAATGATCTAAATATAGATACTAATAAGTCTTTTAATTAGTCATTTTGAGAAGATAAACAACACCCAGAAAAAATGCCTGTAAATCTTCATCAGAGATCTTTCTCACTTTGAGTGTGTGTGTGTGTGTGTCTGTGTGTGTGTGTGTGTGTAGAGTTTCTGTCTGCATGACTTATTCATAGTGGCATAGAATTACTGTCAGGTCACACACACACACACACACACACACACACACACACACACACACACACACACACACACTCAATGATTCAAACTTCTACATATCCTCCCTCCTCTTCTACACACAAACTTTTATTGTCACACACACACACACACACACACACACACACACACACACACACACAGGGGCCTTCACAGTGTGGAGGATTAATAATGTGAATAATGAGGTTTTCTTGTAAGGCTACTCAAGATGGAGGAAAGGGGGTAAAATAGGACGAGGTGAACTGACGAAGAATGAAAAGAAAAGGCTGGAATGAAATGGGAGATATTGTTCATTACAACCACACTGTATTTATTTATTTTTTTTACTTAATCAAAGCAGTTTCTCATGGATGAGTCATTTCACTTTCAAACCAGTAAACCCACAAGCCTCTTCTCGGTTAAGTTTAAAATAACAATCCTCCATAGAGTGATTCATGAAGGACATTATTTTTTCTGAGAGTTTGAGGAAAAAGGTCAATACCGTGTCGGTACAATAAATAAGAAGCTGTAGCCAGGAGTTGGTAAGGGGAAATAACTGGCCTGCTCTCTCTGGAGTAAAAAGTATATCTAACAGAAGCTCTGAAGTTCAGCTGCTAATACTTTGTTTAATCTTCAGTCCAGTTTAGTTCTTTTTGCTTAGACCGCTGGCAACTTCATGTTTAACAGGCAGCTATAAGCTTTGTCTTTCCTCTCCTCTAACGCTTTGCCAGTAAGCAAATAATAAACAGCTGCCAAACTGCTAAGCTGACATGAAAATACAAACTCAGTTGTGATGGAACACACTGAACAGATCAGATATTTGAACTGAGATATTTTACTATTTCATGAGAAGTATGATCTTTTTTTTAAATGGTCTAAAAAAGTTGGATCGGGGGTAACAAAAGGCTGATACTTAAAGGAAAAGCTGGAGGAGTTCATTGGCAACAGATCAGTAACGTGACTGGGTGTACCAAAGAGCATCTTAGAGAGGTGGAGGTTCACCAATCTGGAAAAAACAGTGTATACAAATTGTGGAATAATTTCTGAATAATGTTCCTCAAGACAAAAAAAAGTGAAGACTATGAATATCTCATTATCAACATTACAAGATAAAAGATTCAGAGAATCTGGAGAAATCTCTGTGTGCAAGGGACAAAGCCAAAATCCTCTGTCTTTGAGCCCACAGACAGTACTGCATTAAAAAAACATGGAAATCACTTCCAGAAATCATTGTCTGTGAACACAGTTCACTGTGCCAGACACAAATGCAGTTTACAGCTCTATCATGCAAAGAAGAAGAAGCCATATGTGAACACGATCCGTCATCGTGTGCTCATCGTGGCTCATTTTAAATGAGCCAAAGCTCATTTAAAATGCACTGAGCCAAAGTG